>NW_024870722.1:7650000-8250000 GCF_019054845.1 Dipodomys spectabilis | reverse complement strand
AAATCCAACTGTGAATAGAGGAGGATTAAAATAAAAATTGACAGAGCTGGGGCCCGGGCTTAGCTGCCTGGTAGTTGTTGCCATCCTCCTCTTTGGCCATGAGACATGAAAAATGGCCTAGATAGCTACTGGCAGAGGAGCTGTGAGAAGCACATTTGTCTGCACTTTGTCAGGCCCACGGCACTGGGAAGGTAAGAGGGGTTGGTGAGAATGTTGACAGGCTGATAAGTTTCTTTGGAAATGGCCTGTAAAGGCTGCCAGGAATGTAGGAAGCTTCGCCATGTAACTCTCAAACGCTTTTCCCATGTCTTAAAAGTACAGTGACTTTCAAAGCACTCTTTGAGCAGGGACACTGGATGAGCAATCAGGAACTCTTGGTCTGTATAACTTATATAACTTTGTACCCAATGCCTGACTTCTCCAGACGCCCATGCTTAGAAGGGGGTGTTCAACTTGGCCAGGTGGTGGTAGGAGCATAGCCCACAGGGTGGAAGAATGATGAGACTTGATTTCTGGGCCACTTCTGGCAGGCTCTGGGCCAGAAGGGCAGACATACACAACAGAACTTGGCAATAAGCTATGACAAGCACCTTGCTGAAGCATTAGAATAAAGTACAGTCAAATACTACCCATTGAAGAGCTGTGTGCAAGTTCTAAACCAGCTGGACCAGTGCATGTGATCATATTGACAAAGTGATGTAATGAAGTTAAAGATGAACAGAGGAGGTCATCCTGGACTAGGGCTTCAACCCCAATGACATGTGTCTTTCAAAGAGATCACAAGCAGTCAGAGAGACTCAGACACAGAAGAAGGTGATCGGAGGACTGAGGCATGGACTGAACTTCCACAGCCCCAATTCAGGGAATGAGACACTGGGAAAGGCATGAGAGGTTCCTCCTGAGGGAAGGAGGCGTCTGCCAACACCTTGGCTTCAGCCTTCTGGTCTCCTGAGCTGTAAGAGAATTGGCTGTTGTGTTCCGTTAGGCTGTTTGGGGTAACTTCTCATGGCAACTCTAACAAACTAATACAGTACAGCCTAGCATCTCTTCAAAATACTTCCTCCCCCCTCTTGTATTTTCTTATCTTTCTTTTTTCCTGTGTTGGTGGTGATGGTAATGGGGTTTGAACTCAGGGTTTGGTGCTTGCTAGGAAGGTACTCTGCTGCTTGACCTTTGCTTCTAGACCATTGTGCTATAATTTATTACATTTTAGAGGGTTTTGAGGGTTCTTGTTTTGCTTTATTTAGGTGGTGCTCATATTTGAACTTAGAGCCTTGGATTTTTCTAAGCAGGTATTCTTTTTTTGGGGGGGAGGGTCCAGTTGTGGGGCCTGAACTCTGGGCCTGGGCGCTGTCCCTCAGCTCTTCAGCTCAAGGTGAGCACTCTACCACCTGAGCCACAGCGCCACTTCTGGCTTTTTTTTTTCTTCTGCTTATGTGGTGCTGAGGAATCAAACCCAGGGCCTCAAGCATGCAAAGCTCTACCACTGAGCCACCTTCCCAGCCCTCTAAGCAGGTATTCTTAACCATGAGCGACACCTCCAGCCCTGATTTTTGCTGGGTCTCACTTTCAGCTATGGGCACAGACCAAGGGGTCATGCCTGGGCTCAGTCTGTCTGTGTTAAACATCCTACTAGCAAGGATAATAGCATATGTCACTGAGACTGGCTTACATTAAGAAAGGGTCTTACAGACTCTTGTACTTGGGGGTGGGAGGTGTCTATGCTGGCCTTGAACCACAAACCCAATAATACTTACCTCCTGAGTTGCTAGGATTATGAATAAGAGTCACCAGCACTCAATTTAACTGTAGTTGTCTTTTAGATAGGGTCTCATTTTTTTGCTTGAATCAACCTGGACAAAAATTCTGTTTCCCAGAGATGATAGGTGTATGCTACTACACCCACCTTTTTTCTTCTGTGTAGCTGGGATAACAGGCATGCACTACCACAACTAGCTTCTCCCTCTCCCCGATGGATTTTAAAGTTGTCTGTGTAAACAATCTTCAATCTCCAGTGTAAATGTGAAAGGCAGAAATATTCTTCTCTAAACCTATCAAATACTGTGCTATTTCCAGAAAGAAGGAACCTTGCTGCTTTGGCCCAGCCCTAAGTCAAACACCAAAGAGCATCATTTGCCTTCACTCATTATGCCCCCACCCTTCCTTTCCAGGAGTAAATAAGTAGATGTCACATTTTACTTATCAATTGGATATTTAACTTTTGTGTGTGCCTGTGCTGGTCCTGGGACTTGAACTCAGGGCCTGGGTGTTATTCTTGAGTTTTTTCGTTCAGGTCTAGCACTCTACCACTTAAGCCAAATCTCCAGTTCTGGCTTTTTACTGGTTAATTGGAGATAAGAATTTCATGGGGGCTGGGACGGTGGCTCAGTAGTAGAGCGCTTGTCTTGCGTGCATGAGGCCCTGGGTTCAATTCCTCAGCACCACATAAGCAAAAAGAAAAAAGCTGGAAGTGGCGCCGTGGCTCAAGTGGTCGAGCGCTAGCCTTGAGCTGAAGAGCTGAGGGACAGTGCCCAGGCCTAGAGTTCAAGCCCCACGACCGGACACCCCACCCCCCCAACCCCCAAAAAAAAGAGTTTCATGGACTTTCCTGCCTGGGCTGACTTTGAGCTGTGATCCTCAGATCTTAGCCTCCTGAGTAGCTAGGATTACTGGTGTGAGCCTTTGGTGCCCAGTTTGACTACTGTAACGTATATACTGCTGTGCAAATGGGCATGCAAATGATGAGTTAAATCTTCCCCTTTTGTGGGTAACATTCTTGTGCTATTCTTTGCATGATGTCATGTCTATCTGAAACTAAAATATACCATGTAATGGTTCATTAGGAGTAACCCTGAAGAGGTTCCTGGAGATGTAAATCAATTCCTCTCGTGGGCATCTCTGCACACCCTTTCACCTTACATCTTCTCCAGAGGAACCCTTTCCACATCAACAACTTCCAACAGCTGTTTGTTTTTTCCATTTGATCATCAAAGATATACGTGGCCTCTGCCTCTTTGCTAAAGGGTGTGGATATTCACACATCAGAAATGGCATTGATTTCCATCTTCTTCTTGCAGACAGTTATACTCTTGTGGCAAGTACTGGTATTTTAAGACACTGTTTCTTGTAACTTTCTGACCCACTAGGTGATCCTAATGGATGCAGAATGGAATTCTGTAAGAGAAAACTTTGAACTACCGAGCCTCAGCCCAACCTGCAACACAGATTTGGACCCACGAGGTTCTGCAGATCTCCTAAGCTCAATGCTTACACTCTATGTTGGCTTTTGAAAATAAAATTGTTTTCTGCTAAAAAAAAAAAAATCCTGGCTGGCTCAGGACAAGTAGCACTGGAGTCTAACCACTCTGATATAGATCAGGTGAGGCACAGAGGTTAGTGTGGGCATGCAGGGATCAGCCATTTTCTCCATCATGATATCTAAACTTTCCCAGATGTCGTATTCAAAAGAGAGCTGACCATGTGAGTGCATGCCTGTCATCCCAGCACTAGGGAGGTGGAGGCAGAGGATCCCAAGTTTGAGAACAGCCTGGGCCATATAGCAAGACTCTGACTTCACATCTTCAAAAATAAGAGAAGGGGCTCTAAATCTTGAAGACTTATCATTTATCTGTATCATTTCAAAAGACTCTCCTCCCTCAAATGCACATACTCCAGTTAGAAGAGTTGATCCTCAGGTGCTTCTGCACTTTCAGCCTATGTCTCTGATATTGCTGGAATATCCTTGGCTAGGTAATAATGGGCTTACACAGTCTTCTTAAATTCAGACAAAAGGTGGAGCCAGAGACAGATGCCAGTGGTTCACACTTGTAATCCTAGCCTGGGCAGACAAATCTTTGAGATGAGCATCTTCAAATAACCAGACAAAAGCCAGAAGTGGAGATGTGCTTCAAGTAGTTGAGCACCAGTTGTGAGCAGAAAAAGCTAAGTAAGAGCTCTAAGCTCAAGGCCTTGAGTTCAAGCCTCAATCCCAGCACATGTATGTGTGTGTGCGTGTGCACATGTGCACACGCACACACACAAATTACTAACAATTCCTTTGATATGAATACATTCTGGTATAAGTGAATTGTTTTGCTCAAACCTAAAAGCAAAGCAATATTATTAAATTATTATTAGGGATAAATCTTTTTAATTAAAAGCAGGCAGCCTTTAATACAACATACTCACCCACCCAGAATTATCTGGACAGTATGAGCTCAGACAAGAATTCATACTGAAAGCCAAGCATAGTTGGGGGGGCATGCCTGTGGTGCTAGCATTTAGAAGGCCTAGGCAAGAAGATCATAAGTTCAAGAAATACATAGCAAGACTCTGCTCTCTTTCCTCTCTTCCTCTCTCTGCGTGCACACAGGCATGCACTGGAAACAAAAGCCCTAGTAAGAATCTGAATAATCCATAGGCTATTCCCAGAGAGAGAAGCCATTAAACCCTGACTCTGACTCTGTGACGCTGTGCCCCTCCCTACCCTTATCTACCGCTTCCCATCATTAAAAGGTGAAAATCCACCCAGTTGTTGAGCAAGGCCTCACACCGAGAAGGCCTGGAAGATGTACAAATGCCACCAGATAGCAAATCCCTTGCAAAGACCTTCCCAAATCTAGATGGCAATTACTAGAGTTTTACAAGCCAGTGGAGATTAAATTCTTCCCTTTTCTTAATCTTTGGCTTTGAATAGCTTCCTTTCTGTGGTTTGTCAATGGGCCTAAGTGGCGTCAACTCTAACATTCTAGGTGGTAAGAGCAAGCAGGACTCCCAACCAGGCACCAGAGAGCTGCTGCTAAGAAAGAACATGTTTAGTGTCATTCTCCTCAGTCTGGCCTATGCCTCCCAGTTGCCCAAGGCAAGTTTAAAGCTATCTGTGGCAGAGTCCCACTGCCTGCCCAGTGGTCCTGGAACTTGACTGAGAGATCCTTCTGCAATCTTTTTTAAAATTCCTAGGCTGAGCCCCACATCGATTATTCTCTGAAGAGGAGCCACTCAGGTATCAGCAGTACTTACAATTTCCTGGGTGATTGCAATATGCAGTCAAGTTTGAGAACCAACCAGTGTGCTGGAGAGATTCCCACATGAATGAATGGGGTGTGATCTGGCTCCCTAGGAAGACTCCAAGGCAAAGCACAGCAGTAAGCACCTCAAGTAATGGATAGCACAGGAAGAAAATGTGCACATGATCCAAGTAGAGAACGATGTGGTTATAAGCCTGAGTCACTTTGGGTAAACACGCTATTAGATTGGCTGGTGATTGCCTAAATAATATCTGTGTTCAACGCTATTATTTGGTGGCAGTGGGTTAGATTCAGGACCTCACACTTGCTACACAGGGGTTAAGCCTGAGCCACATACCCTTGATTTTTTTTTTTTAAGCCAACAGAACAAGACTATTCTGGTAGAAATGTGCCCCCCTTTTAAAAAAGAACTACACTTCCCAGCCTGTCTTGCAATGACAGGAAGCCATGTGATAGGCCTCTACCCAGTGGAAGTCACAGGCTGGGGATTCTGGGAAAGCTCTTTAAAAGTTGCAACCTCAGCTACAATTGCTTTTGACTTCCTCTTCCGTTTTTCTCTCTGAAACACAAACATGCCATTAGGGATAGAAAACCATCTTACAATCAGGAAGACACCCTAAGAACATTGGCTAGAGTACTAGAATGAATATGGGTTTCTGAAGACCTCAGTTTGCTGCCAAACCAGCCCATTTATGTACTACATGGGACCTTTCCATCTGCTTAAGATCTCTCTAGAGGTAGAAGGAAGATATCCACGGAATGAGTAACAGGGAAATCAAAGATGTGGGAATTAAATTGCAAAGTGAGACAGTTTAGAAATGTGGCAGTGGATGTATGTATCTGAGGGACAAACTACTTGGACAATGATGTTACTCTTTTGTCTCCCTCTTAGTTTCTCATCCATTAGTTCCATGACTTGTTTTTTTGCCATCTTCTTGACTCTGATTACTTTTCATTCTTCATGATACTAAAATTCTGGGCTATGCTATTTATTTTAAACATCTATGCAAATGGAAATCATATAAACAAGAGAAACTACTGTCTAGCATGTTACTAGCACAGGTTATTTTCTCTAATCTAAAAAGTAGTATTGTTGGCCAGGTATGGTGGTTTGCATCTGTAGGAGGTAGAAATCGGGAGGATCAAGTTTAAGAGGCCAGCCTGGTCTAAACGACTAACAAGATATTTATTTCAACAAATAAGCTGGATTAGTTGGTACAGATCTGTAATTCCAGCTACCCAGGCAAGTTAAGTAGAAGGATCACAGACTGCGAGTGACTGAGCAAAAAGTGTGAGATCATATTGGAAAAAAAAGCAAAAATTGCTTGGATGTGGCTTTAGTAGTGATGTTTGCCTAGCAAGCAAACACTGAGTTCAAACCTTAGTACCACTAACTAGTACTGTTTATTGGCTCACTTTCTTGCTGGATGACAATGGAGAAATAATGAATGAGACTGCCTTTCTCGTCTGTTGTGTGGATGTTGTGCTGGGGATTGAACGTAGGTGCTAAACAGTGCTAGGCAAGCACACTACTACCAATCCATTCCCCAGCCTGAAGAACTTTTGTTTTTATTAAGTTTATGTTTAATACCAAGGATACAAAATGTGCATCTAAATAGCATACCATGTGACTATATCTTTATATCCACACACACACTATGTATGTGTACACTCAGGTTAAACATTTCTATCTCAGATACTTTATGGAAAACTAATCACAAGTTTTTCTTCTGGTAGTTCACAATCACTTTTTTATAGTCAAGCTACTGTGCTACAGCATAGTAGGATTCTCTCTAACTGAAACTTAGCAGCTATTGATCAGTCTTTCCCGGCCTACCCTAGGTCCTCTGGTACCCTACATTCTACTCTGAGTTTCTCTGAGAGTAATCTGAAATATTCTACATACGATTGAGAACATGTGGTACTTGTTTTTCTGGGCATGGTTTGTTTCACTTCAAGAAGTGATTAGCAGTTCCATCTATGGAGTCACAAACGTCAGGAATTCTTTTGTTATGGCTGAATAGTTTTTCATTATATACACATACTGTACTTTCTGTGTCTATTCATCAGCTGATGAGCACTTAGTTCATGTGGCTATTGTAAGTAGTGTGGCAATTGAACAGATGTGTCTCTGATATATGGATTTCATTTTCTATGGACATATCCCCAACAGCAGGATGCTAGATCATAAGGCAGTTCTACTTTTAGATTGTTAAGAAAACCCCACACTAATTTCCATAATGGCTGTGCTAAATTATATTCCTACCAACATGTGTGCTGGGATTTGCTTTTCTCCATATCCCAGCAAGAGGATCTTGTTATTGTTTCAGTTACTTTTCTTTTTCTTTATGTGACATCCCTGGAGCTTGAACTCGGTGCCCAGGAGTTGTTCTGAGCTTGTTTTGCTCAAGGCTAGCATTCTACTACTTGAGCCACAGCTCTACTTCTGTCTTGTTTTTAGTAGTATTTTGGAGGTAAGAGCCTCATTGACTTTCGTACCTGGGCTGGCTTTAAACAGGGATCCTTAGATCTCAGCCTCCTGAACAATTAGAATTACTGGCGTGAGCCACTAGCAAATAGCTTCTTTTCAGTTTTGAGTAAGAGCCAGTCTTAGCCAATGCTGGTAAACATGCCTGTAATCCTAGTAACTCAGGAGACTGAAATTGGAGGATCAATGTTTGAAGCCAGCTCAGGTAGAAAAGCCTGAAAATCCACTTCTAATTAACCATCAAAAATCTGGCTGGAGCCATGGCTCAGGTGGTAGAGTAGCAGAAAGCAAACTAAGCAAATGTAAAGCAAGTACAAACCCCGGTATCATCAAAGTAAGGAGAAGAGCCAGTCTTATTGGTGAGGAGATACCTTGTGATTTTGCTTTGATTTGTATTTCGATGATTAGTGATCTTGAGCTTTATTTTAGACAGTCTTGTTATATAGTCCAGCTGCCCCTAGACTCACAATTATCTTCTTCTGAGAGTTGAGTACCAGGATTACAAGCATGAACCACCACTCCCGGCTCTGAATATTAATTTTCATATACCTCTTAGCCATTGGCTCATCTGCTTTTGAGAAATACATGTTTAGGTCTGCCATTTTTAATCATGTAATTCCTGTTGTTGAAGTTTCTGAGTTTCTTCTATATCCTGGGTATTTATCCTGTTTAATTTATAGTTTGCCAATATTTTTATATTTTTATTGCTCGGCAGAAGCATTTTTTGGTTTTACAAAATCCATTTGTCTATTTTTTGCTCACTTTTGCCCTGTCTTTTACAGATGTTGTCTAAAACATTCTTGATGATTCCATTTTCTACCTAAGATGCTACCCTTTGTTCTCTTCGATTCAGACATTATCTTTAAGTCTAATCCATTCTCAGTTGGTTTTTTTAAACTAGAGAGAGGTTGGGATGCCTAATTTCATTTCATGATTTAGCATGTTGATTTATATGCATGGAACCATATTCTCATCCCGCTTGAGTAATCTTGATGTGTTGTTGGATTCATATCAGTAGTATTTTGTTGGGAATTTTTTGGCACTATGTAATTTGAACTCAGCACCTCATGCTTGCTAGGCAGATACCCTACTTCTTTGCTATGTCTTAGGCCCTCTTCTCTTTAGTTATTGTACATGGCGGGGGAGGGGGAGGGTCTTGATTTTTTTGCTCAGTACAGTCTGGATCTCATTTCTCACATTTATGCCTTCTGTAGTTAGTATGACAGATACATGTCAGCACGTATTATTTTGTTGACATAAGGTACATTTGTCTGGTATAACCTTGAACTAAAATTCTCCCAATCTCTACCTCCCAGGTAACTGAGATTATAGACATGAGCTACTGTGCCTGACGCCTTGTTGAGGGAATTTTATATTTATGTTCATCAAAAAATAGAAGACTAGTTGGGTACCAGTGGCTTGTGCCTGTAACCCTAACTACTTTGGAGGCTGAAATCTGAAGATCATTGTTAAACTCAGCCCAGGCAGGCAATACTATGAGATTCTCATCTCCAATAAATCACCTGAAAGCCAGAACTTGATGTGTGGCTCAAGTAGTGGACCGCCAGCCTTGAGTGAAAAAGCTTAAGGACAGCACCCATGTTCTGAGTTTAAGCATCTGTAGTGGCACAAAAATAATGAGAGAGAGAGAGAGAAAAAGACAAAGAAAGGGAGAAAGGAAGGAAGGAAGGAAGGAAGGAAGGAAGGAAGGAAGGAAGGAAGGGAGAAGAAAAGAAAGGAAGAAAGAAAGAAAGAAAGAAAAAAAGGAAGGAAGAAGGAAGGAAGGAAGGAAAGAAAGAAAGAAAGAACCCTAACCTATGATTTTCTTTTTCTTGTTGTATTCCTGCCTGGTTTTGGTATCAAGGTACTACTGACCCCACAGAATATACTTGGAATAGTTCTTTCTTTTATTTTTATGAATAATGTAAGAATTGGTATTAGATTCAGCAGAAAAACTGGTCCCTAGCTTTTCTTGGATCAGAAACTTCTTAATGATTCAATCTCATTACTTCTTATTGGTATGCTATGGGTTTCTTCAGATTCTTTCTTGGTCAGATATGTGTCTAAGATGTTGCCCACATCTAGGGTGTCAGATTTGTTGGTGTGTAATTGTTTATAATATTCTCTAATGATCTTTGCCTTTTTGCAGTATCATTTGCAATGTTTTCATTTCATCTTTCATTTATTTAAGTTTTCTCTTTTTCTTAGACTGGGCCAAGGGTTTGACAGTTTTGTTTATGTCTTTGAAGAGCCAGCTCATTTCTTTGATCTTTTATATTTTTTTTCAGTCTTTATTTTCTGCCTGATCTCTATTATTTCTTTTTCTCAACTAGTTTTGGGTTTGGTTTATTCTTGTGTTTCTAGTTCCTTGAGATAGATCCAAAGGTAATTTGTTTCAGATCTTTCACCTTTTATTTGCTATAAGTATTAAAAGTTGCAAACTTTTCTATTAAAACTATTTTTGTTGTACTCCTTAGCATTTAGTATATTGTATCCATTTTCATTTGTTTCGAGGAAAAAATTTAATTTCCTTGATTTATTTCTTGACCTACTGGTTGTTCAAGACTTTAATTTCTATGCATTTGTATAGTTTCCAACGTTTTCCTTTTTTTATTTCTAGTCTTTTTTATTTCTAGTCTTCACTGTGGTCAGAAAAAGTTCCTTGATATGATTTTCATTTATTATATTTGTTAAGCCTTGTTTTGTGGCCTATCATGTGATCTGTCTTGTAGAATGTTCTATATGCTAATGAAAGGATTGTGTGTTCAGCCGCTATTGGGTGAGATGGTCTGTGGATGTCTATTATTCGGTTCATTTTGTCTAGGGCACAATTTAATCCTTCTTTTGTTGGATCTTTCTGGATCTTTTCGTTGCTAAAAATGGGGTAGTAACGTCTCCAATCCTTACTGTAGTGGAGTCTCTATATCCCTTGAGGACTATTAATCTTTTCTTTATGTAGGTGTTCCTGTATTGGTCACATGGGTTAGAACTGTTACTCTTGCTGAATTGCCCCAATGAGTAGTATGCTCTTTTTTACTGCTTTTGATTTAAAATCTTTCTTATGCAATTGTGCATGAGTGCTTCTGCTCTCTTCAGGCTTGCATTTGCATGGGATATCTTAGCCTACCACCTAAATGGTAGTCTATGCAGGTGAAGTGAGCTGCTTATAAGCAACATATGGTTAGGTCTTATATTTTGGTTTTGTGTTTGGGGTGTGTGTGTGTGTGTGTGTGTGTGTGTGTGTGTTGTTTTGTTATGTCTTTAAATTGGAGAGTATAATCCAATGACATTTTAGGTAATTTGGTAATAAGTAAACTCTTTTTTTAGCCTCTTTGTAACTTGTTCTTCAGTTTATTGTAGTTCCTTTTCCATTTCCCCCTCTGTCTCTTACACTCTTCTTGGTAGCTAAGTGATTTACTTTAGTAGTGTGTTCTGATTCTTATTCTTTGCTTATTATTTTTGGTTTGCTTATTACAGATTTTTGCTTTATGGTTACCATGAGGCTTACAGAAAAACATCTTTTGATTTTTACAAGCTGTTTTGAAATAGCATAACATGATCATAAAAGTAAGAAAAAACTCCACAGAGAACATACACTAATACAAAAAAGCCCTAAACTCATTCTCATTTTTCCCACATCTTGAACTTTTGATTACCCTTTACATGTTTTTACATGGCCTGTCTTTTAACATATTAACATAATCATTGTTTTCTAAGTGTTTTGCTCCTTAGTCTTCATACTACTGAGGCAAATGAGTTATGTTCCATGTGAACAATATTAGAGCATCCTGAATGCATTGGCAAGCTACTCACACGAGTAAGTTTTATATCTCTGATGTCCTCTTCTTACTCATCAGTAGCTCTTTCTTCCAGTTTGAAGAACTCCCTATAGCATTTCTTATATTCTTTCAGCTTTTGTTTGAGTGGGACTGTCTTCATCCCTTCATTGATATAGGATAGCTTTGTTGGATACAATATACTTCATTGGCAATTTTTCCCCATAAGTATTATGAAAATCTCATGCCATTCTCTACTGGTCTGTAAGGGTTCTACTGAGAAGTTAGCTATCAGGAGCACTGGGACACCCTTATGAGTCTTTTTTCTTTTCTCATGCTGCCTTGAGAATTTTATCTCTTTTTCTCTCTTACCTCTGAGAGTACTATTATACTATGTCTTGGAGTAGATTTAGTAGAGTTAAACTGTTGACTTTCTCATGCCTAAATATTTGCATCTTTCTCTAGGTTTGGGAATTTTTCTGTTATGATCTCTCTGAATACCCTATTGATATTTTCAAATTCCTCTTGAGTCCCAATATCATGAATATTTGATACTTTAATGCTGTCCTAAAGTTATGATAGGCTTTCTTCATTCCTCTCCATTCTTTGTTCTTTTGCCTCCTTTGTGTATGTTCTAATTCCCTATCTTCAGGCTCACTAATTCTATCTTCTGTTTGATCTATTCTATTATTGAAGTCTATTCATATTCTTTAGCTCAAGGATTTTCATGTGATTTTTTTTTGAACATTGCTTTTATTTCTGTATAAAATTTCAGTTAGAGTACTGAACCTTTTCTTTTTGATTTCTTGAAGTCACAAGTTTTCTTAAAACACCTACCGAAAACTCTCTATTCAAGAGTTCATTGACACTAATTACTCTTGGCTTGTTTGGGGGTACTTACTTTGGCCTTTGAGTGTGATCATAATTTCTAGAAAGTTCTTGATGTGTGGTAAGTATTTAGGAAGTGAAAGATTAGTTATTTCAATCTTCATGGTCTTGTTTGTACCTGTCTTTTCAGAAATTCTAAGAAGGCTGCTTATTTTCTTTGGTTCTATAGTCAAACCATTATTCTTTCGGCAAGAGCAGGTTTGCCATGGGTCTGGCACTGGTGTGTTGATACTATTTCATCACTACAGAGTGATCCAAGACCAAATCTGTAGTAAACCTGTAGTAGTTGATATAGTGGACAGGATGAACCAGTTGAATATCTAAGAAGGGTCTGCCTCCAAAACACAAACATCTAATCCATAGTCACCAGCCTGTGGTCAGGCACTGTGGGATTCTGTCGGACTCTGGGCAGAATCACCCGGAAGGCACCAATTTCACAAAGCAATGTTACATCCTACATACATACTCCATCAATACCAGCACAGTGCTCGGCTAGGTTCAAGATCTTCACTGCTATGAGCTGTCTTAAGGCTAAAGAGGATTTATAGGCCATGATTACTACAACCATCCTTAGGTGATGCTGGCCTGAATAAAGTTGAAGAAACTGGGCTGCATAATTCTGACACTGAGGTTGTTTGAGAGGTTCTGCATACAGGGCTTGAGAATGCTTCTGCATTCTGGGCTTGAGGTCATTAGAGTCTTCCTATAGGTCTCACCTGGTACTGAATTCTAAGGTGAAGTCCTGAGTTTACAACCCTGTTCCATTCCCAATGAATGGAGCCCTGCCACATGCTCTGTTGCCAAAGCTTCAATAGTGTTGATGAAGGCTGTCCCTTGGTTACCAAGTCTGCTGCGAAGCCAGGTCATGTATGATTTCCACAGCTTTGGGAACCTAAACCATCTTAGTGCAGCACCTAGGCCCATGCAACAGCTAGTGGTGGCACAAGTCAAAACACAAGTCCTTTCCACAAGGGTGGAGTTTTCTGTCTGTTGCCAGGGCTGATTATTAGTTCTGGGGTATTAGTTCTAGGGAAGCTGTGCTGCCTATGGTAGAGGAATGAGAGGTAGCTCAATTTTCAAAGACCCGTTATCACTGGGTCATACATGAACCTCCCAGCCACAGAATCTGTGCATACTTTAGCAGAAATGAGATTGGTAGAACAGGTATGCCCCCAGGCCCAGGCAAAATTCAAATCTGACCCTTAAGAGACAGATCTCCATCTGATGCAGGGCCAAGTCTACAGGCTTCATCTGTGGGCTCTGGCCAGGTTAGAGGCTTTGAGTTCTGCCTTATGCTGGGACTCACCATGGTAGACCTGGATTTAACAGATCCAAGGCAAAGCCCAGTGCTAATTTGCATGCCCTCTTTACCACCTAGTGGAATCTTGCTGTCTCTAGTGCTGTGCGAGGATGATGGAGAGGTTGTGGAGACAGGCAGCCACCCAGGTAAAAGCAGGAGCTTTTCAGCCTTCTAATGCATTCTGTGAATTATTGATCATGTTACAAGAGAAAAAAAAAAACACAAAAATCAAGTGAGCTCATTGACAAGCCATTCCTTTATGCCTCAAAACCTGGTCAGAGAGCTGTCATCCAAACATTCCTTTTATTGACATTGGGCACCACTGCCCTCATGGCCATCCAGCTGTCTTGGACATTTGACAGTCACTCTGAAGGTATTCCACCAGCTTCAGAGACCATAACAACCATGGCTGAAGACATGCTCCAGTCATGACCACTGCAAGGCCTACACCAGCCTTGGAAAGTAGCTCAAGCCTTGGTGAACTCCACTTCACCCTGTTTACCTTCCAGGTATTCTAACCTCAAGCCAGAAAGGGATAACTTACCCTGTTAGCTCAGCAGAAAGCTTGTCATTGGTGCAAATATAATCCTTCATTTGCATGAATAACTGTGATATGTTTAGTGCATAGTCCTTCATTTGCATAAGAAGCTATGTCATGATTGGTGCAAACACATTTGCCAAAGCCCCTTCCTGCCGTTGTTAGCCAGATTATTCAGCTCAATTTTCAAGTCATCATGGAGATACTCTATTGTATTTTCCCTTTGGTGTTGCAATAAAGGCTACCTTTGAGTGTTTTATTCTTGTCTTGTTATCTTTATCATTACTAGAGTTAACTAAGCTGGTCACATGAAGAAATGGCAGGAGCAGCAACAGCATCAGTATAGCAATAGCAAGAAGAAGATGGCTGAAGAGTGTAAGATAATAACCAATGACAGGGAACCAAAGTGGTAGAAACTACAATGGCAGTATGAGCCTTAATCGCCAATAGTTCCAGAGAGCTGCCTAGGCCAAGTGTCTAAACATCTTAGGACTGAGAAATATAACATTAGCTATTGTCAATGTCCAAGAATTGCAACACCTTAAGCCCAAGAGTTGTAACTCTAGATGTTGTCAAGAACCAAGAGTCCTTACACCCTTGAGAGCTGTAACACCAGCTGCTGATGCTGATGCTGGAATCCAAAGATATCAATTACTGCCATATACCAGGGCCACGTGGTTAAAGCTCAGAGCATTCAGCCTCTATCTGAGTTCCTACAGTCATAAGTTGCTAGTTTCTAAAGCTCTGTTTAATTGACCACTACCTCTCAGAGCTTGCAGTTGTAGTCTTTAGATCTTCTGGTTCAACCTCTAGATCTTCACTGTCAATGCTAGAACTTCTATTTGCCTACGCATGATTTCTAGCCAGGTAGAAAGAACAACAGGGTCTCAGGTAGCTGATGAGGAACATCATCTTCATTTGTCTTTGTCTTATTATTAGCAAATCCTATCTCCTAACACTACGAATTAACTATTTCTATTTCATTTTAAGATAGAGTCTTACTGTATAGCTCGGGCTGGCTTTTAACTCACAATCCTCCTGTTTGAACCACCCTTGGTCTGGGATTACAGGTGTGTGCCATCAAATGTGGGGAGCAAATTTTGGCTCAAAAAAGATTATGTTCAATGAAAGGAATCTGGTAAAGTTCCTGGAAAAATGAAAGAGTACATGTTTTGCAATTCTTTTGAATACGAACATTCAAAAGAGAAAAACAATATTACATGTCTTCTTCAAGAGATTTTATAAGTATTGATGCTAGCAGTGATAGGGATTGAGATTTATTTGAATATTCTTCAAGTCCTCTCATGGGCTATCCTAATGTTTTTGAAAAATTATAAAAAGTGGTTTGTTGAAATTAAATGGTAAGTTGGAATGTTTTCTAGTCTTTCCTCTCCTCCTCTTTATTTCTACTTCCTTTTCTTATCTACTTTCTATTAATAAGTAGAGTAGCCAAAGTAAGTCACCATGTAAGATGACAGGAAATGGCTGACAGCTTTCATAGGTCTGCAAGAATGGGAATAGTTCTGATCGCATTCCCCAGGTGCCATCCTCCTGCGAATGGGCAGTAAACTTATGGTGTCTGTTTTTCTAAATATTTCATGGCTCATTACATTAGACAATTGTTCTAGAGAAACATTGAAACATCTCAGGAGAAAAACTAGAAACAAATAGAAAATGTAGAAGTCATTTTGTAAATGCCAGTGTTGCTAAAAAAAAATGGAAAGACATAAACACAAGAAACAACAGATTGTTTTGAAAGTAAAAAGAAAAAAAAGTAGTGGAGAAAGCTATACATAGTAGTAGATGCTTGTAATCCCAGCGCTCGTAGGCAGAGGCAAGAAGATTGTGAATTTGAGGCAAAGCCCTGCAGAAGTAAATAACCATATCCTATCTAAAAAGGAAAAAAGTTGTAGGTGGGTGAATTGACCTTAACTTAATAAACCTAAGATAATTATCTTCAATTTGTTGCATAGTAATGACAAATGTCAATATCAGAATTATTCTTTGGTAACCTCAAGCCATAAATGTTGATGTTTACAGAAACTTAAGAAATCTAGTTAATTTTAAAAAATAAGTGTTCTCAATGGAATTCTATGCCTCCATCAGAAAGAATGACATTTCCCCATTTGTTAGGAAATGGAAAGGCTTGGAAAAAATTATATTAAGCGAAGTAAGCCAGGCCCAAAGAAACATAGGTCCCATGGTTTCCCTTATTTGCAATATCTAGTATAGGTATGAGTCAAGGGGAAAAAGTCAGAGAATGTGATGTTAGGAAAACGAACCCTCAAATATGTATTTTAATGTTTTTGTTTCTTTCATGCATGTGTTTCTAACGCATTTATAAGATTATTTCTTTGTTGCTTTGTATGTCCCTCCCCCACAGTGTAACCCCCGCTTTCACTATATTTGATGTCAGTATAACATGTGGAGGAGACGGGGACAAACAAGTCGTTTAAGGATTCAGGTGGACCTGTTGCAACAATGAGAAGTACAAAATGTCATGTCAAAACCAGCTTTACAATGTCGGTGGGGGGGGAGGGGGGGTATGATTGGTTGGGGGGGAGGGGGGAGGCTGGGAAGGGAGGTGAAGGGTAAACAAAGGAGGAGGCTGCAATGCTTGGTAAGAAATGTATGCATTATCCTGACCATGTAATTGTAACCCCTCTGTACAGTATGTTCTCAAATAAAATAAAATTAAATTAAAAAAAATAATAATAAAAAAAAATAAGTGTTCTGCTTAGAAAAAGTGAATCATGCAATTCAAAGCAAATTTCCATTGGTAATTTCAAAGTTAACCCCAAGGCTATTTTAAAGTGCAGCTATTACATTCATTCACATTAGAAGATTAGTGTTTATTAAGTAAAATTATTTGAGCAATTTTGGATTGGGCAATGACTTTACAGATTAATAAAAGAATGGTCCCTGGCCAATAAACACTTTAGTTTTTATTGACAAATGTGATTTAGTTAAGAAGCCTTAAATAATATCAGCTATATATTACAACGTTAACATTTCTACTATTGGGAAATACAGAGAAAAGCATATAATTTGTAATCATTATTTACAAATACTCAGAAAAATTTGGCAACATATCAATGTCCAAAATTAGGTATTCGATGTCCATATAACCTTTGTCTCCTGCCCTTGTGTTTATTTAATATGGAATGGGAATAAAACTTAGTTATTTCAGATATTGACTAAGCATTGTTTCCAGTACTTTCTGGCCTCGTTTGTATCAGTAGGTGTGAAAATGTCCAAGACAGACAAATGGCAATATCCATTTAGCATCCAGGGATATGTAGAGTCCTTCTTTATGTACTACCTCCACTTTACCCAGCTTCAGTCATGCGCCATCAGCTATCATCCAAAAATATTAAATGGAAAATTCTACAAATGAGTCTTAAGTTTTAAATTGCACACTGTTCAGGGTAGCCCGATAAGATCTCATACCATCCACTACATCCTACCTGGGGCATTGATCACCCTTTCGTCTGCCATAATTACCCCCTATACAATAGCCACCCACTAGTCACTCTGGGTTATCAGATGGTCTGTCCAGGAGGTACCCGAGTACTTCTGTTCCTGACCCTTATTTTATTTAACAATAGAACCAAAGTGCAAATATGAGGCAAAGGAGGTACCCAGGCATAAAACCTGGAAGAGAGATTAACTCTGGTGCTATGTGGCCAATCTGCCAGGCATAACTCTGCAGGGGTATAGGAAAACATGATACATAAAGAGTATGATACAGTTTGGGGTATCAGGCATCCACAGGCGGTCTTGTAATGAACTCCTACAGATAATGTGGAGGGGAACACACTGCACTAAGAAACTAGGTAAGCCATCTCAGGTCCCCCAAGGCTGAATATATTAGTATTTTGGCAAGCTTGGGTAGGAACCTGAGTTTCATCATTTTATAGAATAATGAAGTTGGCTATGGTTGAATTAGAGCAGGGAAGGGGGGGATGTTTATTTCTAGATTATCTAGGGTAGCATGATAGCAATGTTGTTTCTAATACTTGGTCATGTTGGCTAACTAATTAAAATGCACAGTCAAAGCTGAGGAATAAAAAAATGACTTTAACACATGGAAATGCCCATTCATTTGATAATCTCTTTCAATTCGTCTTCCAATTGAAATGTCACATCCATAGCAACTTCTTTAGTTTTTAATTACTGTTTTTCTGAAGAGGAGGGAGAAGTTGGTCACATGTTAAAAAGTGGGTGCAAATTCCTCTACCTTTGCATAGCTTTTTCCTCTCAACTATTTTTGTTTGCTTTTAAACAATACAAAGTTGAGGTGTTTTCTTTTGTTTGTTTTTTAAATTTTTTTTATTGCTAGAATACTGTACAGAGGAGTTACAATTACTTGGGCAAGATAATGAGTACATTTCTTATCAATCATTGTTGCCTCCTCTTTGTTTCCCCTTCCCATCCCTTCCCATACTCCTCCCTACCTCCCCTCTCCCGATCCTCCTCCCCCACCAAAGAAAGACTTGGAAAAAATTATATTAAGTGAAGTAATCCAGGCCCAAAGAAACATAGGTCCCATGGTTTCCCTTATTTGCAATATCTAGTATATGTCTGAGTCAAGCAGAAAAGGTCAGAGAAGTTGATGTTAGGGGAATGAACCCCAAGGTAAGTATTCAAATGTTTTTTTCTTTCATGCAATTGTTTCTAACATATTTATAAGATGATTTCTATGTTACTTTGTATGTCCCTCCCCCATGGTATAACCCCTGCTTTCGCTGTATTTGACGTTGGTATAATTTGTGGAGGGGAAGGGCAAAAACAAATCATTTAACTAGGGATACAGGTGGACCCATTGCAACAATGAGATGTACAAATCGTTATGTTGAAAAACAAAAGTTGAGGTGTTTTCAACTTCATCTTTTTTTTATTGTGAAAATACTGTACAGAGGGGTTACAATTAAATGGGCAAGATAATGAGTACATTTCTTATCAAGCATTGTAGCCTCCTCCTTTGTTTCCCCTTCCCATCCTTTTCCATCCTATCATGACCACAAGTCTCCTTCCTTTTCAATGCTCACATCTCCCTTCTGTAATACAATCTAAATAGCTTGCCTAGCTATAAGTCTTCTATAGATCATGCAATCTATAGTAAGTATAGATAGGCATTTGAGAAATGGGCCACTTCGTAGGAGCAGAAGGCCAGGCATGAAATAGAGCAGCTTCCAGACTACTTCCAGGGCCTTGGTCAGTGTGCGGCTTACCACAAAGGATGACTATCCACAAGGTCAATTAAGGGATCCTTTTCTCCAAAACTTCCTCAACTTCCTTACTTGGATAGGTGAATTCTGATAGAAGGAGTTTATTATTTGTGGAACTTTTCATTCTATGCACTTCCTTCTTTGTTGTGTTTTATGTAGAATTGTGAAAACTAAAACTAAAACAAAACCTTTGTGCTTGAGTGAGTGATAGAATGATTTGTATCACAATTGCTCAAAGTATGTAACACACTGGAGAAAACTTGGGTCGGGGCGGGAAGAACCAAGAGAGCCCTGCTGTCTGCAGACTAGTTCCATGCTGGCCATGATCTATCTTTGTGATTTCTTGCCACAGTTGTCACTTCAGATGGAAATTTCCATCGAGATGGGTTGAAGGGACCACTGGGGGTCTTTGGTCAGGCTGGTATGATCTGTGAAACAGGACCATGCTCTGATTTTTGGTAATAAAATGTGTTCAGGCATTTTTATATTAAATGTGTGTCATCTTCCTGACCCTGTCAATAATAAGGGTTCCTTAGCAACAGGAACCTGGTTTCTTACGAGTTTAGGAGTGTGAGCTATAGAGAAGGAGGGTTAGGGAAGAGGGGAAGAGGGCTACTTTTTAGACTTCGTGGGTCTGTGTGCACTGTGTTGCACAATTCTGTGTTAATTAGAAGAAAATATCGTAAGTGCATAATGAGTTACCATCACCAACCATTAGAATGGCAAAAGTTAAAGCAAACCAGTAGTCACTTCTGGTGAGGAGGGGGCACCCCAGAAACTTTCACGACTGATGGCAATGCATGATGCTGCAGTGATGGAAGACAGCTTGCTAATTTCTTATACAACTGAGCATGCGCTTAACAATGACCCAGCAGCCCTGGCACTACTACCTCCTAAGGCTCCACTTACATGAGCTGTCTAGAATGGGAAAATTCTTAGGGCCAAAAGTTTGAATAGAAGTTGCCAAAAATAAGAAGACAGGAAGGAGATGAAAGGGATAATTAGTTACTGCTTGATGGGTATAGAGCTGTCATGGATTGGAAATAAGAGATCATATTCGTAAAGCCTTGGGGATTTATTAAATGCCACCAGGTTGTTTACTCTAAAATGGTTTAGGTGATGTAAATTTCACTGTAATTATTAGGAGGAAGGCCCTGAGTGGGGACAAGCTTGGGGCCACACCCCATGGTTTGCAAACACTGTGAACAGAAGGTCTGCGCTTAGCTCTGTCTCTCTTACAAGTGGAAATGGTGCCTGAGCTGGCAATACGGAACAAGTGACTTCTCACATTATAGAACCCTAAATTTTATAAGCATACACATTTTATCTACATTTGCTTTTATTGATTCATTGCAGGAAGGTTTTTTTTTTTTGAAAAATAATGTGATTATATTAAGGCTAGAATCCTTACTCAGGAAAAACTCATGTTGAGGTTTAATTAAATCCACAAAATCAGACTGAATTTTAATACATGATAGATTATTATTGGCACCATGATTCCACTTAACAATTAGATCTGTCAGATGCTGGAGAGGGGCGGCAAAAATTGTCAGCACACTGCCTTCCCCATTACAAACAAGCCTTCGAAGCCTGATGTGCAGAATGACATAAAATCAGCCAGGAAAAAAAAAAAAAAAAAGACTTGTCAAATAGAAGGTAGCTCACTTTTGTACCTACCAAAACCACTGGCCTAAGACATTGCCTCATATATAAGCAATACTTCTATATAAAGGGTACTTTCTATTTACTATCTAATCTTAGTAACTTTCTGGTTTTGCAGGCTTTTTCAGTACCAGGATTTGCACTTGAGCTTTCTAGGCTGGCCAATACTACTGAGCCATGCCTCTAGCCTGTGTGTTTACTAAGTATTTTTAGGATAGGGTCTCACTTCCTGCTCAGTGTGCAACCTGAACCACAACCCACTACTTTTATACTTCCCATCTTCGTTGAGATGACAGGCAGGTGCCACTGCATTCAGCTTCCCCTTTTCATGGACTTCCTGCCTGGGGTTTTGCCTGGGACTATGATCCACTCAATCTCAAGTCTTCTATGAAGTTGACGAGCATGCACCACCAAACCTGGCTATGGGTTGGGAGAAATCGTCTTTGCCAAGGCTGACCTCAAACTTTGATCCTTTCATTCTGATACTCACAAGTAGCTAGGATTACAGGCATGAACCACCAGAACCCAACTTGCATTCCTTCTTGCAGGATGATTTTTAGTATCTCTTATCCTTTTCCCTCCCCAAAGTAGTTTTTATCCAGTTTCAAAAAATGTTTCCTTCCTTTTGCATAATTAATCACCCTGGATTCACTTTGCAGTGAATGACGACACCCTGATTGAGAATACAGAGACTTGCTCAGACATGGGTTTAGTTGGAAGATTTAGAAAAACTCTGAGAAAGCAAATCAAGTTTAAAGAAATTATTCGGTAGCTGTACAGAGAAAGACCTGCATCTTAATCTCCCTCTGATTAAACTAGTCAGCGCGAAGGGAACCTGGGGCAGGTGGGATGACAAAGGCGATGAAAAGCCCTGGAGGTCCTGTCAGCGTTCCCGGGCAGTGCGCTTGCTCAGAAGGAGGAGCTGGGTCCCACCTGGTTTGATATCGGCCAGCTGTGCTCCATCAGAGCCCCTGATCACCATGAAATTCTGCAGTGACCTAGCTTCTGCATGTTCCTCCATGACAAATAAAAGGTGCTGCTTGTATGATTTCTCTTCTGAGCTCCCATTGAGCTGGGGATGCATGTGAGAAGGAAACATGGCAAGTTTAACTAATTTCTGGGCTAGACATGATTTTCCACATTTGGCAGGGTAGGAAGATGCCATACTGTAAGAAAAGGGACAATCCGGTGAACAGAAACTGACCGGGCCTGGGGAGGGCAAGTGAGGGCAGTCTGCTCACATGGGACTGCTCACAAGGGGCTCTTCAGACAAAAGCCTGCTTCGAGCAATGCTGGCTAGGTAGAATATACTAGGGAAAAGTTCATCTTTTCTTGTTGCTTTCAATAGTAATCTGTACATGGCAAGGGCTGTAGGTTTTTCATTCAGGGAGAAACTGTTTATTCAAAGTAAATTTGAAGTCTCAAAAAATAATTCAGCAGGCCAGTCACCCGTGACTCATGCCTATAATCCTAGCTACTTGGGAGGCTAAGATCTGAGGATCGCAGTGCCAAGTCAGCCTAGGCAGGAAAGTCCATGCAACTCATGTCCAGTTAATAACCAAAAAAAGCGGGGGAAAGCTGGGAGTAGAGCTGTGGCTAAAGTAGTGGAATGCTAGCCTTGAGCACAAGAGCTCAGGGACAAGGCCCGGGCCCTAATTTCAAGCCCTAGGACTGGCATGGAAGGAAGGAAGAAAGAAACAAAGAGAGAGAGAGAGGGAGAGAGAGGGAGGAAAGAAAGAGAAAGAGAGAAAGGAAGGAAGGAAGGAAGGGAGGGAGGGAGGGAGGGAGGGAGGAAGGAAGGAAGGAAGGAAAGAAGGAAGGAAAGAGGGAGGGAGGGAGGGAAGGAAGGAGGGGGGGAGGGAGAGAGGGAGGAAGGGAGGGAGGGAGGGAGGGAGGGAGGAAGGAAGGAAGGAAGGAAGGAGGGAGGGAGGGAGGAAGGAAGGAAGGAAGGAAGGAAGGAGGGAGGGAGGGAAGGAAAAGAAAAATAATTGAGAGGAAACAATCAAGTAAATAATATTGGGGAATCCCAAACAGAAAAATATCATGTTCTGTTTGTTACTAATAGCTCCTATTTCACTGGACTTGACTAAGCATATACCAAGGAGGAAAGCTCCCCACCCCTCCCGTCCCATTCTTCCCTAGGTGCTGCATTCCCAACACCAAGAGCAGCACTCTATGTGACTGATCCAACACAAGTGTGCAAGCTGGGTTACGAGACCCATTTGAGGAAGAAGTTGAGTCTCTAGGAGCTTAGATGTCACAATCAGTGACGAGAGAAGCCAATCTGAACTCAGGCCTCCTGCTCAAAGCTCTGAGCTTTGTGGAAGCACACAGCACTTCTGGGGTCCTTCCTGCAGAGTGGAGGCTGGCCCTGTTTTGAGAGCAGACAATCACCAGGAAGAACCACTGGGAAACCTTCACTAAAAAGCATCATCCTGTGCCCTTCCCAGATGAGAACTCGGATGCTGTTTCCTGTTTCTTCCCTTCCTTCTCCATCTTCCTTCCCAAAGAGCCAGGGCCCAGGACTGTTATTTTTATTCTTCGTCTGAACACTTCTTCCCCCAAACCTTCCTTGAGATCCATCATTATGAAAACACCTTCATCTTCCCCTAAGTAGTGGTCTAGCAAGTTTTGTTGGGAGAAGTAATACAGGCTGACCTTGGTGTGAATTAAAACACATCAAGGATTGGGAGTTTTGAAGTTGTCAGCCCTGGCTTTCCATGAAGAGGAACTCTATTTTCACTCCTATCCCAGCAAGAGATTAGCAGCTTGAAATCACTTTGACAGTGTCAGTTGCTCTATTGCATACCACAGGGAATTTTAATTCCAGCCTGTGAAATTGTAATTGCTTCTCAAGGAGAAGTGAGGAATTCTGGGTAGCGGCCACAGCCAAGCTCCGTGTCAGAGTTGTCCGTCGCTGCCACATCAGATATTGCTTGCTGTTATTCAAACATCACTCCTGCTTTCCATCTGGGAAGTTGAACTGGAGAGTGAAGCTAAATTAACAGAAGCTGTCAGCGGCTCCCAACAGCAGAGATGTGTGGCAGAGGTGGGTGCTAGCTTTTTCCCTGTCTTTGGTTTAAGATAAAGAATTTCACCAGTAAATGTCATTGCTTGAGGTATGCAGTTAAATGATGTCATTATTAAGCAAAAAAAAAATCCATGCTATGACATGATAAAATTAGGGCTGCCAATCCCTAGTCGATGCTTCCGGGAAAGAGGAGGAAAAATGGCTCAAAAAAGTCATTAAAAGAATGAAGATAACAAGTTCCTATCAAGTTGATGTTTGCAGTGGAGTAAAATTATGGTGCTCTCAAAAGTTAAACTGCCTGAGAAATTACTTCCTGGCTCTGGCTGGAATAAAGAGAAGCTGAAGTCACCACATATGACTACAAACCATGAGAGACACGGGCAATTATCTGCAGATAGAGGGACCCTGCCACCTGTCATCAAATGGAAAGTCCTACGTAGTACTAAGAGGTTTCAAAATTAGTATTTTTCTTTCTTCTACAGGTCAGAAACGAAACAGACTGGACTACATCTAATTTCTTAGAAAAGATCCTGTCTGTGGCTGGGCACAGTGGTTCACACCTGTAATCCTAGCCTTGCAGGAGGCTGAGATTAGGAGGATTGTGATTTGAGGCTGGTTCAGGCCAAAAAAAAAAAAAAAAGTTGTCAAGACTTCATGTCAACCAATAGCAGGAATGTGGCATAACCTGCCATTCCAGCTATGTGGACAGCTCCACTCCGGAGGATCATGGTTCCAGGCCAGCCTGAACAAAAAGTTCATGAGATTCCACAGAAACAGGAAAAGCTAAGTGTAGTGGTGTAGTAGGAAAAATAGAGGACTAACCTGGGGGAAATAAGAGGGAATCTTGAAAACAGAGTCCTGGGCACTACTTGGTCAAGCCTGTAATCCTACCTACTCAAGAAGTTGAGATCCAGAGGATCACAATTCAAAATAGGTCTAGGCAGAAAAGCGTGAAACTCCATCTCTAACCAGCCAAAAGCTGGAGTGCCAAACATGAGCAAGTCGAGCAAGTCAAAGGAACTGATTTTAAGCCCCAACGCTGGCAAAAATAAAATATAGAAATACCAAAAAGGGCTGGTGACGTGGCTTAAATGGCAGCTGCTTCATGTCTGCTAACTAAACTAAGCCTAAAATATAAGTTGTTATGTAGAAAAACGAACTTTACAACTTTGGCTGGGGGAGGGGGGGAAGAGAAGGGGTGGGGGAGGGAAGGATGGGAAGGGGAAACAAAGGAGGAGGCAACAATGCTTGATAAGAAATGTACTCATTACCTTGCCCATGTTATTGTAACCCCTCTGTTCTGTATTTTCACAATAAAAAAAAAGAAAATATCAACTTTGTGACATTGCCTTTTTGTTCTAGAATCATAGGAAAATCAGACGTTGGCTTGACTTTTCCTCGTTTGACAAATTGGAGGAAAAACTCATGTGTTGGACTGTACTTTTTGTTTTTAATAGCAAACCTTACCTTAAATGGAATTTGTGCCCGTTTTCTGATTATTCAGCAAAAGAAGGTGGCAGGGCTTGAGTTTATTTGTATTGTTATAGTGCTATCTGTGGTCATTAACACTGTAAACAAGTTGAGCGCTTTTTTTTTTTTTTGTAAATTGAGACAGTCATACAATTTAATGAGTTGTAGCATGATAATTCCGCACATTTATATAAACTTGGTGTGGTGGCACACACCTATAGTACCAGCACTCAGAAGGAGTGCAGAGATAGATAGCCAACAGATCCTGTCTTGGGGGGGAAATATCACAAGACAGACACAATGAATGGTTCATGCCTGTTCATCTCTGTTACTTGATAGGTGGCGATTGGGAGGATCTGGGTTGGAATTCAGTTTGGGCAAAACAATTAGCAAGTTCCTATTTCTACCAACCCCCTGGATGTGGTCTGATTTCATTCTAATTCTGGTCTGATCTGTTCCTGCTTTTTCAACTTAAACAATATAGATTCCTTTACATGCATACATGTATGTATACATACATAAAAATATTCATATTAAATACAAATAAGGTGTCACTAAAATCAAATGGAGAACTCATAAGCAGATTTTACAGGACTGATTCCCACCTGGGAAAATATCTCCCATAACTTATCTAAGCCACAGGATCAAAAATCAGGTGTGAGCGGCTCAGCCGGCCAAAAACACACACTAATTACTGTTGTAAACATTGTCCTTTTGGAAAAGCAGGATTCCATTTATTCTGTTTAAGTAGTTGTTAAAGGGGTTGTAATTCAACATGTCAGCTTGTACGTACAGTGTATCTCGGTCAGTGTTACCCCTTCCATCATTCTATCTTTCCAGCCTCAGTCTTTTGCTCAAGTTTACTAGTTCTCTCTTTACATTGGGTATTATGACTAGATTGTGTTCTTGCTTGCTTAGTCTTTGAGGTATATTGTTGAGTCATTTATTTGAAGACTTTCTAGTGTTTTTTTAAAAAATGTATTCTTTTAATGCTGTGAATTTCCTCCTCAGTACTGCTGTTGCTCTATACCACAGGTTTGACTGGGATATTTTGTCATTGTTCTTTGTTTTGTTTTGGAAATGAAGTCTTGCAAGGTAACCCTGGCTAGCCTCAAACAGGCAAACCTCCTACCTTGGCCTCTCAAGTGCTGGGATTACAGTTGTGTGTCATGCCTAGCACCCTCACAGGTTTATTAAAATCTATTAAAATTAAGATTGTGTTTTTATTGGTATTGATTCCAAGATTTTTTTTCAAATTTCTTTTAAAATTTTTTCTAAGTTTTTTTTTTTTTCTGAAATTTCCTCTATGGTTATTCAACAGCGTATTATTCAGCTTCCATATATTTGCATATTTTCCATTCTTTTTGTGGTTGAATTGTAGTTTTATCCTGTGCTGTCTGATAAGACATAGTAAGATTTGATTTGCAGACTAACATATCATCTATTCCAGAGAATGTTCATTGAATGATGAAAAGGACTTGGATTTTGCAGCTCTTGGATGAAGTGTTCTATGAATGTCTCATAGGTCCATTAGCTCAACACAGATGTTTCTTTGTTGATTTTTCTGTGTGCATGATCTCCCCATGAGCAAAATGTGTTGAAATCCTCAATTATTATTGCATTAGACTCTAACCATTTAGACATAATAATTTGCTTTATAAATTTGGGTGGTCTTATATGTCTCTTTCTGTGATTATATTTATTTTCAAAAATTCCTATATCTTGATGAATTTATCCTTTTATAAATATATAACAAAGTTTTTGAAGATTTTTAAGGCATTTTTACATTTAAGTATCAATGTTCTTGCTTTAAATAATAATATAGTATTGATGTATTATATCTTTTTCCAAACCTTCACTTTTAAAAAACTATATGTAGCTTCATGGGGAGAGAGAGTTTTTTGTAGCCAGTATACAGTTGGGTCTTGGGTTTTATTTTCTCCCCTTCGTATATTATAATTGTCATAATTTGGTAGTTTTTAGTTATGCTCTTTGACTCTCTTCTCTTTTATATATCTCTTCTTCAAATGTTTTTTGTATAACTGTGTGGGTTTGTGTGTGTGTGTGTGCTGTTTTTATTTTTTGTAGTTTTCATTTCTTTGTTTCCTTAGCTTTAGGATTCCCTTAAACATTTCTTATAAGGCTGGTCTGGTGAGTTCCCTTGGTTTCTTCTTCCTAGGGAAGACTTTTTTTGTTGTTGTTTGTGGGGCCTGAACTCTGGGCCCTTAACAATGGGCCTGGGTGCTGTGTACTCTACTTGAGCCACAGCACCACTTCTGGCTTTTTCTGCTTATGTGGTGCTGAGGAATCGAACCCAGGGCCTCAGGCATGCAAGGCAAGCACTCTACCACTGAACCACCTTCCCAGCCCAAAGGAAGACTTTTATTTCTACTTCATTTCTAGAGAATAGTGTTGCTAGGTATTTTTCTGCAGGAGAGAGACTATTGGGGCTGATAATAATGGTAGGTAGCATCCTTCCTGGAGGTGCAGGACCTTTGTAGAATCTTCTCCAGATAGGAAAGGACACGCGGGGTGGTGCTGGGCTTTTTTTGCACCATAAGATCTGAAACCAAGACACCTTTAGAAAATAAGTGGCTTGTGGAACTTGAATACATGTTCCCGGCAGTGTAAGATGAAGTAGAGCCGTTCCCTGTGTCCTTTAGGTGAGTGTAGATGACCAGAGTGTGGCTCTGCTACATGTGGTCCTGAAGCTGCAACACATGGATTAGAACATCCCACCATCCTGCAGGGCAAGCGCTGGTGCGATGGGCATTTGCAGTATTGGTAGAGATGCATGACTTCCATGAGACCTTTCAAAGTCCCCAAGGACAGGTATGGGGTTGTTAGAGCTGGTCAAACCAGCAGTTTCAGTCCCAAGGCCATACACTAGGTAGAATAACTTCCCTAGTTCCCATGGAGCACATATGGTGTGGTGGTAAGGCCTGTAGTTCTGGCCACTGCCAATCCTGAAGTTGTAGAATGGTTGGAGTCTGTGTGCTGAGAGATGCTCACTTGCCTAAGGCCTTTTGGTGCTGTCAGGAGCCTTGCTTCTGCCCCCTGAGGCAGGATGGAGTATAGACATAGCTGTTGTAGTATATTAGATTCTAGGGCTGGAGGGACATAAAATGAGCTCCTTCTTTGGAAGAGAAAAATGCTTCGAGTCCAGGCAGCTCTTAAACTAGATTTGAAGCCTGTGACACTGTGGCATGCTCCTGTGGTTAGCATGACTGTCTACAGCTATGATAGAGGTTGTTGGTATTTTCCTGTTGGCCATTTCCTGGCAAATGACCCGCCTACCCCCGTCCTCTTACCACATACCAGAAGTGAAATTGTAATTTAGTATATTCCAGAGTTTTCTTTCAATCACTCTCCTCAAGTGCAGCTAGTGTCTGTGTTATCCTCATTCTTCTCTGAGGTATAGTCTTGCTCAGGCCATTTTGGATCGTCATGTGTTCATCCAATTTGGATCCTAAGTGGCAGAGACTGAACCTAAGGCATTATATGCCAAACAAGTGTTCTCCCCTGAGCCTACTGGCTGAACTTCCTGACAATGCAATTTAAAAGCTGACTATTGTCTTCCAGTGCTAAGTCAGGCCTTGGGTTCCTCCTAGCTTCTCTGACTGCCAACCTTTTCTTTGAGTGTGTGTATGTGTTTTTCTTTTCCTACCACCAAATATAATCTCATAAAACTCCAATTTGTTTGTGGCCATGTCATTGAGACCATTTGAGGTCTCGTAGGATCATTACAATGAGATCTGGAGTACATTAAAACTGATGATGTTTGAGAGTCATCTGAGGTATGCTGAGTTTGCTTCCTTTCACAGAAAAGGACCAAGTGATTCATTTATATGATGTATCTGCAGATATTCTGTAACCCAAATCTCGGAGTTTAAAGGTGGATTTTTTTTGGCAGTACTCTGGTTTGAGGTCTCATACTTGCTATGTAGGCCCTTTACCACTTGAGCAATGCCCTCAGCTCTTTTTCCCTTAGTTATTTTTGCCTAGGAGGCCTGGATCTATGATCTTCCTGTTTATACTTCAGGCCACAACTGGGTCGATAAGTATGTACCATCCCGCTCAACACTGTGATGGCTGACATGGAGTCTCACACTTTTTTTGTTTTGGTCCTAGCTGACCTTGAACCACAGTGCCCCAACCTCAGACTCCCTCATAGCTAGGATTAAAGGTGTGAGCCAGCATTCCAGGCTAGAGATGGGTGTTTGATATGAATAAGTGCCATCCCAATTAGTCCCATGTCAAACCCTTCCTCATGACTTAGTGGACCTTTGAAAACTCAGACCTGTCAGCCCCCACTTTCTTTAGTCTGTAGCTAGATGTGCTAAACTCACTGACTCTTGCTCCCACTTCTATGTGTGTTTATTTATTCCATCATTGAGCCTCTATCCTGGCATGGTGAAGCCATATTAACACAGTGGTGAGTACATTAACACACATGGACAGTTCTGTCCATAGTTTAGCTCCAGAGCATCTCAAACCAGAGGGATGAATTGGGAGCCTCGTTTAACAGTGTCCCAAACTAGAGGATTGGCCTTAGGTCCCTTTGGTTCTTCCTAATCCCAGATTCCATCTGAAAGATAAAGTGGGCACCAACACAGACTTCAAGCTTCTGCTCTTATTCTAGGCTGATCTCTAGCTTGGGTTTACCACTAAGCTTTTTCAAGATGGACCAGGTTCCAGGTGAAGCAGAGGGCCATACACCAGATCAAGCCATCTCTCCCTGCCCTTCCTCCTTCCTTTCTTCTGTTTCCCCCTCCCCCTTCCTTGTCTCCCCTCTTTTCTCTTTCTTCCTTCTTTCTCTCTCTTTCCCTTTGTTTTCTTTTCTTTCTTTTGAACTCAGAGCCTCACACTTGCTAGACAGGACATTTTTCACTTGTCTTTCTGTTCCCAGCCTTTTTTGCTTTAGTTTTTGGGGGCTACTCAAGTTTCAAGTGTTGTTAGAAGAAAGTTCAAATTCTTTGACACATTAGGGAGAAGCAAATACTGTTTGAGATTGATTATCAGAAGGTAGTTGGCAACTTTCTGGGCCTTTATATGTGTGATTTTCATGTTGGGCTGCCACAGGTTTTGCTTTTTATATTAATTGGAGTCACTGCAGTTCCTCAGCTGGAAAGCTTGACTTTGCCAATAGTCTGTTGGAAAGCTGGTGTTAAATTGCCTTAAAAAAAACTTTTGTATGACTAATAGCATTAAAAATATTCTTCAACCAAAATTGCATTTTCCAATGCATTATTAAGAAAAGCAAAACTCGGTTTGATATCCATCCAAAAGTATTTAATCTTATCAAGCCAGATTGCCTTAGGCCATCAGAATTAGAAAAAGCTACAAAAAAGATTGAGTAGCTACAAATGTTGTAGCTCGGGTTGAAGAACTTTCTAACTTTCCTGCCTTCAAAAATTCAGGAGGATGAGGAGAGGAGAGGAGAGGAGAGGGGAGGGGAGGGGAGGGGAGGGGAGGGGAGGGGAGGGGAGGGGAGGGGAGGGGACAGGTATAGGGTTCTAAGTGAAGGCTGGAGACTTACCTTGAACACTAGGGCTACAGATCTTACATTCAGGAGGACAGAATGAGAAGGAAGACAATTGGAGAATAGAGATGAAGAAAATCAGGCAACGATGGAGTAAAGCCACATCAGATCTTCCTCTGGGCCTCAAAACTTAACTCATCTTGAGTGCCTCTCTATGTAAAACATTGAAAAGTAAAGGTGAACACAGTAGTTCATGCATATAATCCTAGATACTTGAGAGGTTGGGATTGGGAGACTCTTGATTCAGGAGCTCAGGCAAGTGTATGAGACCTCATTTCAACTAATAAAAAGGTGGATGTAGTGGCACATAGCTCTATGCTAGCTATCCTGGGAAGTGTAGATAGGAGGATCATGATCTATGCCAGTCAAAAGAGAGAATGTATCTCAAAACAGACCAAAGCAAAAAGGGCTGGAGTTGTGGCCAAGTGGTAAAGCACCTTCTTAGCTAAGGCAAAGCACAGAAATGGTGGGACAAAGGGTGAATTAATTTAGCAGTGATACTGACTAGACACTAGGCTGGCAATGAACTATACAACTTGGGGGAGTGGGAGGTCAGGGGGGAAAAATCTGGGAGAAAATGAGGGGGTGGCACTGTTCAAAAAGAAACGGACTCATTACCTGACTTAGGTAACTGTAACCCCTCTCAACATCACCTTTACAATAAACTAATTATATTTTTTAAAAAGCCCTGAGTTCAAATCCCAGTGTTTCCTGCGCCCAAAGAAAGAGGAAGAAAAACCTGAGCAGCAGAATGTATGACACCCTTTACTTCCTCTACATGAGTCCTGTTTTCTGTCTTCTCTTTTGTTTTCTGTTCAGCTTCTGATTAGCTCTCAGATATAGAGCAGAGGAGGTGTGCTGGAGACAATTCCCTGTGGCCTGCACCCTCCCCAGATTGTCTTAGGCTCTAAACATAGAGGGGCTGAACCACCGCCTACTTCCTGTTCTACAGGCAGTCAGTCAGCCGTTGGGCAGGAATTTCAAGCGTGCCTGTGAAGTTTGGAACTGAAGGTAATGGACCATAAAGCGGTGTCTATGGTGACAGAAGCCGCACAAACGATCCCAAGAAAGGATGTGGAAATCACCCAGGCTCAAAACACACCCAGAAAGGAGAAACCCAGACCATCTGCTCTCTAAGACCAGGGACTGCGACGGCGATCACAGGTGGCTCCTTTGTTAAGTCTTCTCATCCATGTATTAAGAAGAGAGCACGTGTATTCTTCATTGCTCAGGTGTGGGAACAATTAGAGATAGAGGAGACCAAATCCAGAAAGCTGGAGTCAGTCCCTTCAATTGCAGGAGATAAGCAGAGAAGGTAGCAGGTGCTGGAAGGATAAAAGCCTGCTAAGTCATTGAAGCCATTCCGTGTGGAAGTGCCAAAGAGAAGATTAGGTGAGGCTTAAAGATGCTGAACTACCCAGCTTGCCTCTTACTGAGGCGCACTCTTAATTAAAAGAAAGATGGGACCCACACATCCTGCTATGTTACAGCAATGATTGTAATAGCAATGACAAGAGTGAGGACCACCAACAAGTGGCTAAGTGGAGGATTACTAAGTGCTCTTCTGGAAATGGACACATCTGGAAACTCATAGAAAGCAATGACTCCAAGGGCACAGAGTTAACTCTTGCAAAGTCAGGTTTTACGGTCCTGGAGAAAGTGCTTACTATGTTGCACATGTCCAGGAATGGCAGTGTAGGGGAAGGTAAGGGTCTGTGTTCCATTTGTCACTGTGTTACAGCTTCACTTGGAATTTTACTCCTTTTTTAGGGCTGAATAACATTCCAGTGCACGTTTATGGCATGTGTCTAAGTCATCGTTCACCACTAATTTTTTTTTTCTTTTTTTTGGGGGGGGGGGGTCCAGTCGTGGGGCCTGAACTCTGGGCCTGGGCACTGTCCCTCAGCTCTTCAGCTCAAGGCTAGTGCTCTACCACTTGAGCCACAGCGCCACTTCCGGCTTTTTTCTTATGTGGTGCTGAGGAATTGAACCCAGGGCCTCAGGTATGCAAGGCAACCGCTCTACCACTGAGCCACCTTCCCAGCCCCTCACCACTAATTTGGGTAGTCACTATGGACGTTAGTGTACAGACATCTGTTTGAGCCACTGCTTTGAATTCTTTTGGACATAGAGCTAGGAGTGGAAATTCCTGGTCAAATATTTGTTCTTGGTTCAAGTTTTGAGAAACCACCATACTATTTTGCAGGGGATTTCATTATTTTACATTTCCAGCAACATTTTTTTTGTTTGATTCTTGTGCCCATACTGGGGCTTGAACTCGAGGCCTTGCCCTGTCCCTTAGCTTTTCCCCTCAAGGCTGGTGCTCTACCAGTTGAGCCATGCCTCCTCTTCTGACTCTGGGCTGACTTTGAACCACAATCTTCAGATCTTTCCTGAGGAGCTTCATCAACATAATTGTGTGTTTGTGCATGCACAAATGTGCTCGTGAGTGCACGTGTGTGCATGCTCTGGTACTGAAGCTTGAACTTGGCCTAGTCTCTGTCTGTTAATTTTTTTTTTTTCCATTCAATGCTGGCCACTTGAGCCACGGCTCTACTGTTAAGCTTTTTGATGATTAATTGCACATGAAAGTCTCACAGACTTTCCTGCCTTAGCTGGCTTGAACCAGGTATGAACTAACAGCACCTGTCTTCTACTAACATTTTTTGAGGGGGATAGGTGCTCAGATTTTTCTCCATCTTCATCAACACTAGTTACTTCTTGTTTGATGGCTTCCATCCTAAAGGGAGTGGATAATGTCATTTTGATTTGCATCTCTCTCACGGCTAGTGAGCCTGAACATCTTCTCACATGTTCACGGACAGTTCATGCATCTTCTTAGTCCTTTACTCCTATCTGAACTGGGTTGTTTAATTTGTTGTTGAGTTGTAGGAGTTCTTTATGTCCTGAACACTGGAGGCTAATTCGTTATCAAAATTCTATTTACATATATGCCTCCCACACTATGGATGGTCTGTTTGCATTGTTAACAATGTTCTTTGATGCATAAAAGTTCTTAATTTTTATGACCCAGCAATCTCACTTTTTTTGGGGCATTTACCCAAATGATCACAAACAAGACCATACTAAAGCTACCAGCACAACTATGTTTATTGCAGCATTATTTACCATAGCTAAGATATGGAACCAACCCAGATGCCCCTCAGTAGCTGAATGGATCAAGAAAATGTGGTATATATACACAATGGAATTCTATGCCTCCATCAGAAAGAATGACATTGCCTCATTAGTTAGGAAATGGAAAGATTTGGAAAAAATTATACTAAGTGAAGTAAGCCAGGCCCAAAGAAACATAGGCCCCATGGTTTCCCTTATTTGTAATAACTAGTATATGTCTGAGACAATCAGAAAAGGTCAGATATGTTGATGTTAGGTGAAATGAACCCCAAGATAAGATCTCAAATGTTTTTTCTTTCTTGCTATTGTTTGTAACATATTTATAAGATGATTTCTTTGTTGCTTTGTATATCCCTCCCCCACGGTATAACCCCTGTTTTCATTGTATTTGATGTTGGTATAATTTGTGGAGGGAAAGGGAAAAAACAAATTGTTTAAATAGGGATACAGGTGGACTCATTGCAACAATGAGATGTACAAGAAGTTATGTTGAAAAACGAACTTTACAACTTTGGCTGGGGGCTGGGGCGGGTAGAGGGGAAGGTGGGGGGGAGAGGGAAGAGGGGAAGGGGGGTAGATGGGAAGGGATGGGAAGAGAAAACAAAGGAGGAGGCAACAATGCTTGATAAGAAACACACTCATTACCTTGCCCATGTAATTGTACAACCCCTCTGTACAGTATTTGCACACACAAAAAAAGAGTTCTTAATTTTGATTAACTCTAGTTTATTTTCTTTTTCTTTATTGTCGGTAGTTTTGGGGTCACATTTCTGAAACCATTGTAAATCCAGTATCATGAAGATTTTTTGCAATGTATATGGTATAGGTAGAAGGGCCAACTTTACTCTTTTACGTATACATCCAGTTTTTCCAGCAGGATTTTTCTTTAAAAGGCTGTATTTTCTTTACTGAATAATCCGGGCATACTTACGAAAGATCAGTTGAGGCGGGGTGCCAGTGGCTCACCCTAATCCTAGCTACTCAGGGGCTAAGGGGAAAGGATCAAAGTTTGAAGCCAGCTCAGTCAGGAAAGTTCCTGACTTTTATTTCCAATTAAACACCAAAACACCAGAAGTGGAGCTGTGGCTCAAGTGGTAGAGCACCAGCCAGAACCAACCCCCACAGCATACTATGAGAGGATTAATTTTTGGGCTATCCATCCTATTTATGCCTGTTTCTACTGGTACTATACTGTTCTATGTACGGTAGCTTTGTTGTAAGCCTTGGAGTTTGGAAGTGTGAGTTTCCAACTTGCTTCTTTTTTCAAGATTGTCTTTGCTATTTTGGATCCTTTGCAATTTCATATTAATTTGAGTGCTGTGTTTTCTATTTCTGCAAAACAGGCTGTTGGTATTTTGATAGAGATCACATTTAATGTGTAGCTCGGTATCTAAATGAAGAACTCCTTTCTACTCATGAACATGGGATATCTTTACAACATTTAGGTAGTTTAAAATTTTCTGGCCGGTGCTGGTGACTCACGCCTGTATTCCTAGCTACTCAGGAGGCTGAGACCTGGGGATCGTGGTTCAAGGCCAGCCATGAGACTCTTATCTCCAATAAACCACTAGAAAACCAGAAGTGGCGCTGTGGCTCAAATGGTAGAGTGCTCACCTTGAGTTGAAGAGCTGAGGGATAGCGCCTAAGCCCAGAGTTCAAGCCCCACTACCAACAAAAAAAGAAAAAAAAATTTTCCGCAGCTCTCTGTGTGTGTGTGTGTGTGTGTGTGTGTGTGTGTGTGTTCACATATGTTTCAGCATATGTTTTTTGCCTCCATGGTTGGATATAGTCTCAAGTACTTGATTAAAATAATTACTTTTTAAGATAATGTTACAATGGAATTACTCTCAATTTCTTTTTTTGGACTGTTCATTGCTGGTATATAGCAACATCTAATTTGTGTTTTGGTCTTGTTATCTACCATCTCTCATAGATTTCCTGTGGATTTCTACAGCATTCACAGTTCAAAAGATCAGATTATCAGCAAATAAAGATAATCATGTCTCTTCTTTTGCAATTTTGATGCCTTTTGGTTTTGCAATTGTTCGCGCTGTAACTTCCAGGACAGTGTGGAATGCTCTTGCTGTTAGGGGCTATTCTGCTTATGGATCTGAGGAAGAAAAGGTTTTAGCCTTTTAACCTTGTCATACTCTTTATCATGCTAAGAAATTTCCCTAATATTTTTGTTTCCTACTATTTTCATCATGAAAAAGTGCTGGATTTGTCCAATGACTTTTTTGGGTTAACTGAAATAATGTTTGGGCATCCCCCCTCCCCCCACTTGGTTCTATTGTTCTATCAGTGATATTGCAGAGTGATTTTCTTATGTTGAACCACTCTTAATTTCCTGGGATGAATTCCATTTGGTTGTCATGAATATAAATAGTCTTTGTAATGTGCAGCTGGATCCAATTTGTTAATATTTGGTTGATAATTTTGGGATTCATGAGGGATTTGGCTTATAATTTTCCTTTCTTGTGATGTCTTTATCTGACTGTGGTATCAGGGTAAGGCTGGCTTCATAGAAGAAGATGGGAGATGTTTGCTTCCTATCATTTGTTTGAAAGAATTCGAGAAGGATTGCAGTTAATTCTTCTTTAAATATTTGGTAGAATTTACCTGTGTGACCATCTGGTCTTTTTGTTATGATTATATTATGAGTTCTTTGTGTGGTTCAGGGGGCCTCTAGATTTTAAAGGAAGAAAGTCTTGTTGCAAGCAATTTTTTGTAAGAGGCTAAACTAAGCCCCCAGGAGAATATTTGCATCGTCTCTCATCCATATCCCTAATTTAGTATTTTGCCCTGCCCAGTAAATGTTCCTATTATTTCCAGTTATTTCAAAATAAATGACTCTGCAAGGATATCTTCCTGCAATCGGGAAGCGGGGCATGGGGAAGGTGGACTCTTACAATCCACAAAGTAACAGAGTGGAATGCCAATAGGTAAGACTCAAATGTAAGCTGCCCTTTATCATTAGAATCATAATTTATGCAGATCCTATGTGATGGTACCATCACATAAGCACATATATATCATACCCTCTCTCTCTCTGTCTCTCTCTCTCTCTCTGTCTCTCTCTCTCTCTCTGTCTCCCTCTCTCTCTCTCTCTCTCACACACACACACACACGTCTTACACTTTACACAAATTGGGCCCAATTATACTATGTCATATATAAACAATATGTTTTGTATCTATTTGGGAATCCTTGCATCTGTTTAAAAACCATAGGTTTTATGACCTATGGAAATTAGAGTTCAATATGAAGGTAAATACAGAAGTGAAAAGCTCAGGCTTTGGAACCTGTCTGGAGTAACATTCATTGTTATTGTGACTAATTAGGCATACTAAGGCAGATCAGATCAAGTTGGGAGCTAAAATTTCTCATTCTGCAGGCTTTTATGGACTCCACAATTCCCCTACCTTAAAGCGAGGATCCCATTCTACACACTGCACTGTTTAATTCTGGTACCTGCTTCATCAGAACCACTAACTATAGTCAGCTATGCAAAAATGAAGAACCCCTGGATGATACCAAATGAATCCTTTGCTTCAATTTCTCCACATTTGGGATATTCTGGCTATGGATTTCTAAGAAACAATACTGGGAGGAGATAATTGACAACTACTGAAGACTAAAGTGTCTGCCTTTCTTTTCTGCCTTGGGCATGGTGGGGAGGGCATGCTTTCTAGGGCTATTAGTCTGGTTGCTCTTTTCATCTTTGGCCATGGAAAAATCTCCTTCTTGATGGGCCACCCAAACCTTTGCTCACATTTACTCATTAATTTGATCTCTTCAAATACAGCTGCAATCCATTTTCTTTGAATTTTCCTTCCTTTGCTACATTTAGCAGAATCATCCTCAAAGTCTCCGAGGGAAGGAATGTCTTTTTTATTCCCTGTATAATTATTTGGGGTGGGCATGTGCCAATGTCATAATTTAAAACACCTATACTAATAAAATTGGGGTTCCTCTTCAAATGGCCAGAAGTTATGAAAGGAGGGGAAGTGGGCTGCAGAGAACTCACATTTTATATACATGACCTCAGTGGCTCTGTAACATAATGTTGTCATTTTACAGATGAGGCTCAAAAAGCAAAAAGAGAGAGTAACCTGGGTGGAACTGAGGCCAAAGCATTGCTGATGCTAAAAATCTTGTGTGCCTCAAATTTATAATAGAAACACATGGAACTGAGTCCAGTTGATTTAGATCCTCAACTCTTGTAGTTTCAATGCCATTAAAAAAAAACAACAACAATAACTGGAGGTGGCTAATCTGGCAGAACACTTGCCTAGCATGCATGAGGCTCTGGGTTCAATCCCCAGTAAGGGTAGTGTAAGGATCATCTTAAACCGACATAGGTACATAGCTTTTCAGCTCATCTGATAAGATTATCCTATATATATACTAATTATTGCAAGTAAGGGAAACCATGGACCTAGATTTCTTTGGGACTGGCTTACTTCTTTTAATATGATTTTTTTCCCCAAGTCTTTCCATTTCCTAACAAATGGGGCTGTGTTGGTCTGACGGAAGCATAGAATTCGTGCGTGTGTGTGTGTGTGTGTGTGTGTGTGTGAGACGGAAGCATAGAATTCGTGCATGTGTGTGTGTGTGTACCACATTTTCTTGATCCACTCAAGAAAATTTTCTCGATCCACTTGGGCATCTGGGTTGGTTCCATATCTTAGCTATGGTGAGTAATGCTGCGATAAACATAAACATAGTTTGCTGATAGCTTTAGTGTGGCCTTGTTTGTATTCACTTGGGTAAATGCCCAGCAGTGGGATTGCTGGATCATAGGGGAGCTCTATGTGGAGTCTTTTGAGGAAACTCCATACTGCTTTCCAGAGTGGTTGAACAAGTTTACACTCCCACCAACAGTGCAGTAGGGTTCCCTTTTTGGCCTGGATCCTTAGCTTTAATATTTTGAAAGCTGTTTAGAACCTCAAATTAAATATATACATAATATGTGTATACATAATTGGGATAAACGTAAATGGTTTGGCCTGAATCCTTAGGTCAAACCATATACAGAAGAAATTTTCAAAGCATCTTGATTCATGGTACTCCATGGCAAAAGAAACAGTTACGTATGGTTTGTTAAGTAAAAAGGGCCTAACAACTCAACATACTTTTATGTCCTAATAGAAGAGCTGTTTTAAAATAAAGTGAAACTGGAAAGAATATTTATTTCATATGCAACTTGTCATGGTTATTTAATAATAGGTGTATTGTCATGTCTCAGACCAGAGAGTGTGTTTATTTCTTGTTCCCATTGGTTTTCAATTGGTACATGTTTTATGTCATAGTAACTACCCCAAACCTAACCTCACAAAGATAAAATATCAAAAAATGTTGCACCAGCTGATGTTGAGAACTGTGAGTGACTCTGAGTTCCTCGCTGTGCAGTACCTGAAGATGTTGCCATTTCCTTATGTAAACGATCCCAGGCACATCCTGGGGTGGCTCAAGGGCCAGGGGAGGTGTTTTTTGAAATGCTTGTCCATTTTACATCCGGTATGGCATGTGAATATTTTGATATACATAGTGAATTGGTTTCTGCTGTCAAGCAAATTGACATATCCATCACTTCATGTCATTAGCATTGTTGTCTTTAGAAGCCATATCTTTTTCAGGACAGGCAGTAGTGGCTCATGCCTGTAAGCCCTAGCTACTCATGAAGTGGACTTTGGGACTTTACTTGTCTCTCCTCTCCATTGTCTCGGCAGTACTTCAGTTTGAATCCAGGGCCTTGTACTTCATGGAAAAACACTTCCCCACTTGAGCCATGCCCCAGCTTAAAAAAAAAATGTTGTAAAGGTGATGTGCAGAGGGGTTACAGTTACATGTCAGGTAATGAGTACATTTCTTTTTGAACAGTGTCACCCTTTCCCTCATTTTCTCCCAGTTTTCCCCCTCCTGACCTGCCCTTCCTCCCAGCCTTTTTGCTTTGTTTTTCAGATAGGACCTTGTGTTTTTACCTAGACTCACCTTGAACTGTGATGCTTTCAATCACCACCTCCCAACTAGCTGGAATTACAGACTGCTCAGCATATGTTGCCCCTTTCTTTCTTTTCTTCTTTCTTTCCTTTCTCTCTTTCCTTCCTTCTTTTCTTTCTTTCCTTTTCTTTCTTTCTTTTTCTTTCATTTTATGATAAAGCCTCTTGAAGCTTTATTTGTAACTAAAATTCTCCCTGTATCACTTCTCCTATGGTACCCTGAAATATTTATCCTGGAGTGAATTGAAAAGAAACAGTATATGTTTTACTGAAGTACATATGGAAATCTAATCCCTAGTAAAAAGAGAAGTTTCTATCACATAATTTTTGTTGTTTTTGGTTGGTCGTGGGGCTTGAACTCTAGGCCTGGGTGCTGTCCCTGAGCTCTTCAGCTCAAGACTAGTACTCTACAACTTGGGCCAGAATGCCACTTCCAGCCTTTTCCGTTTATGTGGTGCTGAGGAACTGAACCCAGGGCTTCATGCATGGGAGGCAAGCACTCTACCACTGAGCCACCTTTCCAGCCCCTACCAGATAAGTTTTTATGTTCTCAAATTGACGCCTTTATACTTGATGAGGAAGGCCTAGAAGGAAAGAGAAGAATAAAGAAAAAGAAACTTCATTAATGTATATTTTTTTCCAGTGTTTATTAAGTAACATATACATTCTTGGAGCAAGACAATACAGAGTTGAGTACATGTTCCCCAAAATGAGCACATATTTCAGAACCCAGGCATTCAGTCAGTCCTAGGTACATACCAATTGGCAGAGGTCAAAATCCAGAAGATGAGCTGAGCGCAGGTGGCTCACACCTGTAATCCTAGCTACTCCAGAGGCTGAGATCTAAGGATCACAGTTCAAAGCTAGTCTGGTCAGGAAAGTCTATGGGACTTTTATCTCCAATTAATCACCAGAAAACTGGAAGTGGCGCTGTGGCTCAAGTGGTAGAGTACTTGCCTTGGGCTGGGCAGTGCCCAGGCCCAGAGTTCAAGCCCCATGATTGACTCACCATCCCCCAAAAAATCCAGAAGATGAAGGAGCAGGAAGATTTACAGCACAGGTGTCTATAGTGGGCTTTGTAGTCAGGCCATGTTCAAGCTCTGCCTCTCCACCTTAGCTCTGTGCCCTGCACGAGTTACTTAATCTTGTAGGTTTTCAACTTTTTCTTTTTCTTTTTCTTTTGAGTCAGGGACTCTATATCCCAGAGTGGGATTTAATTCACTCTGTTTCTGGCCTCCCGTGTAGTCTTCCTGCCTCCACCATCCTCGTGCTAGAATTACAGGCAATCATACCCAGTAAGTTTCCATTTTTTTTTTTTTTGTCAGATGTATGTACTTTTAGTCTTCTGAGTTTTTAATTCTTTTTAAGTCAAACAGGAATAATGCCTATCCGAAAGTTGTTTCTTCAGGATTAATTAGCACTGATAAAATGCACACCCTATGTCTACTCCATTTAAGGGCTAGTTGTCAATATCGTAATTAAAATAGAGATGTCTTATTGAAGGGAGGCTGCAGAAGCATTTGCTATTCTGCTGAAGAGCAAGTAGCAAAGGTATGAAGAAAAAAATAATGGTTCACCTGCTGGTGGTATATCCACTTCAGAAAATGGTAGTATCTAGTAATGCTGAACATGTGCAAACACTGCGACCCAGCAATTTCATTATTAGATGGATAGTCATCACTCACACACTTAATGTATTCTAAATATCTTAATAAATCAACGTGATTCGTAACAGGCAAATAATTGGAAAAATAGTGAAATGTAGAATGCATAAACACAATGTGGTACTCTTAGAACACTATACAGCAATGAATACAAATTACTGCTAAAACAATACTGTGGATGCATAACTCAAAGCTGACCCAAAAGAAGGGGGACATGAAATAGTGTGTATTGCATGATTTCCTTCATAAAAACTTTCTAAATAGGCAGACCAATTTACAATGTTAGCGATAAGGACAGCGCTTACCGTTAGGGAAGTGGAGTTAATGGCTGGGACAGTGCATGTGGAACCTTTTGGTGCTTGCTACAATGTGTACTTAATTTTTGAGTCCTTATGACTTAGTTCACTTTCAGATATGTATTATTTTAATAATTTTAAAAAACAATTGACCAAAAACATTGAAAAGATATCTTCACAGCTTTCCTTCTTAGCAGAGAAGACAGATAAAAATAAGAATAAAATTTAAAAAGGAGCAGGTGCTTGTGGCTCATGCCTCAGGAGGCTGAGATCTGAGGATCCTGCCCAAGCAGGAAAGTCTGTGAGACCCATCTCCCATAAAGTACTCAAAAAAGGCTGGAAGTGGTGCTGTGGCTCAAGTGATAGAGTGCTCGCCTTGAGCAGAAAAAGCTCAGGGACAGCGCCCAGGCCCAGTGGTCATTTATGTCTGGAACCTGTAGGTCATGTCCTATCAAGGATGGCGTCTCTTGGGAAGAATCAGGTTGTGTTATGGTCATCCTAAAATCACAGCAGTTCAAGACCACATCTTTATTGTTTAGCAACACAGGTCCTGACACAGGTCTAGCAGGTGCCAGCTGGGAGCAGGGCCCCTCACATGAACTTGAAGACCCAGGCTGAACAAAGTACCATCTAGACACAAGGATCCACAATTGCCCCAGTGATGGGGACAGCAGGTGACCATGTACTCTGGTTCTGCACATGGGTGTCCCAAAGACTGATGTGACTCTCACACAGGCAGCTCACTAGCTAAAGCCAGGCTCCTTAAGCATGCCAGCATCACAAGGGTAGTGATGGTGCTGCACCGGGCAGGAAGGAGGCACTTGGAGAGGTCACTCTCCTCAGTCACCATTGCTTCTGCAGCTCCAGGCTCGTATCAGAGTCCTCCTTCCCAATCTTCTTCCTTCCCTCCCTCCAGCACCAGCTGATGGGAAAGGGAAGGCTAGATTTCACAGCATTGTTGTCCCTCTACTCCTGGCCATCAGCAGATTGACAGACACTGCATGATCCAGTCCCGGCTGCAGGGCAAAGGCTTTGGTTCTTTGCTGGACCAAATTGCAGAGTGGAGTGGAACCTAGCAGAGGGCAGGTCATGGTTCTGGGGGAGAATCCTGCACTATTGAAACAGTCCTTGTAGGTCACATTGAGCTTGTCCAGTGGGCAGTGGCTACTGAATGGCTGGGTATGACCATTTCTTACAGGTAAAAAAAAAAAAAAATGGAGAAGGAAAGAAAGCAGTGAGAGGGAGGGAAAATGTGAGAAAAGAGAGTAAGCTCATCTTATTTGTGTGTGTTCATTATATGTAGTTTTTTAATCCAAAGAAGTTTCAAAACCTTAGCAGATGGCAAGGCTCAGATAACGTGGAAAAGCTCTGGGCCTGTTACCAGCTGTGTTGAAATCACATGATCTGCTGTGTTGTTTCCCTGTCCTTAATTCTGTGAACACAATGTCTCCAAAGAGCAAGTGGGTAGCCTAAAGGCAAGGTCAACGTGAGTGTGCTTCACTGAAATGATGCAATGAAAATCTGAGATTTGTTGAAAAGTAGCCTGTATTCAGTGAAGGTGTGGGGTATGGGAAAATGGATCAAGCACCTGCAAATCACTGAACTCTGCATTCTGAGCATGCCTGGCATTTCCTCAAGGATCTCCTCAGGACCATGGCTCTGACAATACCAAGGGTTTACTCCAGAAAAATTCATCTGTTTTGATCCAATTGTGGGCATGAAGTTTTTCTGACAGCCTACTCTAGGTTTTGGTTAGTATTTTGTTTTTTTTTTTTTTTTTTATTGTAAAGCTACTATACAGAGGGTCACAGTTACATGAGTGAGGTTATGAGTACACTTCCTCTTGAACATTGTTACCCCCTCCATTGTTTTCCCCCTACCATCCCCTCCCTCCCTCCCTTCCCCGAGGTTCTTTTTTTTTTTTTTTTTTGATTGTGATTAAATGATTACATAATTTCAAAGTCACAAGTTCATTCTAACTTCCCTGGAGCAAATTGTCTACCACAGTCTGTAATATATAACAGTGTTCACATGTTATATACCATATTTGTGATCAGCAGCATGAGGATATTTAGTAGTGGTTCAACCATATGAGCGGGAGTTCTTTGTTTCTTAAGTCCTGTTAGTTTTGTCGTATCACTAACCTTTTGGATTTAGCATCCACTTATGAGGGAGACCATGTACCGTTTGTCTCTTCGTTCTTGGCTTACCTCGCTCAACATGATTCCTTCTAGCTCCATCCATTTCCCTGCAAATGCCATTATTTTGTCATTTCTAATGGCTGCATAATATTCCATTGTGTATAGATACCACAATTTTTGGATCCATTCATCTGTGGTGGGGCACCTAGGTTGTTTCCATATCCTAGCTATTGCGAACAGTGCTGCAATAAACATGGAGGTGCACGTGTCCTTGTATATTGGTTCCTGTTGTTCAGGGTAGATGCCTAGAAGTGGTATGACTGGGTCGTAAGGGAGGTCAATCTTTAGCTTTCTAAGGACCCTCCAGACTGCTTTCCAAAGTGGTTGTATAAGTGTACATTCCCACCAGCAGTGTAATAGGGTTCCTCTTTCTCCACATCCCCTCCAGCATTTGTCGTTGGCTGATTTGTGGATGTGGGACATTCTGACTGGGGTAAGGTGGTATCTCAGGGTTGTCTTTATTTGCATTTCCTTCACCACCAGGGATGATGAACATTTCCTCATGTGTTTCTTTGCCATTTTTATTTCTTCATTTGAGAAGTCCCTCTTTAGTTCCCTTGCCCATTTAGTAATTGGTTTGTTAGGTTTGGGAGGGATTAGTTTCTTGAGTTCCCTGTATATACAGGATGTTAACCCCTTGTCTGATATATTGCTGGTAAATATTTTTTCCCAATTAGTTGGTTGTCTTTCTAGCTTAGTTGCGATAGATTTAGCTGTGCAGAAGCTTTTTATTTTAAGGTAGTCCCATTTGTCGAGTCTCTCTCCAACTTGTTGTGACCCTGGGACTCTGTTCAGGAAGTTCCTTCCTGTGCCTATTAGTTCAAGTGTCTCTCCTACTCTGTCCTGCAGTAGTTTCAGAGATTCAGGTTTAATGTTAAGGTCTTTAATCCATTTTGAGTTGATGTTGGTGCATGGTGATAGGCTGGGGTCCACTTTTAGTTTTCTGCATGTGGCTGCCCAGTTTTCCCAGCACCAGCGGTTGAAGAGGCTGTGTTTCTTCCATTGTATGTCTTTGGCTCCTTTGTCGAATATCAGCTGGCTGTAGGCCTGTGGATTTATATCTGGATCTTCTATTCTGTTCCATTGGTCTTCGGGTCTGTTTTTGTGCCAGTACCATGCTGTCTTTGTGATTATAGCTCTGTAGTAGAGTTTGAAGTTCGGCATGGATAGCCCTCCCATATTGTCTTTATCCCCTAGAATTGTTTTGGCTATTCTAGGTCTTTTGTTGTTCCATATAAATTTTTGGACTGTTTTCTGTATTTCAGTGATGTACGTCATTGGGATTTTAATAGGAATTGCATTGAATTTGTATATTAATTTTGGAAGTATCACCATCTTTACTATATTAAGTCGGCCTATCCAGGAGCATGGGAGGTCTTTCCATTTCCTAGTGTCTTCTGCAATTTCTTTCTTTAACTTTTTATAGTTCTCATTAAATAGTTCTTTTACATCTTTGGTTAGGTTAATTCCTAAATATTTTATTTTTTGGGAGGTTATTGTGAATGGGGTTGCTCCCTTTATTTCCCTCTCTTCCTGTGCGTTATCAGTGTATAGGAAGGCAACTGATTTTTGTGGGTTTATTTTGTATCCTGCTATTTTGCCGAAGTGACTTATGATTTCTAAAAGTTTGGGGATGGAGTTTTTGGGATCGTGGAGGTATAGTATCATGTCGTCTGCAAAAAGGGATAGTTTCACTTCTTCTTTCCCTATGCGGATCCCTTTAATGTCTTTTTCTTGCCTTATTGCCCTGGCTAAGGGTTCTAGGACTATGTTGAAGAGGAGTGGAGACAGTGGACATCCTTGCCTTGTTCCTGTTTTTAGGAGGATTGGTTGTAGCTTTTCCCCATTAAGTATAATATTGGCTATTGGTCTGTCATAAATGGCTTTTATTGTTTTTAGAAATGTTCCTTCTATTCCTATTTTCTCCAGAGCTTTTAGCATGAATGAATGTTGAATTTTATCAAAGGCCTTTTCTGCATCTGTGGCGATAATCATGTGATTCTTGACCTTGGCTCTGTTGATATGCTGGATTACATTTATTGACTTACGTATGTTAAACCATCCCTGTGTCTCTGGGATGAAGCCTACCTGATCATAGTGTATTATTTTTTTTATGTGTTTCTGGATTCTGTTAGCTAGAATCTTGTTAAGGATCTTTGCATCTGTGTTCATCAAGGAGATTGGCCTGTAATTCTCCTTTTTGGTTGGGTCTTTGCCTGGTTTGGGGATGAGTGTGATATTGGCTTCGTAGAATGAGTTTGGGATAGCTCCCTCCTTCTCTGTTTCTCTGAAGAGCTTGAGGAGTATGGGTATTAGTTCTTCTTTAAAGGTCTTATAGAATTCTGCTGTGAATCCATCTGGTCCTGGGCTTTTTTTTGTTTGAAGACTTTTGATAGCTTCCTGTATCTCATTATAGGATATTGGCTTATTTAATTGGTTAACTTCTTCTTTGCTCAGTTTGGGTAACTTGTATTTCTCTAAAAATGCATCCATTTCCGCCAGATTTTCTTCCTTTAGAGAGTATAGCTTTTGAAAGTAGTCTGTTAGAATTGTTTGGATATCTTGGGTACGTGTTGTGATGTTTCCCGTGGCATCCCTAATCCTATTAATATGGGTTTCCTCTCTTCTTTTTTTAATTAATCTTGCCAACGGGCCATCAATTTTGTTTATTTTTTCAAAGAACCAGCTTTTTGTTTGGTTTATTTTGGTTATGGTTTTCTGATTTTCTAATTGGTTAATCTCTGCTCTCAATTTGGTTATCTGGCTTCGTCTAGTAGCTTTAGGTCCCATTTTTTCTTGTTTTTCTAGCTGTTTTAGTTGCAACATGAGATTATTTACTTGGTCTGTCTCCATTCTCTTGATGTGGGCACTGAGGGCAATAAATTTGCCCCTCAGGACTGCTTTTGCTGTGTCCCACAAGTTTCTTTGTGAGGTGTTTTCATTTTCATTGAGTTCTAGGAAATGCTTTATTTCTTCTCTGATCTCTTCTGTTACCCAGGCCTTGTTAAGGAGTGTGCTGTTCAATTTCCATGTATTAGAGAAATTTCTGCGGTATGCTTTGTTATTGAGAGCTAGCTTGATTCCACTGTGGTCAGATAGGATACAGGGGATTATGTCGATCCCTTTGTATTTGCTTAAGTTCCTTGAATGAACTATGATATGGTCTATTTTGGAGAAAGTTCCATGAGCTGCTGAGAAGAATGTGTACTGTGTTGTTTTAGGGTGAAATACTCGGTAGATGTCAGTTAATTCCGCTTGAAGTATGGCCTCACTTAATTCGGTAGCTTCTTTGCCAATCCTCTGGTTGGTAGACCTGTCCTTTGGTGAGAGTGGCGTGTTAAAGTCTCCTAGTATTATCGTATTGGGATCTATTTTATTCTGTAAGTTTGAGAGCATTTGTTTAACATATCTGGGTGCACCGATATTTGGGGCATATAAGTTGATGATGGTTATATCCTCCTCTTGGATTGTTCCCTTTATTAATATGTAATGTCCGTCCTTGTCTTTCTGTACTGATTTTAATGAAAAGTTTATTTTGTCAGATATCAGGATAGCTACACCTGCTTTCTTATTGGGGGAATTTGATTGGTAGATCCTTTTCCACCCCTTCACTCTGAGTTTGTTTGTATGTTTGGCTGAGAGGTGGGTCTCCTGAAGGCAACAGATGGATGGGTCTTGTTTTCTGATCCAGTCCTCAGTTCGTTTTCTTTTAATTGGCGAATTCAGCCCATTTATATTAAGAGAAAGTATAGAGAGATGCATTGTTGTCCCTGCCATTCCGTTTTCCTAAGTTTTTCTTCTTTCCTTTCCTCCTGTGCTTGCTCAGTTAGACTTTGAGTAATGCCTGTTTGGGGCAGGTCCCAGTTCCTGGTTGCTTTCTTCAGGTTGTGTCCCCCCTCTTAGAATTCTTTGTAATGCTGGCTTAATGTTTATGTATTCATTTAGTTTTTCTTTGCTATTAAAAGTTTTCAGTTCTCCATCGAATGTGAATGCTAGCTTTGCCGGGTATATCAGTCTGGGTTGGCAGTTATTGGCTCTCAGGGCTCGTATGGTGCTTTCCCAGGCTTTTCTTGCATTCATTGTTTGTGTGGAGAGATCTGCAGTGATTCTAATTTTTTTCCCGTTGTAGTATAGCTCCTTCTTCATTTTTGCTGCATGCAGGATTGTTTCCTTATTATTCAGATCCATCATTGTTACTATTATGTGCCTAGAAGTGTTTCTCCTGGGATCTTGCTTGTTGGGTGTTCGATAAGCTTTTGTGATGTAGTTAAGATGGTCGTTTTTGAGGTGGGGAAAATTTTCATTGACTATCTTGTTAAATAGGTGTTGCATTCCCTTGCTCTGGAATTCCTCACCTTCGTCCACTCCGATTATGCGAAGGTTAAATTTTTTAGCATTATCTGCTTGCTCTTGAATTTCCCTTTGGTTTAATTTGAGTGATTTTTCCATATCTGTCACTTTTTGGTCCAGTTGGTGTATTCTGTCTTCTGTATCTGACACTCTACCTTCCATTTCATTCACTCTGTTGACCGTGGCTTCTATTGTGGTTTGCATGATGGAAATGGATCCCTTTATGGATTCAATGTTGGTTCTCAGAGTACTGATCTCACCTCTCAATGAGGTGATATCAGTATGCATTACCTCCAATTTGGCGTTTATCTCACTTCTTACTGAGGTTTGTGCAGCTTCTATTTTTGCATCCAATTTTTGTTTGATATCCTGTATATCTTTTGATAGTTCATCCTTGTGCTCTTTCAATTTCTGATCCATTTCTCGCTTTATTTCTTGAGTCATTGCCTCCAGCAACCCTTGGATGTAGTTTTTGTCTTCCATTCCTGCTTTGCTCCCACTGGGGCTCTCCCCTGCGTGGCTGCTGGCTTTTGAGGTGAGCTTGCTGTCCTGGGTAGTGGTAAACCTTGTGATTTTTCTCTGTGATTTTCGCATGGGGGTTCAGGAGACTGCTCTTCAATCTTGTTTTGGTGTGTCTGTCTTTGCTTGGTTGCTGATTCTCTATTGGTAGAGAGAGTCTGTGTCTGATCTGGATTCTGTTGGGAGCCTATTTCCAGCTGCTATTCACTTAGGATTCTCAGCTCTCTGCTGTAGCAATTCCCGCCTTTGGAAGGGTTGAGTAGCCTAGACTGCTTGTGTTTGCTCCTGCGGGTGCTCTTGGGAAGATCAGATGCTCTGGATGCACTCTCCCAAATACTGGAGTCTGCTATGGGCTCCTGATGTGTTTTTGTTTGTTTTGGGCTGGTTGTGGGCTTGAACTCTAGGTTTGGGTGCTGTCCCTCAGCTCTTCAGCTCAGGGCTGGCACCCTACCATTTGAGCCACAGCCCCACTTCTGACCCTTTTTGCTTTGTTCAGGCGCCGGTCCCCTGGCCTGGTTCCGGCCCCAGCCTGGAGCGCGCTCGTTAGGCCTGTGCTAATGTGTATACCACCTTGGTTATGCAGCCTGGAGGACACAGTTCAAATTTCTTCTACTGTTGGTAGTCTTGACCCAGGGGCACTGTTCCTGGCTTGAGCATTTAAGCTCCCTTCCCGGGGCGCTCTTGCTCTGGCCTGGCCAGCAGAGTGTGCTCCACCGGCTGGTGGGGCTCTCGAACAGTTCCCAGTTTTAGTGGGTCCTGTGGTCCGGGTGTTGGGGTAAGGAGTCTAGGTCAGGGTCTGGGGATTCCCTCCAGCTCTGGTCTCCCTTGATGGATTCCCTGTCCCCTGATGGGTACTCACCCTGTAGGTCGTCAGTTGTTGTTGCAGTCCGTCAGTTGTTGTTGCAGTCCGAGTTCAGTTGGGGTGGTTGCGGGCTGGGTTGGGCGGCCCCCCGCCGGGTCGTTGCGATCGCGACAGGTCCCTTTGTGGCGCTGCTGGTGCCGGGCGGCTTTGGCGGGATGGAGCCTCTCCGCTCCGGTGGAGAGTGATGGGTGGGGTGGGATCCTCCAGGAGACTCCCGGCTGGTAGGTTTCTCTGTTCCTGGCGATCCGCTGTTCTGCAATCCGGTACCTGGTGATCTGCAAGCAGCCCCCTGTGTCTCTGTGGCTCCGGCAGCCCCTGCCGGGCCGGCTGGCCGGCGGCTTGGCGCACTGCCGCGCGGCCAGTAAAGGTTGGGGGAGGGGTCTTCGCTCTTCTCTGTTCTGAAATTCTTCTTTTCCTCTCTTTCTTTTTTTGTTATTTTCCACCTCTGGTTTTTCTCTGAGTGTTCGTCTTTTTGTTGTTGTCGGTCTCTTGGGGAGATTAAAGGTTGGAACTCGAACTCTCTTTTTGGTTGGAGAGAGCTGTGGCGTTTCCCTACTGCCCCGTCGCCATCTTGAGAACTCTCCTCTCTTGGTTAGTATTTTGATCTCTGCAAGGTGTTTGTTACACAAACCCCACAGCGGAGCCCACTGTTTAGGAACCAACCAACCATGCACGGAGTTCAGGAAAGGGAGGAGGTGGCGGTCTCCCTGTTCTGCTGAGAAGTGAGGCACGCTCCCAGTGGATGCCTGACCACAGGAGAGAGAGGGACACCGGCAGGACTTTATAATTAAACAGCTCCTTTTAGAAGCACATTTAGGCTTAGGGGAACTGCACCCACATTGAGTGATGGGAGGGGGCGGGGAAGGGATGGAGGGTGAGAGAGAGTATGTGTTCATTTGCCAACTGATGACAAAGTTTTGATCTGGGGACCTTACAAAACACAGAAAAAGAAGAATTTGCATGAGGGCATAGGTTTAGAGATTGAAACAATCCCAAGGCACTTGATTTTCCTGTGCTTACACAATACAAACCACATACTTAAATTCTTATACATAGGATTGCTTATTACATCCATTCCTTTTATTGTGAAAGAAATCATTCATTTAGTAAAGACTGATGGTGTCCAGTCAAGGTAAAAATGTGTCCTAGTTGCTCACCAATGTCAGAGAAGGGACCTGGTGGGTGCAGACAAATCCTTTTTTTCTGGTAGATGCTGTAGATGTGGGTGGTTCTTCAGAGTTCACCAAAGGTTGACAACAGTCCTTCAAAGTGGTAGATTCTGCTGACACATTCCAAGAGGAGCAAGGTTCCCAAAATAGATCTCCATATAAACTTTACAGGAAAATCTCTTTGTGAAAAAGATGTTTATGCCAGGTGCTGGTGTCTCATGCTTGTAATCCTAACTACTCAGGAGGCTGAGATCTGAGCATCGTGATTCAAAGCCAGTCCAAGCAGGAAAGCCTGTGAGACTCTTATCTCCAATTAACCACCCCAAACCCAGAAGTAGTGCTGTGGCTCAAAGTGGTAGAATGCTAGCCTTGAGCAAAAAAGCTCAGAGACAGTGCCCAGGCTCTGAGATCAAATCCCAGGACTGACCAAAAAATAAAATCCAAAACAACAAAAACACCAAAGATGTTTGCAGCATTGGGATTCTAAACAAAGCATGAAGAGGAAGACACGCTTAAAAATGTTTATTATCGAATGACATTTTTTTCCACATCAGGAAAAGATGACTAGAGCCACTGTATGGTAGATTCAGACTTGAAGAGTAGAGAATTTCTTTTCTTTTTTTTTTTTAATACAATCACTGGCATTTCTTACTAAGAAACAAGCTAAAAGGAATTTCATTTGAAAGACAGTCTATGCCAGCTGTATTCACTTTTAGGTCAAACAGCCAATGGGCCTAACTCTATGTGAGACGGCAGAGAATCATTAAAGGGTTGAAGAGCAGGCAGAACAACTGGTCAGAGGCCCGCCCTTTGAGAACGGATTCGCCACTTTCCTGTCCACTGGGACAGGAGATTTGAGTTAGAAACTTCTTGTGCACAGACGCCTCTAATTGGGCTCTAATTGTAGACCTTGGCAAGAAAAGCAAGAAGAAACGCAAGCAAGGCGAGAGCCGCTGCTGTCCTCAGTGCACAGTCTTGATGGAGTCTTTGCAGGTGCAGCGCCACTCTGGAGCCTGCTGAGGTGGGCTGAGTTTCAGTAGAGGTGTAGGATGCCGAACCTGCGTGATTCCCACGCCTATTTCTGAATTCCTATAAAGAAAGGGAGGAAAACCAATGTTCATATGCAGAGAAGGCCCTATTGGTGATATCAAGCAAGCTCTGGGTTTCTAAAAGGTGCTACCATTTCTTTACTCCTCTCACGGGGTACACGGGAACACCTACCATGGCCCAGGTGGCCCCAAAATAGGAATGGATGTCAATTCCTTTTTCTAAGGGCCAGACCAAGTTCAGGACTTTCCAGACTACACTCATAAAATATTTACAGAATTCACATAGAGTGCAGTCAAGTCTACTCAGCAACAGATTATGGAGTGAAAAAATGAGATTCTCAGATGGGCTGCTGTTACCTCAAGAGGACTCACCTCAACTTCAGTTTAGAGATCTGACTAGAGACCTCTTCCATTTAACCAGGTGTGCCTTACCAATGCTATCATTTTCTATGTATGCCAGACATGGAAAAAGGCTGGGAAACTCAGCTTGGAGAATGCAGTTCAAGGACAACCTGTGATGTATATCCCAACTTAGGCAAAAAGTATAGGAGGATTGTGGTCCAGGGAGCCCAGACAAAAAGTGAGATCTTTTTCAAAAAGTAACAAAAGACAAATAGTAGAGCATTTGCCTTGTGAGCACAAGACTCTGAGTTCAAACCCCCCATTATGAGTTAAAAAAAAAAAAAGACAAACACCTGAAAAACAAAGGAAACAATTGCCACTGTCAAGAGACAGCCTCCCGTGGGAGAAAAATTGTTACCTGCTCTTCACTGGATAAGAGGATTCATATTCAGGAAATATAAAATCTCTAACAAGCCAATCAACACATTTCATTCCAATCAGAATGCCTATCATCAAGATACCAAAATAAAAATATTAGTGAGGTTACACATTTGGTGGGAATGTGAACTAGTGCAACCACTCTGGAAGTCAGTATAGAGGTTAATCAAAAACCCAAAAATAGAACTCCCAGATCATCCTGCTATAACCCTCTTTGGAATTTATCCAAAGGAATGTAAGTCAGCGTACAACTGGGATTTGTGAACACCCATGTTTATAGCAACACTACTCAAAATAGACAAATTATGGAATCAGCCTCCGTGTCCAACTGATGATTGGATAAAGAAAATATGGTACATATATACAAAGTGGAATACTATTCATTCTTCCTAAAGAAGAATGAAATTGCAGGAAAACTGGATGGAACTGAAAAGTCATGTTAAGCAAAATATGGCAGACTGAGCAAGACATGTATTGCTTGTTCTCTTTCATATGTGGAATATTGCTCTAAAGAAAAGAAATGATGAATATAAAATTGGGGGGATATTGCTTGGGGACTGGATTCAGCAGGAGGGTAGAGTGTGAGAGGAAAGGTCAAAGGGGAAGGATTAATATAGTTGAAGTACTTCACATATTCATACAAAAATAGAATGCAACCTATTTTTAATAAATGTGTTTGGAAATAATCACTTAAACACCTTTGTACAGTATGTGCTAATAAAATGAAATAATAACAAAATGAAATAATTTCAGTCATGATTATAAAAAAGGTCAAGAGATCCAAGAGCACACAGATAAATGAAGTTAGGAAGGCAATATAATATAAATATAAATGAGAAATTAAGTATTGAAAAAAAACCAGAGATCTTGAAATACAGAATTCTGAAAGTGACATTAAGAAAAAACATACCATTGAACATCTCCACAACAGAGTGATTAAGTGGAAACAATATTAGAAAAGCTAGGAACACAAAAAATTTATTGAGTGAAATAATAGGTAATTTTCCTAACCTGGGGAAAGGTATGGATACATCCATGTCAACAGACAGAACCTGAATAGACATGACCAGAAAAGAACTTCACCACAGCCAATAACAAGCAAACTATCAAAAGTGAAAACAAAACAAATTCAAAAACTAAAAGGGAAAATCATCATGGAAAATGTAAGGAATTAATAGCAGATTTCCCAGCAGCATGAGGGAATGGAATGGCATAGTCCAAGTCCTGGAAAAAGAAAGAAAAAGCAAAAACTCTGCCAACCAACATGACTAAAATTCAGTAGAGCTGTCCTTCAGCATAGAAGAAAGAAATCCCAAGATAAGCAAAAACAGAATTCATGACCATTAGGTCAGCCATACAAATGATATTTAAAGGTGAACTGTCAGAAGTGAGAGATGGACAGCTACTATCATGAAAGTATGTGGAAGTATAAGACCCACTAGAAGAGTAAATATACAAAGGGTCAATAGAAAATAATATGCAAGCCCGGCGCTGGTGGCTCACACCTGTAATTCTAGCTACTCAGGAGGCTGAGATCTGAGGATTGTGGTTCAAAGCCAGCCCGGGCAGGAAAGTCCGTGAGACTCTTATCTCCAATAAACCACTAGAAAACTGGAAGTAGTGCTGTGGTTCAAGTGGGAGAGCACTTGCCTTGAGCTGAAGAGCGCAGGGACAGCGCCCAAGCCCAGAATTCAAGACCTACGACCGACCAAAAAAAAGAAAAAGAAAAAAAAAAGAAAACAACATGCAGTGAAATGCCAAATTATAAAGATGAACAAAAGAAATAATAATTTTTAAAAGCTAGAAAAAATAATCAAAATGACTGGAATAACTCCTTACTTATCAATAACAACCTTCGATATAAATGAATTAATTTTTTCAACTAAAAGATACATCAAGTGTATGAAGTCAGGAATATTTTGCTTACATGAAATTTCAGAAATAATGGCATCTACACATTGCATGTAAAAAGATGGAAAAGTGTGTTCCATGCAAAGGAAAGCCCAAAATAAACCAAGCAGAAACAACTATCTTTATATTGGATGTAAGAGATGTTAAGAGAAAACTGTATGAAAGGACAATTATATATAATCAAGGAATCAATTCAATAAGAAGCTCCAATGATAATAATAATTCTATATGCATGAGAAGATGAGTACCTCCACTTTATATAACCAACAGTACTAGCTCTAAAGAGGTACAGGCTCCAACACAAAAATAATGGGGGATTCTAACACCCCATTTTCATTAAAGAAATGTTAAGTCCACTTTATTTAAATAGCTACACATTCTTTTCATGGGCTTATGGAACATTTTCTAAAATAGACCATGTAAGCCACAAAACAAGCTCAACCATGTCCTAGGTCTTTTTTACCACAATAGAGTACAATGAGAAGTCACCCACAAAATAAATGGTAGAAAACTTGGAGGGTGTGTGTGTGTGTGTGTGTGTGTGTGTGTGTGTGTTTCTATGTGTGTGTGTGTGTGCTTGAACCCTTAGCCTTTTTTATGTCAGGCAAATGCTCTACCACTTGGCCTATGTCCCTAGGCCTTTTTTTTGTTTTGTTTTGGGACAGGGTCTTGTAGTTTGTTCAGGTTGGCCTCAAACTTACAATCCTCCTGCCTCTAGTTCCTGAACCATGTACTGTTTTCTGAATAGATGGTGGTTTACTGAAGAAATCAGGAGACAAAAAGGTTTTGAAACCACTGAAAATGATTGAAACTGGTGGGATAAAGCAAAAGCAATACTAGTCCACATCAAAATTGGAAGAATTCCAAATAAACCTAATAAGGCCACTAAAGCACTTACAAAAGCATGGAAAAACCAAGGCCAAAATTAGAAGAAAAGAAAGATGAGAGCAAGATTAGACTAACTAGTTCATCCATGACTTCTTGGAACCTAGCATGGCTATCTTATAGAGGAGGTACTCAGTAAGTGCTTAGGAATGAATGAATGGGTGAATCTGAGGGTGTGTGTAATCTTATGTTCCTGGTGATCACCATGTCTTGCATTGCATTCAGGAATCTGTTCTACATCAGTTATAAATTGCTATGTCTAGACATTTAACCACCAGTTCCCATGTTTGCTGGGTATTACAAGACCAGAAATGAGCTAGTTTCTCCTAGGCCAGAGCTTTTTAACCTTTCTAAGTCACAGATGGCTTTCAGAAGCCAGTAAAAACTACAGACTCTCACTCAGAAAATGGTGGAGGACTCAGTCCATATATCCACACAGCCAGCCACCGTAAACTCTACAGTGCTGAGGAAGGTTAGCAAGCAACCTCATGTCCAGAGTGGATACACATTTTATGCATCCTTCAGCAACTTTTCTCTTTAAGCAAAAAACATAAACAAAAAACAAAAACAAACAAACCAAAAAATGATGTTTATGAAATTCTGGGCCATCTTGGAATGGGCATCTCAAAGTAGGAAGCCCTGAAATTTCAGCTTCATTAGGTTCAGGAGAAAATCTTAACCTCATTCTCAGCGTATCCTTGGCTCTGTGTCTGCAGATGAAGAAGCTGCCACTGTGATGTGTGGTGCCAGGCTGGCCTGGAGACAGGTGTGTCTACAGAATGAAGCCTTGGCTGTATAATGTATTGAAGACTAAATGATACGTTTTGCTCTTGCTTGAAAACAAAACAGCTAGTCAACCAAACAACAAAACCAGATTTTTTTATTAGTGGTATAAAAATCTCCCTCTCCCAACTCATTTGCATGAATTTTTGCCCCCTCCTTCAAGTATAAAAGTTACCTATTAACCAACCAAAGGAGTTGCATTCAACTTGGGCATTATTTTTTTCTCTCCAACCTTCGAAAATTTAACACATTTTAACATAATTGACATTTAAAATACTTTTATTGTTATTGTAGAAGTGATACACAGAGGGGTTACCGTTACATGAGTCCGGTAATGAGTATGATTCTTTTTGAACCATGTCTCTCCTTCCCTTGATTTCTCTCACTTTTTTCCTCCTGTCCTCACCCACAAGATGTACAGTTCATTTTCCAAATAGTGACTAGTGAGTAACCTTGTATTTGTTTGCCCTTTGTTCCAACTTTTTTGCATCCCCCCCTTACCCAAAGACAAACAAGACAAAAGTGAAAGAAAACAAAATAGGAACAACAACAATCAAAAATGTCTCTTGTTTCCTCTTCTTGGAGTTTATTTAATAAAATATTTATTTTATATGCGCATAGCTATTAAGCCTTTGAGATCTGCTCCTATGCATATCTTCCTTTGGTCTCAATATGTGAATGTCTAGAGACCTATATAATTTATCATGCCCCAGTGTGTGTGTTTGTGTGTATGTGTGTATGTTTAAATCATTCAGTGTGTGCACTTGTAGATTTATAGGCACATTCTAGCTGCCACAAATGAGGGAAACCATACTACCTATGTTTCTTTGGTCTGGTTTACTTAGCTTAACGTAATTTTTTCCAAGTCTTTCTACTTCCTTATGGTACAATATCTGAAAGCATAGAATTCCATTGTGTTTATATACCACATTTTCTTGATCCATTTGTCCACTGAAAGGCATCCTGGGTGGATTCCATATCTTGGCTATGGTAAAAAAAAAAATGCTGCAATGAACATGGTTATGTGGATCACTTTAGTGTGGTGCTGGGTTCTATGGGATAGATGCCCAGGAGTGGGCTGCTGGGTCATAGGGTAGCTCCATGTTTAATCTTTTGAGGAACCTCCATATTGCTTTCCAGAGTGGCTGCACAAGTTTACATTCTCACCAAGAGTGTAGTGGAGTTCCCTTTTGGCCACATCCCTGCCAGCATTTGTTATTATTAGTTTGCACGATATTGGCCATTCTAACTAGGGTAAGGTAGAATCTCAATGTTGTTTTGATTTGCATTTTTTTATGCCAGAGAAGTTGGTCATTTTTATTTCCTCTTCAGAGAAGTCTCTCTTTAAGTCTTTAGTCCATTTATTGATTGGGTTGTTTAGTTTTGGGTGGTTTATTTTGGAGGGTTTTTGTAATAGCCTCAAAAAATTACCTAGGAATTAACTAAAGATGTAAAAGACCTCTATTGTGAAATTGAAGCAGATTTAAGAAAATGGACAAACTCCCATGCTCCTGGATGGGAAGAATTAACATCATAAAAATGGCAATACTGCCCAGAGCAATTTACAACTTCAATGCAATACCCATCAAAATCCCAACAATTCTCTTGAAAGAAATAGAGAAAGCAATCCTAAAATTCATATGGAATAATAAAGAGTCAGAATAGCAAAATCAATCCCTAGAAGGAAGAACAGTGCTGGAGGAATATCAATACCAAACTTCAAACTTCATTACAAAGCCACAGTAATTAAAACAGATTGGTACTGGCACAAGAATAGACCTGAGGACCAATGGATCAGAATAGAAGACCCAAATATAAGCCCACAAACATTCAGCCACCTAATATTTGATAATGGAGCCAAAAACACATGTTGGAAGAAGACAGTGTCTTCAACAAATGGTACAGGCAAAATGGGCTATCCACATGCAGAAAACTGAAGTTAGATCCTCAGAGTCAAATGCACCAGAATCGAATCTAAATGGATCAAAGACCTCAATATAGGGCTAGGAAGATGGCTCAGTGGTAGAGTGCTTGCCTTGCATGCCTGAGGCCCTGGGTTCGATTCCTCAGCACCATGTAAGCAAAAAGAAAAAAGCAGGAAGTAGGGCTGTGGCTCAAGTGGTAGAGCGCTAGCCTTGAGCTGAAGAGCTGAGGGACAGTGCCCAGGCCCAGAGTTCAGGCCCTACGACCAGACCAAAAAAAAAAGACCTCAATATAAAACCAGATACTGTAAAAATATTACAGGAAGGGGTAGGGGAAACACTAGGCCTTCTAGGCATGAGTTGAAACTTCCTAAGCTACAGAATCACAACAAATCAAAGAAAGACTGCATAAATGGACTGCCTCAAACGGAAGAGCTCTGGCAAAGGATATAGCTAGCAAGATATACAGAAAGCCCAGGGAGAAGATTTTTACCAGCTATACATCAGACAAGGGCCTCATAGCTAAAATATATGTAAAAATATTTTGAAACTGAGCCTTCCTCGTGGGCCTAGTGAGAAAAATCTGTGTTCTCAAATCACGTGAAGACCAGGAACATGCACGGGGAGCATGCGCCGCACAGACACTGTCCTGAAAGATCAAGGTGTACTAAAAGTACAGCACAGAAGGGAAAACATAGCCCATCCATCAAACTGTGCTAGTTTTCATCTTTTCCCAAAGCATGGTGACCATGGTAGAGCACTTGCCTAGCATGCTTAGGGAATCTGAGTTTGATATTCAGCACTGGAAAAATGTTCATTTGCCATGGTGATCCTCAAGGAAAAGTGATTCAGAAATACAAAGTCTTTCTCATAAATCCTCAAATATGTAAATGAGTAACCATGGCAGAGTACCACACAGTTCCTAGAGAGAAATTAGGTTTCATTTCTATAATAAAAAGTGCGTATTGGTGAGTGATTATAAGTAGCTCCCCAAAAAGGTAAAAAGCTAATACTTACAGAGCAATAAGGAAATCTCCAGGCATTGTTTTTTTTCTGGTCCTGGAGCTTGAACCCCCTGCCTGGGCACTATCCCTGAGCTCCTTTTGCTCAAGACTAGTACTTTATCACTTTGAGCCACAATGGCACTTCCAGCTTTTTCTGTGATTAATTGGAAATAAGAGCCTCATGGACTTTCCTAGCTTCAAACTGCATTCCTCAGATATCAGCCTCCTGAGTAGCTAGGATGATAGGCATGAACCATGCATGGGTGCCTGACTCAGGGAACTTCTTACAGCCAGTAGGACCCAGAAAGTAAACATCAGTCTCAAACCTTCTGCAAACCCTTTAAACAATGAAATTCAAGATTCATACAGTGATACAAGACAATATGTTGGAAATGAACTTTACAACTTGTGAGGGAGAGCTGGGAGGGTGGGGCGGGTAGGGAAAATGGAAGAAAAATGAGAGAGGGGATAACAATGTTCAACAAGTAATGTACTCATTACCTTACATGTGTAACTGTAACCCCTCCGTATATCACCTTGACAATGAAATTAAATTAAAAATAAAAAAGAAGTATGACAAAGAAAGGGAAAAATAATCAAAGGAGGGCTTAAAAAGATTCCTTTGCATAATTTATTAAACTGAATGTCAAGTCTTAAATTCTATTCAGAAACAGCCTTTCCAAACATACTTCAAACACGGTGGAGGAGCTGACCTTTGTTCAACCAAAAAGATTCAATTTAACAGACTAAGGGACTCATTGACAATTCCCATCTTGCAATCTATTAGCTTTAATACAGGCTTCTCCTTTCATTTTGCCATGCTAGGTCACCTATCTGCAAGTCAGGAAGACAGTACGTGGACATCTTGGGGAAGGGGTGCATTTCTGAGCCTACAAATCAGGGCTGTGTGATTCCCAGGCCCTCATCCCTCCAACAAAATATACTCAGGTCAGACGAACTAGTTACACAGGGGAATGCTCTCCAGTAGAAGTGCAGTGCTCCACACATTTGTAGGGAAAAGGGAGCAGGGCACCTCCAGGCAACTGTGAAGCTTCCTTGGGTAGGACAACAGGTGGCCTTCAGGGTAAAGCCCCTGCTAAAGCTTTCTTTTCCCTGGGCTAACACAGAGCTGCTGAGCCAGCTGCTTGTTAGGAGCTTGGCTTCTGAGACTACCCAGATTTGCCCTTCAATGACTTTAGGCCACAGCCCTATAGGACAGGGTATTCAGGAGGTGGCCGGTTGATGCTAACTGAATGGATGTTGCATTCTACTTGTCCTCCTTCGTATTTATATTTACATTTTCAGATAGTCTCCAAGTTAAGCTGAGAGACTCCTCTCCTGTGGTCCCTCCTTACTACAAATATCAGTAAGCTGTAATAAGAAGTAGGCAAAGGGATCCAGCAAGAAAGGTAGGGGACAGGCTCTGTGTAAAACACTGAATAGTTCAGCATGTGCCAGCTAGGCTATAAATATATTACCTTCATTCTCTCCTTTAGGCCTCCAAAGACCCAACCACAGAATCACTATGATTTAACGCCGGCGCTGACTGGCTTTAGACATGTTAAATGCAGCACTCAGAAACATACCTGAGATGCATTTTCTAATCACTACAATTAAGTGGGAAAATCCAGGCACTTCATGGTTATGGAAGTGGCCCCTAGATTGAGATTTCATTCAAACAGGCTTCATCTGTCCTGCTAAGGAAGCAGTGGTGTTAGTGTTTGCCTACAATAGGCCCTTCCAGGAAGCCAGTCTCAGCTTATACAGACATATTTCTCACTGCCTGTCATACAGTGTTTGGCCAGGTGGAGACTTTGTGAATATAGATGGCAGGTTGCTGAGGATTCTCTGAAGGCATGCACACATACGCACACATGCTTGAGGTTTCCACATTAGAACACAGTGTACAATGTGTTTTAATGAGGAACAGTTGGTCTGGTTCTGCTCAAATAAAAGACCCAACTGTAACACTTGCTACTTGTCTTCCCATCTTGAGGCTTCCAGATGAGTTCTCCTGTCCCTGACACCTGCAGATGTTGCCAGGGCCCTGCGATACATTCCAGTGCCAGCTCCTTTCCTCAGACTGACAGGCAATACATCCCTGGGCTTCATTCCATTATCAGACACCAGGACACACAGGGGATTAAGGGTGCCAAGCGATCTTTCCAAGCTATCTCTTTCTGAGATCCTTCACATCAGGAGCATCTTAATACCATACAAGTAAGAAGGCTCAATTATCTCTAAGCCAAAGATGATTGTATTTTCTAGTTTTTTTAAATTCATGTTTAAAGAAATGTTAGAAGCATAGCCTGTCAGTGTCACAGGCACATCAGAATATAGAAGGATCAACAAATTGAAGTAAGAATTAATTAGGCTTTTTCATTTGTGTTAGTAGGGCATTTATATTTTATAAACCTCATGAACACACAAGAGAGCACACTGTCAGCCTTTTTGGATCACTTTTGAGTGATTCTACAGCAGACATTATTCATATGAAGTTTTGCTCTCCTTCTCTTATCCCAAATGTGTAATTGCTATCAGATCATTAAAATTGCAAGGGCAAAATTTTAAACTCAAGTATAACCCACCATATATCACTCTAATCTTAATATCTTGAATGGGTTTTTATCTTATTTTGGTGATAGCAAAGTAAACACCAGGATTTGCTAATAAGGCTGAACATAAATTATTAAACTATCTACCATAGGATCAAATGAATTTGAGATTATATTCTGAATAATTTGGCCTTGACAGTCACCAAAGGAATAGATCTGATGAGCCCCTGCCTGGCCTCGGCAATCTTTCTTTCTCAGGATGTCTAACCCTCAACTTGAACTGTGCCAAATGAAAGAAAGATAAATCATATCAAAATCCAAAGCTCGGCATCTGCCCATCACCTAATTTACTTTCTGTAAGATCATCTGACTCAAAAGATACAAAAAGTACTCTGAAGCTCTGAAATTATTTTAATGGATTCAAAATAATTTGTGTAAATCTCTTTTCTTTTCCTAGCTCACTCCGAAGCACAGTTAAGGACTGAAGTGCAAGGATGAAGAAAAACCTGTTTGATATCTCATATCTCAAGATAAATGAGACTTTATACCAGCATCCCTTCCTAGACCTTCCCAGGCTCTGCAGAAAACCACACTAAGTATGTGTAGCAGTGCACAGAAATGCTCTTACTTCACCCAAGCCATGCAGGACACTGTCAAAATCGATTGACTTTCACCTTTGAATATAAGTTCATCTTCATATCAGAAAGTTTCCTTTTATTGCAATTGTTTTATTCCTGCACATACAAACTAAGGACACACGTGCGTAGGCTTTGCTAATATAAAGTGGGGCTTCCATCCTCCATATTAAGAAATGGACAGAGGTAACTACGGTCTTCCTAATGCCATCTCACACTGCACTTCGGAGGGCATCTGTCCTAGTATTCCTTTTAATCATTCCTTAATGTAGCAACAATGTCCTCTGAAATAAGTGTACACTTTCCTACTCTTAGCCTATATATTTAAGTGAGGGAGGGGGAAGTATAGATAAATCAGATCGAGAATCAATAACACAGTATAAACAATCTTTGCCAATGCTATGCCATTGTCATTCATTTATAACTAACATCCCTAGATCTGTATATGAGCAGAACTTTATCTGGAGATGTAGTTATCTGGAACTTTATCTGGAGATGTACTTCTTTCTCCAGAAATACTTTCTTTCTACAAAGAGAAGACACACAAAGAGAGAGTTCTCTTACTAGTGGACCTTAAAGAAAACCCAAATTACTTACTGGGTTAAAGTTGGGAAATTATTCCAAAACTTGCCACATGAGTCTCTCTTTTGCAATCAGTCACAGATATACAGACAAGCACATGAGCACACATGCACACATGCACGTGCACGCCCACGCATGTACACACACACACACACACACACACACACACACACACAGACACACACACACACACACACACACACACACACACACACACACCAGGCTCTGACATATGGTAGGAACCAAGAGGCACACTTAGATCTATGAAGCCTGTAATCACAGGGTTCATGACAGAAAGAAAGCTGAAGTCATTTATTCTAAATAAGTGGCTGGAGATAAGCCTTAGTACAAATGAAAACTCCTCCTCAGGTGAAGCGAAGCTGAAGAGGGAAAGTCTGAATTGGGTCAAGATGCTTTCCTGTGCATGGCTTCCTTAAACCACAAAGGAGAGCATTCTCATTCTATGAACTGCACACAGGAAGTGGTAAATGAGAATGTTGGTAAACATAACAACTGGAAGTCTTAAATTTAATTGTTAGTCCACTCAAATAATTTCAACTACGTTTTCTTCCAACTAGGTCACCATGAGCATGTGCCCACAGATACTAACAGTTATTGTCATACAATCCTCTCATAAATATCATTTTCAATAATACTAAATCCATGGTTTTAGCATCATTGAGTTCCACGAACTGCACAAAATGAATAAAGGAGATGGTAGGTGCTTTGCTCTGTCTCTAAGAGTCTCATAGTGATGCACAAACCTGTAAAATGTTTCCTACAGATCATTATGGTAAGAATAATTACACAGTATGTACTTACTATAATTATACTAAACTCTACCATGGGAAGAAAATTCATATCTCTGACTTCCTATGAAGTTCTATGGTTCCTTTATTATGGATACTTCCAAATATTCATTCTAAGCCATACTTATCTCTTTCTGTTTCTATTTTGAATTTAGCTTTTATAAAGTTTTTCTAAAAAAGGTCTTAGATCAGTTATTTTAACTGATCTATTTGATTCTTGTTAAGATCTATTTACATTACTATGTAAAGTATGGTGATAGTTGGGCATCAGTGGCTCATGCTTGTAATCCTACTCAGGAGGCTGAGACCTGAAGATTGAGGTTCGAAGCTAGCCCTGGCAGAAAAGATTCTTATCTCTAATTAACCACTCAAAAACTGGAAGTGGCACTGTGGATCAAACTGGTAGAGCGCTAGCTAGCCTTCAGCAAAAGAACTCAGGGACAGTGCCCAGGCCTGCATTCAAGTTCCATGACTGATCCCACCCCCACCCCCAACAAAAAAGTACAGTGACATCTTGCAGATGGTCCCTAAGGATCCTTGCCTTTCTGGTACTCAATTTTTTGGCCAATACTTTCCTTTTTGGTTACGGGATAAACTTCAGACCTACTTGTAGCTAATTACACTCGTCAGAAAATGATGTAATGTTGCTTTTGAAAATAGGTTTTCACAAAAAACATAATTTCCATCTTTCTCACTTTTACTTGCTTGCTTGCTCTGAGGGAAGCTAGCTGCTGTATGCAGAAGCCTAAATGAGGAGGTACTAAGGCCAACCAGCAGCAGTAAAGGACTAAGCCCTTGCTGTGCCAACATATAGAAATCGTCCTGTCTTCCCTACATGAATACATTTAGAAGCAAGTCCATTCCACTTGAGCTTTCAGATGAGACCACTTCCCTGGCTGCTCCCTGAGAACAGACTCTGTGCCAGAAACTCCCAAGTGAGCTGCATTTGGATTTCCGACCACAGAAGCTGCGAGGTAACAGTGTTTTAAGCTGCTCAGTTGTGATAATCTGTTGCACTGCAGTCGACAATCAATGCAAAGATACATGGAACCCAGATTCATAACAAAGTGTTGTACAACAGTAGGAAAATAAAAATTTTCCAATAAAAATTTCTGAAATGATTGATAATGTATATATTGAACGATGCAAATATTCTACTACCTATAAAAGTCAATTCCAGATATATCAAATATTTGCAAAAGCAAAAGAGAAAATATTTTAGACAATTGAGAAGCAAAACCCTTTGACCCACAAGGTAGGAAACTTTAAATAAAAAAAAAAAGTATACCAAGTTTTAAATTCACCAAAGAGTGCAATACAAGCCAAACATAGGAAAAGACAACTGCTTCACAGATAAGCGACTTGTGGAGTATATAAACTCTGGAGAAGCAGGTGGATGACAGATCCAAGATATCTGTCTAGAGGTGTTTGGTGTTCAACCAGGCCAGAGATGAACCGGGGCAAAAAAAGGAAAACTGTGTTGTGGAGTGACTGAGGGAGAAGTCTGAAGTTCAGTGAGGAAGTGATGGGAACTGTAGATAGCACAGAGTCAGAAAGACAACCAGAGAAAAGGACACACTACATCTTCAACCATGGCTCGTGGATGGTTGGGGTGGGTCAAAAGATTCCAGAGTGCTGAGGAAAGGTAAGTGGGCAAGTATTAGGAATCTCTTTCATAGCAGCAGGAGAATTCCACTGTTCTCACAGGCTGTAAGTCCAGTTGGGGCAGCTGACTGATCTAACAGCAACTGTTACAAGGAACTCTTGGACCTCTCCAACTTTTAGAAGCCAAGCACTTTAACAAAAGCCATTGCCAGATGCCATGCTGCTTTAGGGCAGCAGCCAGAAGCCTTGAGCTGCTGCATGGTTCACAGTTTAGAGAATAGGGCCTTCAGTGACCTGCAGCTGACACAAGCCGGAGCGCTGCCCGTGCTTGCCCTGTGGGAAGCAGAGAAAGTGTTCTCCTATCTCACTACTATGGGACTTTAGCTACTAGTATAAAAAGCCACCTAATCATCTGTACCTGTCCCATGAATTCTGGGCTTCTAGCTGCATCTTGCAACTCCAGAAAAGCAGATACCAAATCCAGCACCACCTATACACAATATGGGTAGAAATCAGGAAAAAAATTCCCCAAGTCCATGGCTATGGGGCTACTGGGATTCAAAAAGCCCCAGTTTCACCCATGACTGCCTGAAACCTGGAGAAGTTTCCATCACAGCACCAGAGAGTGACAAGTGGTGTCACATGCCCAGTATTACTAGCAATTGCCTCCACAGACCTTGGGAAGGCCCCCTTGCGTTGCATGACTTACACCCTGCGGTTACCAGAGTCACAGACCCTGGCATCACATGTGCTTGTCCCATGGAACCGTCCCATCCCTTGGCTGCAGACCTGTTGGCTTCCCCTGTCACAGGTACACAGATTCCCTGCATTCGTCTGAGGCACCTCTGTGATCACAACGCTTGGTGTCACCTGTGTTTGTCTCATGGAACCCGGGGCAGTCCTTCCTGTATCCCATGCTGAGTTGGCGGCGCCTGCCATCACAAATGCCAGTGGCCTCAGCACTCCTGTCGAGCATCCACTGCGCTACAATTACATCATGAGTCCCCCAAGTCTAGATTACTAAGACGCCCACAGACACTGTTAACATCAATTGATGAAATTCAGCAGAAGGACTCACAGACACGCTATTTCAGCTGACCTGTAACCAAAGATGAGTACTTACTGAAACTGACACCCATCTAAATAAAAATGTCTTTTCCAGGCAAAATTTACACCAGAAACTTGGAAGAGGGAGACTGTTATAGCAGATGCAAAACATCAAAGTAGAAATATGTAAAGAAATATAGCACATCCACAGGGACAGAATTCTACAAAATAGATCCCAGTAGAAGGAAATCTATGAAATTCCTGAAAAAGATGTTAAAATAATGATCCCAAGAAACTCACTGTGCAAAGAATATGAGACATTCATCAGAGCTAGAAATCACAAAAAAAAAAAAAAAAAAAAAAACAACCAAAAACAGGGAAAGCCTTGGAGCTAAAAACTTCAATCAATAAAACAAAAAGAACAATTGAGAGTCTGTACAATAGACTAGAACAAGCAGAAGAAAAAAAAAATTCTGAATTTGAGGAGAGGTCATTTGAATTGATCAAGTCTGGCCAAAGGGAGGGAAGACAGGGGGAAGGAGGAAAGCATAGCAAACACTTCATGTAACAAGAAGTCCAGGAAAAGAAAAGAAGGGCTCACTGAAAAACTGTTTCACAAAACAATAGAAATCTTTCCAATCTTCAAAGGTACATGGGCATATAAGAAACTCAATAGCTACGACTGAATTCAATGGAAAAAAGAAGCAACAAAAACCCCAAACAAAAGCCTTCACTAAGGCATAGTCAAACTATCCAAAATATAAGACAAAAAGAGAACTCTAGAAACTGCCGGAAGAAAGCATAAACTCACCTATAAGAGGATGCCTGTTACAAGTATAGTAGATTTCTTAGCAAAAACCCTCCATGCCACAGGAGACAAGGCTGGTTTATTCAAAATCCTGCAAGAAGAAAATCTGCCAACCAAGAATATCATGGTTGGCAACCCCCCCACCCCCACCTCCAGGAATGAAGCAGAAATAAAGTTTTTGCCACATAAGCAAAACCAGGAAATTCATTCCCACTGATCAGTACTATAAGAGACTCTTGCGGAAGTCCTACAATAGAAACAAAACAATGATAACCATCAACACGAAAAACCTGGGGGTTCTGTAACTCATGTGGAAGAACAAGTATGACAAAACTCCCAAATCACAACCATCAATAAGACATGTAAAAAGAAATAAAGAATATACAAAATAAAAAATCAACAAAATGACCAGAAGACATCTATCACTATCAAGCTGAAACCTTGAATAATGGCTCACATTTGCTTGTTGGCAGATTGGATTACAACAGAAGACCCAAGATAGGTTGGCTGTAAGAAGTTAATTTCTTCAGTAAAGATACACCTGGACTAAAAGAAAAGGGTGGAAAAAATGTATCATGGAAACTGAACAAGAATAGCTATGTTCATAAAGGTAAAGTAGCCATTAAATCAAGAACTATTAAAAGAGACAAGACCATTTAGACAAGGACCAATCTGGAGATAAAATATGGCAGCTGAAGTGTAGATGTATCTGACCCCAGGCCATCCCAGAATACAGCAGATATTATTAGGACTAAAGGGAGAGGAAGACTCTAGTACAGTAATGGTTGGGGACTTCAATACCACACTTTCCTCAATAGACAGATCAACCAGAAATAAAGCTGACAAAATAACATGTGAATTCAACTATACTATGGAACAAATGAACCCACAAGACAATTACTGAACACCCCATTCAACAGCTGCAGAATACATGAGTTCTTCTCATCATTATTTTAATGATGTGGAACATCACAACATGATGGTATGTAACATGATGTTATGTATGTCTCCATTTTTAAAAACGGAAATTGTACTATGTATCTTGTTAGAACACTTGGAATAGCAAATATAAAACACATGGAAATTGAACAGCATCCTCCTAAGTAGCTAATAGGTAAGAGAAATAATGAAAACAAAAATAATACATCTACTGAAAGTGAGCATTTTTGGGACAGCACTGTAATCCCCCAGTCCTTGGCAGGCTGAGGCAGTAGGATTACCAGTTTGAGGCCAGACTGGGATTCATACTGAGTTTTTGTTCTTACAAAAATAAACCCCTCAAATCCAAAACACACACTAATTGAACATGAGCACAACCTATTAAAATCTATGGGATACAGCAATAATAGCATATGAGCAAAGTTTATAGCAATAAATATATCATAAAGTAGGACAACTTCAGTTCAGTGACTAATCAATGTATATCAAGGATAAACCAAATTCCAAATTTGGAAACAAATTATAAAGATCAGAGCAAAAATAAATCTCAGTGGAACATTATCAAACAAGCTATGTGCAAAAGCTTAAAGACTACAGATTCATCATTTGTTTACTGTTCCTGTCACTGTGCTTTAGAAAATGCTCAAGTTGATCATCACGTGGGGTTCTCTCTCACGAGGTGGCAAATCTGAAAGGCACTGCATTCTAATTTTGTAGGTTGGTTCTTACCAGTTAACTGTCCTAGATAATGGACTTGACTTGTGGATTGGATATTTATGTTTCTCAGTAACTTTAAAGAGTTGCTTTTGAGAGATGGAGGACAGGAGAAAATGTGCTTCTCCGAAGCCTTTTAAGTATTGCAAACTGTGTTAGAAAACGATCACGCCCTATTCCTTTGAATGTGTTCTGTTATATTTATTTATTTAAAAGTAGTGTTCCATTATTTTAGTTATAATGAAAAGTCTGAGTACAAGAGGAAAAATGTGTTGTGGCTTTCATCATTAGGAAGGAGTAAAAACTGAAATTTATGGTTTAAAGCAAGCTTTGCTATAAAGTGCTCATCCTTATAGTTCCCAGAGAAAGAATTTTAACTCTACAAGATTGTTATCACTTTAAAAGAGCTTTTGCAATCTGCTTATCAAGATGTCAAATGACTTCAAAGAGCAGATTGAGTGGCTTGATGGTGATTTGTTTAATGCTCAAAGAATATAATCATGTTCTAAGTTGAAGTAAAAGATTTCAACCTATTATACACTCCCATCTGCCCTGCTTCTGGTGAAGGACTTGTCCATTACACCCTGCATAGATCACTACAAGCCAAGTGCATTCAACAAATATGTGCTGAGCCCTAATTGTGGATGCTGTGTAGGCCTGCAGCTACAGGTGAACAGATCAGATGTGTGGCCCTGCTCTTCCAAGCTTTCTCTCACATAGACAACTTCCTATATGAATACTGGTTTAAAAATCAACCACCAACAAAATTCCACCTCAAAACAAAACCAAATGGCCTGTGCGTGGAGGAAACCCCTCTTATTCACTCATACCTCCTCTTGGTCAACTATAGAAGCATGTTATTTCTACTCAGAGAAGGTGAATAGTTCTATTTATATAGGGCCATGTGCATTGTTTAGGCCAAAAGCTTTAAACAAATAAGCCATAGGCCACTTCTGCAAAAGGCCTGTTCTCCAGCACTGTCTCTGATCTTGCAGTGAAGACCCACAGTCCACGTGGGCCCCTGCCTGAATATTTTGAGCAGACAATCCCTGACTTCAAAGTGCCTGCTCAGTGGTACTGTTCACTTTCTCACCTTCAAAATCCCCTTCTAATCCTGCCCCATCCACCAACACCTCTGTGGTGGAAATGCTTTGAATATTCTCTTCACACTGACAGCCTCTCATGTTGTAAATTCTACCTTCCTAAAATAGATTTCCAAAAATAATGTTTTCCAACCTCCTTTGTCCCCAGGGTATAGGCACAAGACTGAGGTTTACAATCATTTGTAACGGATGTGACAGTGGTTGGGTAGTGAGCAGTAGCAGCCACTTCCTCTGTCTTGCTGGGCACTACAGGGCAGGACAAGGCCTCTTACCAGTGGCTCCTATGTGCTTCTGGATGGTGTTTCTAGAAAACGAAGCAACAATCCCACTTCTCAACCATTCCAGTGATCCTGTGAATTATCTAGTATCCCTATGCAAATTCCTACCTATTTAAACTAGCCCAATGGTTTCCTGTGGAAAAGAATCCTGACTTTTAGATTCCCTGGTACTCTTCAAAGACTTTCCACCTTGGTACAATCTCTTGTCCCAATCTAGCTTTCTGACACATTATAGATGGTAGGTGTATAGTACTGGGGACTGAACTCAGGGCCTTTGTTTGCTAGGCAGGTGGTCTACCACTTGAATCATTTCTCTAGCCCCTCTCTGTATTGGTTATTCTCAAGGTAGGGTCTTGCTTTATTCCTGGCCAATCTAGGCTGTAACCATCCTACTTGTTTGTGCTTTACAAAAATGCCATTGAGAACAAACAAGTGTGCAGCACTGTACCTAGCCATTGTGGTGTAGCTAGGATAACAGGTATAGCCATAGCCAGTCTTTGCTTGAGATAAAGTCTCCTGAACATTTTTTCTTAGGCTGGTCTTGTACTTCTATCCTTCCCAATCTCTGCTTCTCAAGTAGGACTGTAGGCTTGAGCCATGCTTGGCTAGATTTTTTTTTAATGTGTACCTACTATCTTAATCCCTTTGGATTACCACAATAAAAATGCTAAAAATGGTATACAGTTTTTGAGCTAAAGAAATTCATTTCTCAAAGTTTTAGAGCCTGAGAAGCTTAAGATTAAGATGCCGGAAGATCTGGTATCTGGCGAGACCCTGCTTCCTGCTTTATAGGTAGTATTTTTATTGGTAGTTTGGGGGATTAAACTCAGGGCCTCATGCATGTTAGGCAGGCTACTCTACCATTTGAGCCACCTCTCCTAGTCATTTCTTTTCTTTTTCTTTTTTTTTTTTTGGTCGGTTGTGGGGCTTGAACTCCGGGCTTGGGTGCTGTCCTTGTGCTCTTCAGTTCAAGGAGAGCGCTCTACCACTTGAGCCACAGCACCACTTCCGCTCATTTCTGCTATCAGTATATTTTAAAGATATGGTCTCTCACTTTTGCCCAAGATGGCTTTGGTTAGTGATCTTTCCATTTCAATCTCCACAGTAGCTGGGATTATGGGCATATGCCATAGTGCTTGGCCTGACAGTGCCTTCTTACTTTGTTCTCACTTGGCAGAAGGGACAAGGCAACTTCTGGGGTCTGTATTACGAAGGCAGAAATCTGCCTCATAATCTAATCACCTCCCAAAGACCCAACTCCTCCCTCTGTCACATGGGTAATTAGGTTTACACATATGAAAGGTTACAAAACACAAACACAACGACAACACACATCTCCTCTTCCTACCTAGACTTTAATGTCTTGGATGGCAGGATCACATTTTCTGCTTTTGTGTTGTAAGAGTTGCTTGACAGAGCTAGATTTACCTTGGGCATTCCTAGGGTAATCATATAATCTACTCTATTACATTTTAGGGAATGAAGAGGGCATTATTATTAATGATACGGAACAACACTGAACAAACTAGGACAGTCCCACCCAAACTGAGGCACAGGGTCATATCTGACATTGATAATTGGGTAACTGAGCAAAAAGGCAAAGACATTTGGCGCTGTAAGATAATAAAAATGAGGACGCTGAGAGTAGCTCTGGACAGCTGGCTCCAATCACCCCAAGAGAGAGCGTTCTCCTGGAGGCTGTCCAGTCCCAGCCTTGAGGGAGGGGTAGGAGGCAGGGCTCTGAAGACATATGCTCAGTGCTGCTGAAATACAGCTGTGGCTCCTATGAGGAAGATTTCCCTACCTTGTACATGCTTTAGTTTTAGTTTTTTTTTCTGCTGGTCCTGAGGCTTGAACTCAGGGCCTGGGCACTGGTCCTTGAGCTTCTTCCACTCAAGGTTAGTGCTCTACCACTTGAGCCACAACACCACTTCCAGAATTTTTGTAATCTATTGGAGATAAGAGTCTTAAGGCTTTCTTGCCTAGGCTGACTTTGAACTGTGATCTTCAGATATCTTGAGTAGCTAGGACTACAGGTATGAGTCATAGGCGTTCAGCCCAGTATATTCACACTGAAGAAGACATCTTCCTCTTAATAGAGCAAATTTGGATGATGTGGTATAAATCCCCCATGAATTATACTTGAACCATAAGCACAATTATGTGTCTGTCACAGGATATACCTACAGGATCACAACAGAAGAGCAGACCAAAAGCTCCTCAAAGACCAAGGCTAATTTCATTATTTTTATTTCTAATGTTAAGCCTAGATAATAGTAAGTTGAATAAATATAGAAGCACAGAAGACAGGTATCACGTGAATACCATGTATTTAAGCAGGAAGACACAGGGGTCTGATTCTTTGCTCAGGAATCTGCTAGAGCCTGTGTCTCAAGCTCACTGTTCTTCTCCTACCCTAATGGAGACAAAGGACTGGGGAGGAGTGCTTGCCTCATCGCAGCTCATGGCTCTTTTTTGGGACTGTGCAGAGAAGTATAGAGAGCATGGTGTTGTGTTCAGCTGCCCTAGCCCTCTCTACAACAAATATAGCCATTACAAGTAAAAAGGCTCCATACTAAGCACATAGTAGAGGCTCACTAAATGGGAACTGTTATTATTATTATGGCACAATTAGTTCCTTGATGCAAGCAATTCCCCTCACTATGCCCCAGCTCCAACCCTCAGGAGGAAGAGAATTACCATCAGTGATTGTGCAATTAGTGACTTGAGTGAAATAAAAGCTAATTGCTTAGCATCGGCTAAACACTGAGGACACTTTGGTTGGTATTTGAACTGGTCCAAGGAAGGTACTGTAGATGTACTAAACACAGTTTGAATTGATACAATAATACTTGAGCAGTAGCGATGTCCAACAAGACAGAGCTCACTAGTTCTGCATGTACACTGTAGAACTTAACTACTCCCTCTGTGGTCTGCAGAAGAGATTCTGAAATGCAATATGAAAGAGAGAAATGCAGAAAATATTAAGGGTACTACAGTTTTAATTGCTTGTGATACTAACTTAACATAGGGGCAATAAAGAATTCAATCTTGGATAAAGTTTTTTAAAAAAAGGAATTGGAAAATCTTCTTAGGATTGGAGCCAATATCTTGGGGGTGGAAGGAAAATAGGAAGGAACACACCCTCATTTGCTTCTAACACGGTTAGCTGATCTGTTTGAAATTAGATCCACTTTCAACTGTTTTAACTTAATTATTAAGCCATTTCTTAACCTTGTGAACACAGTTTCATGTGCTTTCAAATCTGGCCCTAAACTAATAGAGCCTTTCACTTCAGTGGTTTTGGAAATGAATGTTAGATGGAGAGGAAAGCATTTTAACGGTGTTTTTCTAGGGGTCAAAGCACTGAAAATACAGGATAGTTTGTACGCAAAACTCACGGTGCCTGAATGTCCTGCTGGCCCTTTGTCTGGTAATGAGGCAAACCATGCCACCCTTTAACACTTCTGCTTCCTTTTCAAGAGCAACTGGTTATATTAGTGCTGAGCTATGTAACTACCCAAGTGAATCCATTATGAGGATCAAAGTCCTAACAGATGAGAAACAGGTGGCAGCCAGGCACCCCAGGGCAGCTGTCCCTGAACTTTTAAGAAACAACATGGAAGGGGCAGATCTAGAGTCTAGAATATTCTCTTTTAAACAAGGACATAAAGAAGCGGGAAAGATCCGCTTGTCAGCAAGAATTGCCAATGCTGTAGAAAACTGCAAAGAAACCCTTTTTGATGATTTGTCATTCTCAGTACATGAAGGAGCCTTAGAAGCTGATGTTGTTTCATCTGCCATTTTGTTAAAAAAAAAAATCAATGGCCAGTAAATGCCTTTGAAATAATAAAATAATGTGCAATTTTTACCTTCATTAATTAAAGTGAAAGGATGCTCCTGCATGTATCACTAATAATGATACTGCCAATAGTAGGCAACATTTATCGACTGCCAGGCCATTTCTGTGTATGTCTTGTTAACCTCATTTGCAGAGACAGGAGAGAGACTGACTCTTCAAGATCCTATGCTTATTAAGTGTTGGAACCAGTTTTCAAACTCGGGTATTCTTTTTTTCTTTTTTTCCTTCTCTTCTCCTGGTCTGGAATTGAATTGAATTGGATTCAGGGCCCAGGTGCTATCCCGTTGCCTTTTCCACTCAAGGCTAGCATTCTACCTCTTAAACCGCACCTCTACTTTTGGCTTTTGCTTATTAGCTGGAGTCTCTTGAATTTGTCTGCTCTGACTAATTTCAAACCTCATTTCTCAGATCTTAATATCTTGAGTAGCTAGGATTACAGCTATAAACTAGCAATGCCCAGCCAGAATCTAGGTTCTTAATTGGTACATTATGATGTAGAGTAGAAGCTCACTAGAGCACTTTTCATGTGTGTGTGTGTGTGTGTGTGTGTGCTGGTGTGTGTATGCTGGTAATGGAGCTGGAACTCAAGGCCTGGTACTCTTGCTGGGCTTTGTCACTCACGGCTGGCACTCTACTACTTGAGCCACTATTGGATTTGTTTGCTTAGGTTGTCTTTGAACCTCAGATAACAGCCTCCCAAATAGCTAGTCGGATTATAGGCATGAACCACTGGCACCCAGCAGAGCTAAGTACTTAAAATATTAAAGTAAAAATAATCTAAATAAAACTGGGAAATTGTTGTTTTTAAAGCTATACCTACTAAGTCCTTTCACCATATATACTAATACCTATTGGGCTTCAGATACTCTGTCTACCTGTCTAATCCTCTGTGGATCCATTGCAATCTGTATTTTATAAGTGAAAACACTGACATTCAAAGAAGTGAGTTGAATAACATCCCAGGAACTGTGATTATAAATTGAACTTAAACTCAACAGCCTTTAAATCCTCCAGCACATTCACAATGCCATGTCCCTCACATCACTTTCTAAAAAGCAGGTCTATGACTAGGAATGAATTAAAAAAGACAAAACGTTTGCAAGAGAGCTGACTCTAAGTTTAAAATTACAGGGGGAGAAGTTATTCTTTCCAATCTTCTGTCAGGCACAGAACTGCTCTGATTCCTTAAGTATCGATCTGAGAAATGATCAAATTCAGTGATTTGTTGTAAGATGGGTACATACAGAGAGAAGAAGAACATCAGAGGCAAAACTAGTTAGCTTTTAATGAGACAGCAGCACTGTTCACAGTCCCATGTCTTCTGGAGGCAGACAAGACTCTCTAATATCTTTTCTAACTGAACACACAGAAGATGATTAATATCCTCCATTTTCCCCATTATTTTGCCTGAGCTTCTTGTATCTAGTGTACACTGATTCTGTTATATGAAGAGGAACTACTGCCCAGAAGTTAGCAAATAATAAAATTTTAAATAAAAAGGAAAGGCAGTATGGATGTGGGCTTAGACACACAGGCTTGACTTACCCCACCAGGAGGCCCACTAGTAAGAACATAGAGAGCAAAGATTGATGAGGATGGGGAAAACTGGAAACTTTGTGCACTGAGGGTAGAAGTATAAAATGGTAGAGCTAAAGTGAGAAGCAGTATGAGAATATAATCCAGTCTTCCAATTTTTAGATAAATACCCCCAAAGAACTGAAAACAAGGACTTGGAGACGTATTTGTGCCCTTGTGTTCAGAGTAAGCATTAGTCACCATAGCCAAAAGTGATAACAGCTGCCTGCTGACAGATGAATAGTAAATGAAACGTATATGGACATTCAATGGAGTATGATTCAGCCTTTAAAAACAGAATGCAATCCTAGCTACTTAGAAGGCTGAGATCTGAGGATCGTTGTTCAAGGTTACTTGGGGCAGAAAAATCCTCATGAGACTTATTTTCAATTAACCACTCAAAAACCAGAAGTGGAGCTGTGGCTCAAAGTGGTAGAGTGCAAGCCTTGAGCAAAAGAGTGCAAGCATAGTGCCGAGGCCCTAAGTTCAAGCCCCATAACAACAGCAACAACAAATCGGATGGAAGAGCTTTAATCCCAGCACTCAGGAGGAAGAGATAGAATGATCAAAAGATCGAAAGATAAGACTATGTATACAGTGTGTATATGTGTGTATATGTATATATACATGTATGTCTGCATGTATATATACACATAATATATGATACAATATTAAGACTTCAAGAGCAAATTGTAACACATGCTACAATATTTATGAAACTTGAGAACACCATAAGAGTTTAACTAAGCAAGTCATAAAATGGTAAATACAGTATGATTCCACTTACACAGGTACTTAGAGTACTGAAATTTCTAGAGGCAAAGAGCCAAAGTTACTGGGAGCTGAAAAAAGAGCAAGTGGAGAATTACTGTCTAATGAGTACAGATTGTTAGTTTCCCAAGATAAAGAGAGTTCTGGATGTTAACTGAATACAAATGTGAGCACACCAAATGCTGTTGATATACTTACGTATGTATATTGCATCACTGCTAAAAGACAAAAACAAAAACATAGGCTTGAGTGTTGAAAATATGGGGATACAAATTCTAGAATTCCTTTTTATACTAATTATAATTCTGTGACTTGAAGCGAGTAATTTACTAAGTCAATGGATACTCATATTGCTTATCTGTGAAATCAGGATATTAAAAATTGCAGGGCTATTCACAGATTATGAAGATGATAGGAATTGATACATGGAAGATACTAGGCAAGAGCACTTGGCCTAGAGTAATCACTTCATAAATTCTGGCTTTGTATTATAGCAATACCCATGGGCATTTAGCCAATGGCAATTAAGAGATCTAGCAGTATAGTCAATAATATGTTTGATCATTTAGTATGTTTTTTAAAAATATTCTTTTAGAGATACATAGTGATGAATTTTGAGATAAAATAACAAATGAGATCTCATTACAAATAATGAGCGAATGGGAGCAGTAGATGATACAGATGACACTATTGGCTATGTGTCCACAGCTACCAATAATGAATAGTAATATGTGCAATAATTATTCTTTGCTCTATTTTTATATGTATACAGTTACTTGAAAAATTTCACAAAGTTCAGGATTAGATTTCAAATGGAGCCAAAACAAAACAAAGCAAAACTTGGCCCTACTCTATGGTGGCTCATACGTACCTTCCTATCCTACTAAATGGCCACAGATTTGGTACAGTTCTAAGAAAATCTAGCAATAGGTTTTCTTCCAATATAAGCTATTTTTACAGTTGGGAGAGCTTGCTATTATTACATTAAGGTATTAAAGTTGCCTCTGTAAATATCAAACACTCTTCTGTCATGAGAATCTTTTTCTAGAGAGTGGGTTTCAAACTTCAATGTTTATCAGTTTGACTGGAAAGCTTGTTTTAAAAAAAAAAAACCAAACAGATCATATGCTAGGCATCGTGATACATGAGGGTAGGGCAGGAAAAGGAGAGATCAAGGCCAGCCTGGGCACTTTAATGATACCTCCTTGTCTCAAAAACAAAATACCAGATCACTGATTCTAACTCCCAGGCTTTCTGACTCAAGAAACTTGGGGTCTAAAATTTTGCCCTGTTCATCAGTTCCAAGATAATATTGACATTTTTTTTTTTTTGTCAGTCCTGGGGCTTGAACTCAGAATGCAGATATTTTGGGAACCACACTTTGAGAATTATTTGTCCAAGAACATCTATGAAAGCTTCTGTGTCCTCTGCCCTTTCCCTCCCCCAACCCTTCTTCCATTCTGGAACATTCACTCCATAATAAAGACCAGGATTCATAGTTATCCCCTCAAGCTCCAGGAGACCTTCCAGTGAATAATATGACAAAACATTTTTGCTGAAATTAATCATATTTTTTCAAAATTATTTCTTCTAATGATGGAGGTGACAATTCAGCTCCTACCTTCCCCTAAATATAATCAGATTAATTTTGTTTCTCTTTTCTATTCTCTCTTGGTTCTCTTCTTCTAATTGCTGAAAAGAGAAAGTATGGTCCATAAGAAAAACTTGTTTTTAGTCAAAAGTGTTGTGATATATGTCTGTCATTCTAACTAGTCATGAGGCTAAATGAGGCAGGAGGATTGCAAGTTTGAGGCCACCCTCAATACAATCTGAGAAAAGGTCAGGAGGAGGAGAGGAAACCTTTTACTTCATTATAGTTTTCCTTTTCCACCATGTTATGGGTATTTACTTATTACCATCTGAAAATAACAAGGCTTGTATTTATTAGTATTTCTATAATTCAAAGTCTTGTCACAGGGTAGACATTCAGTCCAGCTTTGTCAAAGGAAATATTTCTGTCACTGAATGTTAGAGTTGGAAGATTCCCTACTGAACACTTCTTTTTTTCTGGGGGTGGGGAGTGGGAGGTGGATGTGGGGCTTGACCTCAGGGCCTGGGCACTGTCCCTGAGCCCTTTTTACTCAAGTTTAGTGCTCTACTATTTTGAGCCACAGTGCCACTTCCGGTTTTCTGGTGGTTCACTGGAGATAAGAGTTTCACAGACTTTCCTGCCCCGGCTGGCTCAGAACTGTGATCCTCAGCCTCCTGTGTAGCAAAGTTCACATGTGTGGCCCACCAGCACGCTAGGCTCAGTGATCACTCTTTACTACCATGTTCCATGTGAGACAACCAAGGACTGTGGACCTTGGTGTAGAAAAGGTCAATGTAAGAGTCAGAATTAGCCTTGTTCCTGCCGCCCAGCCTGCACTTCTTTCTGAATCTGCTGTTCTTCTCACATGTTTTATCAAAAGAGTTCAATAGGACAGCTGCTTGGACTTAAGCAAGACAGCTTAAGTACAAAGCACAGGGCTGAAGACTTTTAAAAAATGATCATACAATTCTCAATTAAGGAGGTGTACTAATGGAAAAGACTTTTTGAGAATAGTATTTTGCTTTGCAAGCTATGGGCTTTCCAGATTTTCTTGCAAAATGGAGAGAAAGGATTATTTTTCTAAAAAATGTCAAGAATAGCCCAGACAACTGAGAAGGTAAAAGTTCTGATAGGGTCTAGCACTGAGCAGATGAGAAACACATATAATGGAGAAACACAACAGCCCTGCCAAATGCAACAGTGACATGAACTGCACGATCATAGCCCAAATAATTAATTTAAAAAAACCCAACTGTTGGTTCTGAAGTGTTCTAGCTATATAGCTTAGGCTGCCTGGAGTACTCCATCTTCTTTCCAGAGTTCTGCAATTGTAAACATATGGTACCTTGTTCAACTAGTTAAACTGACTCCTCCAACAGTTCTAGCACTATTAGCCTGATGCCAGAGGCCACACCTGTAATTCTATATACCCAGGAGGCTGAGATCTGGAGGATCTCAATTCAGGGCCAGCTCTAGGCAGAAAAGTTTACTGTGGATTCTTGTCTACAAAAGAACTAGCAAAAAGCAGGTCTGTAGGCCCGGTTCAAATGGAAGAACAGAACAATACAAAACCCTGAGTTCATATTAGTACCACACACATGCACACACACACACACACACACACACACACACACACACACACACAGGTTCTATACCTTCATCTGCTGTCTTTGGGGTAAAAAAGGCTGAGAAGTGATCACAATGTCTATCATCTACTTCAAAATCCTATAAAAATGGAAAATGTTCTCTTCCTGCTAAATTCATTTTGATTCTTTGGTCAGAAAAAAAAATGTACTATTAGGACAAGTGCAGGAATAAACCCTTTGGATTCCAGGAAGTCTGGAATATATTTAAAAACTGGCATAAATGGGGAGAGGTGACTGGGGGCATGGTTCAAATGGTAAAGCACCTGCTAAGCAAGTGCAATCCTCAGTGCAAACTGAGGTATCTCTAACAAACAGATTAAAAATGAGGAGTAAAACCAAGGTTTACCAATGTATAGAAAGTCACACATGGTGATTTAAAAAAAAAAAACAAAACACCAAAACTTGGCAGATGTTTCCTTTAGGCAAATACCCAAACCAATGTCCCTAAATCCTTTGGCTTCATGTGTGTTTTGAGAGTCTATTGCTAGAAGCTGAGGGAAGGCCAGCAGCCATTTGGCTTCAGTCTTCAGTCTTCATCCTACCTAGGATCTAGGCCATCCCACACCGAGTAGGGCTTGGCAGGATTGATGACACTATTTTGTAGGCTGGAAGAAGGGAGGAAGAAAAGAGGAAAGTCTGCCTCAACAAATTTAGATGTGATACCACATTTTAGAAAACAACACAATAGATAAAAACCTATTTGAAAGTTGTACTTTTGCTTACTTATATACTATTAGTGATGCTTTAAATAGTATTCTGTGCAATAGGAGTGTACGAAAAGATTCAATCAAATCAGGGCCTATGAGATAATAATCTGCCATTTTTGTGAAATCCTTTTCACTCTATCAAATTACAAGCCACACTGAAGGGCTGGGGAAGTGGCTCAGTGGTAGAGTGCTTGCTTAGTATGTAGTAGGTCCTGGAATCAATACCCAGCATGGCAAATAATAAGAATACAAAGTAAAAAAAAAAAAATACACACACACACACACACACACACACACACACATACACACACATATAGCTTGCAAAACACACTATATAGAAAAAGAATAAAAAGGTTCCTTGAAAAATTGTAAAAGCATTAGCTAATGTATTCAGAGCTAGATTTTCAAACAATATAATTTCAGTACTAGATTACTGTGGCTTCTAGGCCATCTATCCCAGCCTCCAAATAAGATGGTTAAAAACAAAACAAAACAAACAAACCACAATAGCAAACACTAATGCTTATGTGTTTTAAGCCAACACTTTTGGGGTTGTGACAAAAGCTTAATCCATGCCATTCCGCAATGGGCCAGGCTGCCAAGCTCAGGAGAGGCGGCAGTCCACTGGCTTCATAGGTCCTCTGTGTCACTGTTCCAAAAGCACAGCTAGACTTCTGTTAGTGCCATTAACACTCCCTTACAATCCATCTCAGGAAAGAGCTATACACAGATGAAAAGAATTTTGGAATTACATGACTTATCTTTTTCCCATATGCTAAGTCATTGCTATATATTTTTTTTTTGGAGTGCTTAATAATTGTGTTGGAGAAAGGACATCAAATGATGCTTAGAAATGTGATACACACTTTCATTTCACACTCCATCAGCTTTTATGACTGTAGTTCAATGAAATGTAAGAGAGAGCTTGGCAAACAGCCATATTTACCAAGGTAGAAGATAGGCATTGGGTTCCTTTTTTTATAGAAAGAAAAAAATGTTTAATTTTCACTCTACACGACATAAGTAGATACCTAGCTAACCCTCTACTGAAACAAATCAAACCATGTGTACGGCATGGTTTAGTGCCCTTTGGACCACAGGTATTCAAGATAGTATAAACACCAGTGTAGTGAGAAAGCATTCTGTTCTTCACTTGCTTCTACTTGGGATCTAAGATACACATACATACCAGATCAGATCTTCTTCACTGCAAATCTTTACCTGCAAAATAAGGGCTTCCCCTTCTGTTTCTAGCCTGAAAGTAGAAACAGCCTGTTTCCTCTATGGTGCAGGAGCAGAGCTGTGGGCATCAGCAAAAACACATCTTTCTAATTCAGATTTCAATCTGTCAGAAAGGATTAAAGCCTCATGAATGCATAAAAAAGGAACCATAAATGATAATGGAAACATGGTCTGGAATTACTTGCTTCCACAGCTGCTATTTTACTAGCAGGATGAGAGGAAAGCATCTTTTACTTACCTTTGTTAAACCTGAGACTTCTCCCTTCACCAGTGGTTTGCTGATGGATGGTGTGTATACTTTGGCGTCCAATACTGGCTGGCCCTTCATAAAATGTTTTCCTGATTCGTAAATGTCCACTTCAACCATTTTCCCCATGAATGAAGGGTCCTTTGGCACTAACACCTACAAAACAATCCAGAAAGCTTGATGTTTTAAATAAACTGTATTTGAGACTAGTTTAAAAGCCATAGAATTATGATAAAGTCGACACAGAGTTAGTTCTCCTACACCTCATACCCAGTTGCCCCTGTCATGAACATCTTACATGTGTCTGCTAAATTAGTTGCAATGGCCAATATTGATATGCCACTATTAACTAAGCCTGTACTTGATTCAGATTTCTTGATTTGGTCCCCTTAGGCCCTTTTTAAAATGCTGGGACCCACCCCCCCCCCCCCCATCCAAAGTGGGCTGTATTTTCCAGCTTCTCAAGGAACTGGGGTTCCTAGAGGACTGGAAGGCTTTCCTGGGAGGAAGGACTGGGCTGTAGACAGAGCTCGCCCAAACACCAGATGACTGTTGTCCTGAGGCATGTGGACCACAGGCCAGGAAGTGCCCCTCCTCCCCCCTCTCCCAGCAGTCAGCCAGTAACTTCTGGACAGGCCTTTGATATTCTGCCCTTGGCTGTTCCATGCAATGAAGAAAACGAAGACAATAATGATGAAAGCCTTGTATGTGTGTTTTTTCTTAATACCTTCCTAGTTAGCTGTCAGAGTAACAGATACTTCAATTGAAGGCATGTGTGTGTGTGTGTGTGTGTGTGTGTGTGTGTGCGCACGTGTGCACGTGCACACGTGCGTGTTTCTTTGTGATGTATACACACGTGTTTCCAGGAGAAGAGGGAAGACACTGAAGAGCAACCTGGACAACACAACATATTGGTGTTTTGCACCGAGTGAGTCTTTTGCTCTTCTAGCTCTGGCAAGCATTTGTTAGCCCCCAGAGGCTGCCTCCACACAGAACTAGCTACCCTGAAGAGTACTTTGGCTGGTTCACAGGAAACGATCAGATGGTCCCTTTCCACTAGAGATTGCTGATAAAAGTACATGTTTACCTCGAGCAAATGTTTCCCTCCTTTGGGACTTAGAGGTGGTTTGAATGCCTTCAGTCTCCCTTACACTTCTATTTTAGTACTGTAGCTGTGCTTGCCAATCTCTTCAAGTTCATGTCCAAAACAAATAGACCCATTCTAATCCAACAACACTTTGATATTTAGATACAATCTTCACCTCTGGAACTCATCTTATTGAGAAAAATAACTCTTTTGACATCTTTGATCGGCTTAGTTGTAGAGAAAAAAAAAAATTGAAAAAAGAGAAGAGCCACAAGTACCTCAGCCAGTTTCTTGGTGAGGCAAAATTAGAACTTGGTCTTTCTGAGTTTGATTTTTATGACCACTGAGTACCCTGCTTCATCAAAGTATAGGGAAAAGGTCACCTGGGTGGTGAATTACTTATGGCAAGCAAACGAACTAAAAGAGCTTTCGTATTGGGATATGAAAGCCCTTTTAAATCAGTTTTTATGAAATAAGAAAATCTCTAGAGCAAACTATCCCTGGGAGACCTGGAAAAATAACCCTCCTTGATCCGCAGCCTTGATTTGAATGAAGGGCTCAATGTTGTTGTTGTTTTATTTTTTTTTCCTCCTCCAGTTTTAATAATTGCAAAAAGCCTGGCAGCTTTAAATTGGAGGAAACAGCTAATGAGGCATGCCATTGCCTTTAAAATGAAGGGGAAAAAGTTCCCTGCTGAGGCAAAAACCCAGATGGCAAGAGAAAGGAGAGGGAAGAGGCAAGGCAATACATTCTCCCGCCTCCCCAGGGCTGAGCAGAAGGTTGGCCTGAATAAGAAAATGGCTCTCGGGAGTATATTAATGAGACAGGAGACGGAAGGAGACTCAGCTCAAATGTGGAATGTTGGGAATCCTTCCTCAGCTGCAGTCTCCTCTGGAGACTGAGCAGAGCAAGTTTTCTGTGGACCTACCACCCACTCTGGGATTGATCCAGGTGGGTCACCAAGGCTGAGGCTTCTTCAGTCGACACCCTTCTGCTTTTTAACTTGAGAAGTCAGCTTCCTTTGCTCATCCCTTATCTGACATACTGACACAGCCCACACTGGCTGTGTCCCCACACTCCAGTTCCAGCCATGATCCCTAGCAAATATCACTTCCCATTTGGTGAGAAAGCAGTACAAACTTAGGAAAACCCATTGGACATTAAGAAAAGACAATGCAATCCAGATTGACCCATGTCCACCCCCACACCCCAATGGAGTCTCTTTTCTAGGAGGGCAGATTTCATCTCCTCCTAGGCTCTTGCTTCGGGTCTTTTTTGAACTGCTTGCTTGCCTGGAGAAATGGGATCCCAAAGGCTGTGGAGAGGGGAGCCCCTAGAGGTGGCCTCTAACACCAAGTGAAGCAGGTTTTATCCTCACCCAGTTCTACACAGTGGTTCATACGATGAGTCCAAAGAATGGACTTTTTCCCCTTTTGCTTCCAGTGCTTTTTAAAAAGGTAAATCAAAAAACAAAAACCTAAAACTAAACAAGCCTGGAAAACTAAATGACCAAGCCAACAAAGGCAATGCAGGACTGATGTGGCTGGAGAGGAAATCCCTTCCCTCTCAGGCTGGCGTTGCCCATGCATACAATCCTTCCTGCCTTCTGTTGGAGCAAGACATTTTCCCACCGGGTCATCAGGCTGGGGGCGCTTTGGCAGGGTTAATTAACTGCCTGCTTCCAAACTCCCAAAAGTCTAAGGCTAGTTTTACCAGAGATTGATGTGGACTAAAATACACTCTATGCATGTATTTCTCTGCAGTGAGTGGACTATAGAATAAGTCATCGAGATGAACCCTCTGAAATCTCCTTTGCTTTCCATTTCAGAGCTTTTTTAAAAAAAATCATTTTGGAGAAAAACATAAAAGAGTACTGAGGTGTTTCTTACCTGTTCGTAAAATTGATTGTGTGCAACATAAAACTTGGAATCAAAAGATTCTTCTGTTACTAACACGTGTTGTCTTTCACCTATCTGTGGAGAGAAGAAAGGGAAAGACAGGGACAATTACCTGAAAAGCCAAACATAAATGCCAGTCGAGCTAGTTTCCTGGACCCTATCCTGTCCTCTTGAATTTAAAGTAGACTGCAGATGGCTAGTTACTTGAGTTACACTGTTCAAATCACTGACTCAAATTTCTTGAAAAATATTAACTGTGCAAATACAAAATTAGCATAGCATACAGTCTCTTTTCTTACATAACTGAAACAGAACTTATTTCTTCCTTCAACATAAGTAAGATAATTAAGGCCTCTAAGACAAACCAAAAATCTAAATATCACTTTGTTTCAAGAAACAAAGTGGCAAAACAAGCCAGAACAAGCTGCTTCTAATCCAAAAATTCATGAAAATATTTTGGCAATATGAAAGAATAGTAATAAACATTCATTTGAGTTATGAGGGATGTAGTACTCAAGAAAATGTCTCCAAAAACTAGTCATTAGGCCCTAGCAGCTTAGTACCTTACATGTTGCATGCAATTCAGAAATGACTAATTCCCACAAGCATCTTCTGACTATCTGCATTTTTCTGTCATAGGGCCAAAGTCCCTTTGTTGCAGTCAAGACCCTGAGCATGTTCATTTTTTTTTTTTAAGAAAAAAAAGTCAATTGTGAGTTCTGCATTTCTAATTTAAACATTCATTTTTAATAACCGAGAAGTTAAATAACAAAGACAAGTGACTATTCAACAACAACAAAACCTAAAACCCAACAACAACAAAAACTACCATTTCAAAGTTTGTTCCACGATGAAATGTGGAACACATTTATCATGTATCAGTTATTTTTTAGTTTTACCAAAACTGTCAAAATGGGTGATCCAGCAAACTAGTTGTATTGAATGATGTTGCATAAATTATTTTTTGCCACTGCTACTTGATAAATACTATCCCCAACCCCAACTTGAAGCATATTGGCAGGATGATTTTTTTTTTTAAAGAGATTCCTATTCTCATTTGTAGGGACTTGTCACCATGTTCAAGTGGTTATCATTTAGGAAACATAAACACAGCTGCACTAAATAGACCACCTAACAATTAAAAAAAAAAAAAAAGCAACCCTCACTCACCATCAGACAATGCCAAATACCTCATACACCATATCATTTGCCATCTAGTTTACTCTGCCATTCAAAGTATAGCCAAAGATGGTAAGGTCTCTGAGATGATTTTTACTATCCCAAGGATTAATTCCAGGCCCTGACCTGCAATGGAAGTTCTTGCAACATTATCTTTTTTTAAAAGCCAAGTATCCTCAAAGGCAAGTCCCTTCATGGCTCTGTTTATCCAAAAGGTCTGGAGAATGCTTGGGTTTCATGGAAGTATTTCTGCTAAAGGAAACCTTGGAATGTTTGCCCACAGTTCACTGTGTGAGTTGCTTATAACTTAGGATAAGTATCTGTCAATGGTTCTTAAGAAAATCTGCAATTACACTTCATCTAACATTAAGTTTTCAGGGAATTAACAAGTGTGAGAATGTAGAGCCACTGGAGACTTATGCTGCTTCTCTGCTCGTGTGAGAATTCGTGTGGACAGTTGTAGCCACATTTCTGAGCTGTTCTATTTCATCTGGAGATAATAACGATGACAGTTAAATGTATACACAGTTAGAAAGACTCACTGTGTTTACACAGTAGCGGGCTGGATGTTCCCTCAACTACCACAAAACTATCTAGAGTCCGTGCTTAGCTGTCATTTGCAAGGAGGGCTACAGCAAGAGAAGGCTACAGCATCAAGCTCTTTTCTTGGCACCCTGTTTCCTTGGAGAGGTCCTTAAATTTCCAAGTACACCTAGCAAAGGTGAGCAGAAGTCCAAGGCCGGCTCCACAGCTGCTGCCATCCATCCCCACCCTTCAAAACCACATTCAAAACAACAAAAACTCTCCTCAGTATGTTTAGAAATGAAGCTGTCTACAAGTGAACTATCAGATGCAACTTTGAACAGAATCAACTGTAATCTGAAAGCTTATAAGAAGTTGGGGAAAGGAAGTGGAGATCCAACTCTGGAAAGGGGAAATGTGCTTTGGTAACAATAAAGGAACTTAAGGGCTAAGCCAATGTGTACAAATCTCAAGTCCTAAAATTATCTATCTTTCCTCTTTCTCTCTCCTCCTTCCTATCCCTCCCCTCCTCCCTTCCTCCCCCCCCTCCCCTATCTTCCTCCCCCCCCCCCACTCTCTTTCAACCTCCCACCCCCAGGGCTGATGATGGAATCCAGGGCTTTACTCAAACTAGGTAAGCACTTGTCACTGAGCTATATCTGTGGCCCTCAAGTCTGGTTTTTTTAGATGAATCACCTCCCTCTACATTGTCTAGCTGCTATAACCCCAGCTCTGCATAATAATGCAGTGTGGTTAAAGACTAGAGGTGCACCACAGTAATCAGCCTAAGAGTGTCCCTATAAGTAACAAGCTCCATTAAAGCTTTTCTTTGGGAAACTCAGTTTTTTTCTTTGCAAATCTTTGCCTTTGAGGACATCTGTCAGGAAAACAATCCAATTCTACTTAACTCAGGTCTGTGAACTTCAGAAAGAGGCTCTTAGTCATGGTATTTGCTTAAAACAAGTAAATTATACTTGGTAATTTGTCAAATGTCAGTGCCCAAAACTTCACTTTATCTTACCTTACCTTCCAAAGCCATTTGATGAAAATAAGATGAATTTAGTTTTTAAAAAGAATTTGTGTCTGTACCAGGGCTTGAACTCAGGGCTTGTGATCTTGCTTATCTTTTTCACTCAACACTGGTGCTCTACCAATTGAGCCACAGCTCTATTTCTGGCTTTTTGGTGGTTAATTGAAGAGTCTTATTGGCTTCCCTGGGGATGGCTTCAAACCTAGATTTTCAGCTCTCAACCTCAACCTCATAGAACTATAGGCATGAGCCAATGGTTTCTGTCCTAAATAATTATTGTTATTATGATAGAAATGAAATAATTATAATCATAAAAAGAGTCTCGTGAAACCATTGCTCCATTCAACAGATTGGCTCACTGAAGGAAAGCGCTGAGAAATCCCCATAATGCTCTGTGTGACCAGTAGCCGTGGAGCTGTTGGGTAATGGAGTAAGTGTGCAACAGTTCAATAGGCCCTGGTAACAAGAGAGGAGAAAAGCTCCCATACATGCACATATTCCACAAAGGCAGAAAAGGAAAGTGTATTCCCCTAAAGAAAGTGAGGATGTGGAGTGGGTTTCACCATCCCTCCAATTTTGGTGGAAATAGCAGAGAGGAAAGGGAGCCTTTGAGCTGTTCCGGTATTCTCTGTCTCCTATTCAGCTGCTAGCTGTTGAAAACTTACAGCATGGCAGATTTAATTCTGCAGTAATGTCTTTTTCCTTCAGTAAAGGAACATCTGTGACAAACAAAAAGCAATATTTTTAAGATTCAGTTTCTGGGTAGGTTTTCTTCAGTGTTACATAATCAGTGAGTTGTGTCATTTGTGTCACATCTATGTTTCAGATTTCTCAAGAGCCTCAAGTTGTGAGAAACAGCAGTGCTAACCATATGGCCAAGAGAATGTGCACAAAACACATTTGCGTGACACAAAGCAGTGGTTTCCAGGAGAACTTGGTTGTTGAATGAATGCTGGATCATGCTATTAGCCTACCAAGCTACAGAAGGATTTAAAGGAGAAGCTCAAAAGAATTGTTTGAAGAAAGACGGAAGTTATCCAAGTTAGACAAATGCATTAGGATATTTGAGTTAATATCTTTAACTCAGGAATGTTATTTGTATAAGCATTCTTTCTTTTGAGAAATCCAAAGGTTTCTCTCAACTCATACATGCCATTAAATATAAAGTATGCCCAGTTTGTTTGGTTTTTTAAAACTGATTTTTGTCTTGTCACCTCTGTTTTACACTCTGAAAACCTGAAATGTATATCTGGAAAAGAATGTCAGTTCAATGCCTATTTTGAGGCATTTGGTTAGATAAATTTTAATATTTCAGTTGGCTTGTTTATAAAAAAAGATCCTATGAAGGTCAGATATACACACATGCATCTAAAATATATTTGAGAATCTGTGTAAGGTAAATATTTACGGCTTGAGAAGAGCTATAAGATACTAAAAGATTATTTTCCTTCCCTGAGAAGTTTCTAACAATTACTTTTCCTGTCCAGTTTTTTGGGTTTAGGAGATTATAAAACACATATCAAAAGTTCTCCTAAGCGTTTATACCACAATCATAATAATCTTGAATTTTATCTCTGCTTATCTTACCAAATTTTCTGGCATGCTACTTCTGTAGCTAAGTTTTACTTATTTATTTATTTTTTACTGTAGATAATAAAATACAATTTTTCTGCCTGACTGGTTTTGAATACACGACTCTGGAAAATGTCAAATGTCTTTCTTTAGGTCTAGTAAAATCAGTCTCCCCTTACCCATCCCCCTCCAAGCTGCCTGGAAGATGTTAAACACGAGGCTGTGACCTTAAACTCTGAAATAATATTTCTAGTGTCTGTGCACAAGCCTGCCCTCACACACACCTTTAGACTAATTACTGCAGTGTAATGCTGCTGGAGAACCGCTGTAATTACACTTGGAGAAAAGTATGGTCTTGTTCTTTCCTAGCTAATGAAAATGATAACCTTTCCATTTTGATTCATCATTCACAACAGGCAGAGCCTGCGATGCTGGGTCTCCAGGGTATACAGTAATTTTCCTGACTGTTTATGCACTCTTTTTGTTTTCTAGCCCTGTAGATACTAGAATTAAAGAAGCAGGCATGCTTATGCTTAAAAACAGTCCACAGTAATAATAGCAATAACATTAAAGTTTAATATCATCCTTACTCCACAATGCGTTCTCTAATGAAAGAGGGCCATGACACAGGAATGTGTGTCAGAAATGATGATAGCATGAAAAACATGTCTAAATCTATCACTAGTGCTAGCCATCAGTCACTGGATAACTTAGGGATTCTTAGAAGGAGATATTGACAATCTGTTTTGAAAGAGACTTGTGTCTCATTCTGACAATGATTAAAAACACATTCTATTAGATTAAAACATATTGCTCTGTATGGAAAGCCACATTCTTGTGCTGCATTTTTCAATAGGATTAAATTTATTCAAAGGGGAAAGAATGTTCTTCAGGAACAGAAGATTCACCCTTTTAAGTAATTAATTTATGTGTACCCACAAGGAAATGTCACAAGTGTCTTAGCAGCCCTATTATTTCTCCCTTCACTATAGAAATAGCTTGCATATAAAGAAAGATGGCAAAACAATTTGCATTTTCAAAAGTCTTTCCTCCTACAAAGATGATGACCATACTCAAAACTGTTCAACCTAATCAAATTAAATTAGGAGGTTTCTTCTACCCAGAAGCCCTTTTGACTTTTCTTTCAATTGCTGACTCAATTTTTTCAAGCCACGAATCCACCTCAGTAACAGAAAGGCACTGCAAGGTTGCTTCTTCCTGGATAGAGGCAAAACCTTATTATTATTATTGTCAATATAGGGCTTGAGCTCAGGGCCTGGGCACTGTCCCTGTGCTCTTTTGCTTGAGGCTAGCATTCTTCCATTTTGAGCCACATCTCCACTTCTGATTTTCTGGTGGTTAATTGGAGAAAAGAGTCTCACAAACTTTCTTACCTGGGCTAGTTTCAAACTACAATCCTCAGATCTCAGCCTCCTGAGTATCTAGGGTTATAGGCCTAGCAAAACCCTATTCTTAAATAACACAGCTATTGTCATTTGCTGATGGGGAGCCAGCAAACAGCACAGCAAATAGGTTTATTATAATCGATGCCCTGGTCTTTTCCAGCAAAAAAGACCTTACATACTACTGACTGAACTTTGAATCCAAATGAATAGCAAAATTTTACTGCCATATGTACATTCTTGGTATTCTAGAATATTCTGAGTTATTATGCAATGCTTTAGTGGAACTTTTTTTTCTCCTTCTGTTTTTTTTGTTTTTGTTTTTTAAATAGTCTTTCTACATAGTCCAGGATGGCCTCAAACTGGAAATCCTCCTGCCTCAACTTCTCAAGTGCTGGGATTATAGGTGTTCATCATCATACTCAGCCTTTGTGGTAAGAACACATACTGCATAAATTCAGACAAAATTGTTCCTCCTTATCACAGACCACAAAAATATGTCAAATTTGCTTCTCCCAACACCAGACAAGCTCTACAATGCACAACATTTAAAGCCCCAGGGTTAGATACTGCTTATAAAATGTACCTGTAAGATCTTCCTAACAAGACTAAGCGGGTCCAACATATATATGCTATTAAAAGCTCAATCCAAAAACCTGAACAAAATGTTATTCTTTCCCTCTCTTCTGATCTTTTCCCATTCCTCCCTGTCCTCATCACAGGAAAAATCCACAATTATATTATGTCTTAAGTATTTTGTCAATTAAACCTAAACAAGGTAAAGAAATAAATTATAATCCTCCTAGAAAATATCAATTAGCCAGTCCTAAAAAATAATTTTCACTTTCCAGTCTCAGTGATCCCCTGTTCAATGTTGGCCTGAAATGATCATTTTCCATTGTGGACTGTGCAGTTACAGAGGACCTAGAAACTTACCACCTGAGGATAAGGGGAGATTCATATATGTAAAGTATTGCCATAAACAAAGTTAAAAAGTAATGGCTGGGTGCTGGTGACTCACGACTGTAATTCTAGCTACTCAGGAGGTTGCGATCTAATGATCAGTCTGAAGCCTGCCTGGACAGGTAAGTCTGTGAGACTATTATCTCCAATTAACTATCATACCTGCCACTGAAGTTGTGGCTTAAGTGGTAAGATGCTAACCTTGAGCACAAAACCTCAGGAATTGCACTGAGACCCACAGTTCAAGCCTGCACACACACATACACACCCACACACACCCGCACACCCCCCCCCCACATACCCCCAAGTATAAGGAAAACATCATGAGATACAACCACATAATATGCTATATATTACATGTATAGTAAGAAGCTTTACAAAACAGAAAACAATAAATACTTCCAATAGAAAGATAAACTGTTTGTGGGGGCTGGGAAGGTGGCTCAGTGGTAGAGCGCTTGCCTTGCATGCAATGAGGCCCTGGGTTCGATTCCTCAGCACCACATAAGCAGAAAAAAAAAAGCTGGAAGTGGCGCTGTGGCTCAAGTGGTAGAGTGCTAGCCTTGAGCTGAAGAGCTGAGGGACAGCGCCCAGGCCCAGAGTTCAGGCCCATGACCGGACCCAGAAAAAAAACAAAAATAAAACTGTTTGTTCAAGCCTGGTAGTACATGTCTGTAATCCCAGCCATTGCAGAGGTAAAAGGATCTTGTCTGAGGCTGGTGGAGTAAAAGTGAGAGACACTACATTAAAAACAAACTAAAAGCAAAAGGACGGGTGTATGGCTGCAACTGATATAGTGCTGGCCTAGCAACTGAGAGACGCAGTGTTCAAATAAATGGAAACTGCTGGAAAGGCAATCTAAAAGAATTTATAATCTAAATTATCAATATAGACATGTGATAAAGTTCTACCTCATTCTCAGGCAAAGAGATAAACACTGAATAAAGACATATCCTTACTTCCACAAGTATGTATGAACACAAGGCTATATTTCTGGGAGGAAAAAATTCTTACACAAGTGTGCACACATCTAAGTATTCACACTTACTGTTTTGAGCTCCTAAACAGATTATCTTGGGGGGGGGGGGAGGGGAGGGTGCTTGTGTTTCACGGACAGCCCAATAAATAAACCAAGTATAGAAGGACAAGAAGGAGGAAGTGAAAAAGAAAATTAGAAAGACAAAAAGCCAAGGCTGAGATATCTATTAATTGTTGCTGAGACAGGAGAGTGGGTCTCTGTTCTCTGAACAGTATAGAAATAAAGCCAGGAAGGGTGAAAACTTGGAAAAGGCAAAGTTTATTTGAAAGTGAAGGAGAAGCTGTGGAAGAAAGTAGCAGAAACTCTCCAAGTGGAGAGAGAACTAAGGAGGAGTCCAATGGGGTACTCTCTTTGGGTGGTTTTCTTGTGCAAGCCTCCTCCACTTTCTCCTCTCCTCCCCTGGGCTCTGTGTTGATTGCCCATACCTGTAATCCTTGTACCTGAGCATTGGCTCTTTTCACTGGTTGAGAAGGAACTCAGGACATTATGGGAAGAAGGGTTTGAGCAGGATGAAGGATTTGACAGGAAGCCAGGTACCATGGGACTAAGAAATGCAACCAGGGGATGGCTATCACTTGCATGTTAGCGCTACCATCTTTTACCCCCATCTATATATCAGTTCCCCTTTCTCTCTCATTATGTAATTTAGTAATGTGCAGGAAGGAGAGCTCCCTCTCCAGCTTGCGCCCTCATTGAATGTGGCACTGGACCTCCATCAGCCTTGCTATCATACACAGTCAATAGTACAGTACTCAGGAAAAATCCAAAGAAAGGTTCAGCTACATTGAGGGAAATAAGGGAGTAGGTGTGGTATGCTGGACATTTTTCCAATTCCCATTTATGGCCTTCTAAGAAAGCTGTTTTGGAAACACTAAATTAGGAGAAGGTAGGCAAGCTAGAGTGTATTCAGATTTCTTGTGGATGAAAAGAGAAAAACTTATAGAACATTTTATTAAAATTTAATGAGAAGGGACTTCCCTTTAGAAAATGTGACTTGGTCAAAGTCACAGCTCACAATATTGAATATATAAAGTTAAGAATGGGTTTGATCCCGACAGTTGTGTTAATGAAGCCATGCATTACTTAATTGCTCTTAAAGAGTGGCTCATTCATCCAGCTACCCACAGCTCCTGAACACCTGAAATTCTGCATATCAAACTGAGAGATGCACTATAAAACCCAGACAGGTAAAAGGCACATCAGATATCTCAACCTTAACATGAAGAGAGAATGTAAAAAATCTCATTAATTTTAATACTGCTTACATGTTGAGAGAGTATGCTTGATATTTATTGACTTAAATGAGATATATTAGCACTCATTCCACCAGATTCTTTTATTTTTTAATGTAGCTACCAGACAACGGAAAATAACTCAGAGGCTCATATTGTATTTCTATTGGACAATGTTGCTCTAAAACACATGATGCTGTTTTTTTTTTCTTTTTTCAAGACTTAACAGGAATCTCTCATTTCACTATTTTGAATGGGATCATATCAGTCATTTTTCAAAAATCAGTTTTGAAAATCTCACCACAAATACTCTTAGTTGTGGCAAAGCTTCTGTTTTGGGAAAGAATGTAAATTAGTCCATAAATTATAAAGGCAGAAATTTTGAATATCTATAAAGTGCTCTTTGTAACCACTAAATTATTTTTGCTTGCATTTTTATGGCAGATTTCAGCCTTTCTAGAAGTCATTAGGCACGACCAACTAGCTGCTTGTTTTTGGGGAAATCCAGGCAACCAAGGAGTGGCTATCTAAATTTTCCAATCTGTCATTTCCCATTTTGTGTGGCTAAAAAATAACAATGGTGGTTGAATTTTAAAAGACAGAAATCAATCATTTTCAAATTAATTTTTTTCAAAGCCAAAAAAATGAATGTCCAAAATACATACTGTCTTTGGTAAGATAAATCTTTTATTACCCACCCTATTACCAAAGAACTCAGCATCCCTGCCAGCAATAAATAACACGCGCAGTACACCCCACCATCTTTCAACCATTTGCCAATAGGATGGAGACTGAGGAAGCAGAAAAGATTAAGGCAGAAATCAAACAGCCAAGCTCTAATGGTGTCTAATTAGCATAACAAAAGACACAACCACAATCTTTCAGCACTGGGCAATACATCTCATTAAAGAAGACTGAATAACAATTATTCTCTCCACCCCCTCTCTCACCCCCACTTCTTGGCTCAGTTCCGAGAGCTCCTGAGAGCTGAGCTACAGCGTCTGCTTTATTGGCAAGGCATTCAGGCTGCAGGGAAAAAGCCCACTTGCTTTACCCTGCACCTGCATCTCAATGCTTTATTCCCATTTCCTTTCCTGCTGTGAAAATGGGTTCCTTCAAGCTCATGCAAGTCCTGCTCTGCAGTTTATAGGAACACAGCATTGAGATACGTCCATGATGACCTAACAATCCAAATTCTAGTTACCCTTAAAATGTCTTTATTCAAAGAAAAATCGATCTATTTGTTTCTCTTCACCATTCTGGTCTCTCTTCCTGCCCCTCCCCCTTGCCTTAATGTTACTTCCCTGTGTTAGTCTTAATGAAGCTAAATTGAAATTCTACCAAATTCTACTGCAACCAGTAATTAAGTTGGGTGCACACATGCACGCATGCACACACACACACAGATGAATGCACATATCATGCGATTTAAATGGGAGTGGTTTGTGTAAGACCTAACCTTTTCTCTCTGATGTTATTACATAAGAGAAAATACATGAAATTCAATACAATGAAACTGAGGTTGTAGATGAGCATATGAGCAGTTTTGGTAAACTTTTAAGCCAAGCATAAAAGATTCTACCTAACCCCCCAAACAAAAGATTCCAAAAACAAAAGGTTCAAAGCATGCTGTGTACTCTTCCCTTTCAATCTACACTGGGGAAAGAACTGATTGGGGAGAGGGACTTTTTTTTTAAAGACAGTTTTGTAATGCAAACATTTTTCAATTCTGAGCAATACTTTTGATCACAAATACCTTTCAAAAGGAAATTTAGTATGAGGGTTGCTTTGATTTTTTTTTTAATGGCTTCCACTGCCAAACACATCATCTGCTTAAGCCTGAGCACTGCCATGGCTGCGAGTAGCTCTAGGAAAAGCTGTTTATCACAGATGCAGACAGGAACCACTGTAATCGCTCTTGAGACTAAATAGCAGAAAGCCAGCCAACTCACAGGGGTAGCTGGGAAAACCTACCGAACCTATTTACTGTGTCTGGATTTTCCAAACTGCTGTACAATGAGGGCAGTGCGTTGGAGGAACTGAGAGACCCTGAGAATATTTAAGTCATTAATTCATAGACTGGGGACCTGGTGAGAGACATTTTAATGCCCAAATACTTTGTATGATGTATACAGTTAAAATAAACCTTAGGATGTCATTGTTATTTAAATCCTAAAAGGCCCTCCTCTATACCGTGATCTACTTAGTATTCAAGCATTGTTTTCTAGTTTCATCCTCTATGTGGGGTGGATTTTTTTTTTTAATTTTCTACTGCATTGAATTTCCCCCATTTAATAGATCACTTTGTTTTATATATATATATATATATATATATATGTTATTTTTTTACTTTAAAGTTTTGTCATATCGCAGCATGTAAGTGTAGCATATGATTATGAATTTTATATTGCATTTAGATAAACATTCACTCGAAACACTTTCACTGATTGATTCCCAGTGACTAAACTCTCATGTGAACCATAGTTCCTAATGGAGAGGCTAGTAAGATTTTTCATTTTAAGATATAATCCCAGCCAATAAACAAAAGCTTGAAGAATACTACTAATTAGGGACTCAGAAAGCTTCCAACTATCCCACTAACTAGAGTTTGACTACCAGCAGGCATTTACTTTTGGGCCTCATTTTCCTCATCTGTTAGTGTCTTTACACTTCTGATTCTCAGATTTTATTTCTAAAATAAGAGAATCAGCAAAGTGTCCTGTAGTGCACAGGAGGGACAGGGAAACTCTGGCTTTGGTTGCAGAGTATGTAGCAGCAGTGTGCTAGCATCAGTTCCTTCCCATGGATCTAGCTGGGTGGCTCTTGCCTGGCAGCTTGGTATCAGCCTCACTGCTATGGTCCTTCCTCCAGTGGGGACAGATAGTCTATGGTCAACGGACTTGCCAAAGGATGAACAGATCTTCCATTTGGAGATTATATTTTTAATAAAATGCATCATGCATGCACGCGTATGCATGCGCTCACGCATGTGCACGTGCGCGCATGCGCACGCGCACACACACACACACACACACACACACACACACACACACACACACACACACACACACACACACACACACACACACACACACACACACACACACCCTTTGGTAGTACTAGAGATTGAACTCAGAACCTGACACTTTCAAGGCAGGTGGCTCTGCTGCTTGAGCCACACTTCCAAACCCTTTTTCCATTCTCCTACTTATGTTTCTTCTGTGGCTGAGGATGAGAGGCACACCTCACAGCATCCATCATTGAGTAAAAAGGTATCTCCCTAACTTCTTTTGCCTGTGATGTCCTCAAAGGACAATCCACCAATCGCTGCCTACCAAGTAGCTTGGATTATAGGCTTAACCCACTTTGCCTGGCTTGTAATAGGTATCTTTAGACAAGTAATCATAAAATAATTTTCAATAAGTAGCTGTCTTAGGGTGCTTGAGAACTGGAGTAACTTTGGGAAAGCAATATGGTGTAGACATGTTTATATCCATAGCAATTATCCATACTGATGACTTAGATTCAAGATTACTTAGGCTGTTCTCCATGCTAAGTTAGTAGAGGACTAAGGTAGAATGAGGAAAGTGGATGCAAGGAGCATAAGCCATGCCTGACTGGTTCACAGTGGTCCTTCTTAAACTACCATGAAAAACAGCGAGGTCTCACTTCCTCCAATTTCTAAGAAGCCATGACTCAAAAAGACAGCCGACAAGTAAGACAGAATATATTTAATGAGGAAAGGAGGAAAAATTTCCAATACTGATAAATCTGCAATTCATTTTTTTCCAGTAGTGACTGGAAAGATGAATTGTGCTGAAAAAAAACCTCAAGCAGCATCCTGTCATTTCTAAACTATGATCCAGTGCCTGCCTGAAAGAGTTAAGGCTGTATGCTGTATAAATATTTATTACTCTTCTTTCAAAAGGATAAGAAAAATTTCCTCTGCATACATGAATTTCAGATTGCTAAGCAAACACGTAGATCTGGTCAGGGGCCCATCATCTTAATGAGGATATGGTAATGATAATGGTATTTTTTTCAGCCTGCTTATATGTGATCAAAATCTAGAGATCTTGATTTTTTAGTGAGGCATTGTACAGACCCAGGAACAGTTAATGCTTTCAGAAGCATATGGATGGGATGACAGGAATGCCATCAAGGGCTTAAAGTGGGACCTGGGTGAAAGATTCATTAAAAGTGATAAATAGGCTATGCCTTTCCTAATGTTTTACAATTGCATATTCAATACGGCAGGCCAGTGACTATGCATTTTAACTGTCTTTATTTTTAAGAGAGCTGCCAGATTTTAATTACAGATTAAACAGTTATTTTGCAAATGAGTACCTCTTCATTAACATACCAGAATCATAATAATAAACAATTCTCTGTTACTAAACAGTACATAGGACAGAATGAAGTAGAGAACAGTACATCGCACATGGATGGAACCATATAGGTAGCAGGATGAAATATCCTATTTTGTTTGGGCAAATTGATCACCTTAAAATTTTTTTAACAATGAATAACCTAGGTAAAAGGTAACATTCTAAATTCCCTAACTACAGATTGTGTTTCTTTTCTTTATAGCTATAAAACAAGGCCTGGTTCATAAAAGGGTCTAAATAAATGTTTGTTGAATGAACTGTAGTTACATTTTTTTTTTCAGTTATACAATTAGGCACTAAATAGCATTTGAAAATTTGCCAAATTTGGTTTACTCATCAGTGGATTTTTTTTTCTCAAAGGCTTTAATTCTGTAATTTATTTTGAGGGCCTTAGAAAAATTCCATCTTTCTGCTATCGGCTATAACAACAGTAATCCTTCTTTCTATATTTCCATACTTTTTGTTTCATATATACTTCCACAGCTTCTGACTCACTGAAGCATGCAGAATTTAACCTGCTCCAAATATGATCTTCTGAGATACAAGTAAACCATAGTCGTGTCTAATCTGACTTCAGCAAGATGATGAAAAACTGCCTTTCTCTACTTAGAAACTAAAGAGTTAAGAAAAACAAAAGTCAGATGTGGATAGTCCTTACTTAGGATATCACAATTAAGATAGATAAAACAAGGAAAATCAAAAGGTGAAATTTGTTACTTGGAGTGGGAACCTAGAAATAAAAATTAATGAAGCAAAATTGGTAGCTAGAAGAGTCATCCTCATGCATAGTCAAAGAGGACCTGAAGCCAGGCATCAGTGGCTCATGCCTGAAATCCTAGCTACTCAGGAGGCTGAGATCTGAGGATTGGAGTTTGAAGCCATCCCAGGCAGGAAAGTCTCTGTGAGACTCTTAGGTCCAATTAACCACTCAAAAATCAGAAGTGGCACTATGGCTCAAGTAGTAGAGTGCTAGCCTTGAGCACAAAGAGTAAGCTTAGGGACAGTGCCCATGCCCTGAGTTCAAGCCCATTGACTGGTTTAGGCAATCTTCCTCTGTGGCTTTCTGGATATCAGAGATCAGACCATTATAGCTGGGCCCAAGCAGCTGACTCCAGCTTGCTTCTGAAAACACTGCAATGAGCTTTGCCAAGCCTGAGGGTATATTCCAGGTAAAGCATTCTTTGGTGGCAGAGGACTGACGAGTTGGGGTCATAGGGCCTTTTTTCTAGTAATGGTGATGGTGGTTAGAAGGAATGATAAGTTCAAGCATCCCATGGAAAAAAATATGATTCTATTACTTCTCCTAACAACCATGATTGGGAACCCCCAGCACCACAACCACCACTTCTGTCCTGGGGTGATGGTGTTACCCTGTTTCCTTACCCAGCACCCTACAGTGTGACTACTCTATATTTAAGGAAGCTGAGGCCCCTGAAAGGTCTTAGCCAACAGGGCAGAGTTTATCATTGTAAAACTGGGTGTTTCTCATCTTTTGTTTTTTTTCTTTTAACATTTAAAAATTCAACATGATAGTCTTCTGTTGGATGAATGACCAGAGCAAATATAAATGATGTTTTAGGAGGATCTTCATTAACAGCTTAAAATACTTAATTCAAACACTCGATGATTTTTAACAAGTATAAAGGTAAGCTATGGATTAACAATGACAGCCCTGTGCCACATTATGATGTTTCAGTCAACAATGGACCATGAATACAACAGTGGTCCCAAAAGACTGTATTGCCTAATTTTGCTGTAATTATTTGAGTTTCTGTAAATATGCTTTAGGGTGTGAGCAAAATGACAGATGTCCACAAGGCAGTTCTTACAATGTATGAATCAGTGACACATGATCAGCTTTCCAAATCCTTTAGTTTGCCTGAAAGTCACTGAACAAAAGAAAGAAAGAAAGAAAGAAAAGAAAAACAGACAGACAGACAGACAGAAAGAAAGAAAGAAAGAAAGAAAGAAAGAAAGAAAGAAAGAAAGAAAGAAAGGAAGAAAGAAAGAAAGAAAGAAAGAAAGAGAAAGACAGACAGACAGACAGAAAGAAAGAAAGAGAGAGAGAGAAAGAAAGAAAGAAAGAGAAAGAAAGAAAGAAAGAAAGAAGGGAGGGAGGGAGGGAGGGAGGGAGGGAGGAAGGAAGGAAGAAGGAAAGGAAATGAAAAAGAGAGAAGGGGGAGCACAAGCATTTCCTAGAAAACGCAGAAGATCCCTGTGAGGAAGTACTTATACTTGCCCTTAACCAGACATTTCCACGTTCAGCTCATGACTTTGTCAAGCCTTAGTGTTGAGGTTAAACAAGGTCCCAGACCGGTAAAGGAAAGAAACGTTTATGAATAAGCAAACCTTGTACTGACAATGAATGGTTAATTCAGGGCAACTTGTTTTACAAGCCGATTTCAGGTATAGTCCAGTTTCTCACCACCTCAACCTTATGCAGGTACCACACATCCTCCCTTTTCTCTGAAAATCTGGGACCTTGTTTGCAAAATTATTGCAACCATTCCTCTCTCTGCAAAGAGGTGAGGGAAGACAAGCAGTGGCAAACTCATTTCCTTTGGAAGGAGTGCATCACTTGCTGGGGTCTAGGTGAAAAGATAGTGAAGGTATTGGCAAGTACGGTTCTGCACTTGTCATATTGGTCTCACAGTCCTGTCACATTTTTCAGTTGAAATCCTGATGTCTAGTTTAGAATTAAGCAAAACTGTGGTAGGCTGGCACTATTCCCTAAGCTGTCTGCTCTGCTAGTTGGGCTGACACAGTGTTGAAGAAAGAACATGGCGCCTACAGAGGTTGGAGGCTGGCTTTGAGCCCTGCCGAGCTTGGCTAGGTCCCCTTGGAGCCTTACTTTCATGCAAGGGTAACAAGTGAGAACAGATGCCATCCCTTAAGAGATGACAGTGGCTGTATGGAAGTAGCTTGCTGGGATATTACACTTGATCTTACTCAAAATGCAAGATGTGATGGTTATTGAGATACTGGGTCACCATTAGATCCAGAAATGGTACAGCAGTGCCACAGTGAATAGTCTGGAAACTTTGCTGTTTGTTTTGTAATAGCTCATCAGACTTATTCGTTTTGCAGCTACTTCTCAGAACCTGATCCCCTCCCCATCTTTCCCTCAAGAGGAAGGCTAATTGAAGATTAAAAACAAATTAAAAACCTCTTTCCCCATTTAAAATAATTATGGCATCCTCTTCATTATTTGAATTCATCATTACACAAGACTCATTATTATTAATAGCACATTTATATTTTCTTCACTACTAGAGAAATTACAATATAAGTGGTCTAGGATTTTTTTAAAAAGCCATAGGTACTACACAAGAAATTTATAATTAAAAAAATCCTGATGTATATGTACCTATATTCCTATTATAGAGTTTAGGATAACAATGAAAAACAGTTTTGGTCACCTACCTTTTCCCTTTTACGTGGCCCTGACCTTGGATCATGACTGCCCCTTAAATCTTATCATCTCTACCTGTAATACTGGCCTTGTTCTGTTTTAAGTCATGTTTCCTTACTTGATGGCCACAGAAAACAATTATTAGCAATGAAAGAGGTTGAGTTTAAATAAAAAATTTTGCCATCCAGAAAATGGAAAAAGCTTTTATTAAAAGTATGCAAAAGCTTTAGCTAAAATAGTAAAGAATACACTTAAAAACTTTACTTCTTATATTGATCTATTCAACATTCTGAGTTGTTTGCTAGGCTATAAGTTTTTTTGTTGGGAAACACACTATGAAATACCTTGTATTTCCCCTTACCATGTATCTTTGTGAGAATTGTCAAATTCGTTAATAAATGATGATTCTTCAGTTTCAATATGAAACCAGTGTTTGAGTAGACCAAGTGGCTACTTTTGAGATAATGTATACCTTAGCTACCAAAGAGGGAAAAGATTGGATGGAAAACATAAATAATATCAGCTAGGTTGATGATCATACTCCTTCTACTCTTTAAACAAAGGCTTTAGTTTGTTGTGGTTTTATTCAAAATGTCATCTTTCTTCATGGATTCTTTTTTAGTAATGAAAACAGAATAGAAAACCCATCCATGAATTGAAGTTTCTAAAAGAATTAATAGTCATTACAACCCAGAATTGGTTCTTCTTGCATTTTGATAACACATACACTTTGTACCAAAAAAAAGGTGTGTGGGGTAAGAGAGGTAATGTTTAATTTAGCAACACAGTTATTATTGTGATGTAATAAACTTAAATATAATAAAAATGGAAATAATAAAAGGGGAGAAAAACACTCTGTAAAGTAGAAAGGAAGAGACCTAACCTCAAAATAAATGCACAACAACTTTTTTTAGATATTCTCTCGGTTCAAGTCTATTGAAATTGTCTGAAAACACCCCAAAGTCTATAAATTGTGTATCAGGATGATTCTTATTTGACCCGGAGAAGCTTTGCTTAGGTAAGTGATTCAAATGAACAGCAAAGTTGTAGATTTTCCTGAGCACCATTGTTCTCTATCAGTCAGGGGCTATGAGGATTGCTTTTCAGAAAGGTGAAGACATTTCCAGACCCCAGGGGTGGGAAGAGTCTGCTTATGCTGCCTTGTGCATCCTACTGAATAGGTGTCAATACATATTTCTTTCTTTTTTTTTCACAGGTATGGAGTTTGAACTCCTGACCTTGAAGCTGCTTGGCTTGCTTGTTTGATTGGTAGTGCTCTACTTCTTGGTAGCCTAGATTTTTGCTAGCTGATTGGAGGTGGACTCTTTTGGACTTTTCTGCCTGGGCTGCCTTTGAACTGCTATCCTCTGAGTCTCTCTTGATTAGCTAAAATTACAAATGGAAGCCATTGACATCTAGCTTCAAAGTAATAGTTCTGCCTGCATTATTTACATTATAATTTGGAAAATAGACCAAACTTATTAACAATTCTGTCACTGAGTCGAGAATTTAGCAGACTCACCTTTGCTGCCTATATTCTTTTTTTTTTGGGGGGGGGGGGTCTGGCTGTGGGGCCTGAACACTGGGCCTGGGCTCTATTCCTCAGCTCTTCAGCTCAAAGCTAGCGCTCTACCACTTGAGCCACAGTGCCACTTCCGGCTTTTTTTCTTTTTGCTTATGTGGTGCTGAGGAATAGAACCCAGGGCCTCATGCATGCAAGGCAAGTGCTCTACCACTGAGCCATCTTCCCAGCCCCAGCTGCCTATATTCTTAAATGTCATTCTAGCTACTTCTTTGTGTTCCCCACTTGGTCTCAGAGCAATAGTGGAAAATTACCAGCATGGCCACTCATAAGCTCTCAATGGTTTTGTTTGTTTGTTTGTTGTTTACTGTGATAGTAGTGGGGCTTGAATTCAAGGCTTGGGTGTTGTCCTTTAGCTTTTCTACTCAAATCTAGCTCTCTTCCATTAAAGCCACAGCTCCACTACTACTGTCAATGGTTTTAAATTGATTAATGTGCAGGGGGGAAAGTTATTATTTTTTTACATTCTACACCTATATGCACACAAAACAAACACTAACGCTACACCTTTAGTGGTACTCTTATCATATGGTCATTTCAAGATACAATGCCAGGAATCTCTACTTAATTCCATTACTATTCAAAAACTATAATAAATGCTTTACTAATATAAGGGAGTTTAGATCTCTGAACTGACTAGTGCCATGTGAATTTCTGTTTTAAAATATTTTTTAAAAATTGTTATTGTAAAAGTGATGTACAGAGGCGTTACACAAGTCAAGTAATGGGTACATTTCTTTTTGTAGAGTGTCACCTCTGCCCTTGTTTTCTCCCAGTTCTTCCCTCCTGGCCCGCTCCACTACAGGCTGTATATTTCATTCTCAACATAGTTTCTAGTGAGCATCACAGTGGTATTTGTTCCCCCCTTTGTGCCACACTTCTGTGCTCCCCTTTAAACTCCCCCAGTTAAACTTACATACAAGACAAAAGGTATAGAAATAAAAAACAGTGACAAAGGAGAGAAAAAAAAAAAAGAACCCAAAAAGCTAAATAACAAAAAACCTCTTGTTTCCATTTCCTGGAGTTCATTTCAATAAAAATAATTATATGCTTATATACACTATTGAGCTTTGTGATCTTCTCCTAAGCACATCCCTCTTTGGTCTGAATGTCTACATTTATTTGGTGTGAATGTCTACAGTCCTGTGTAATTTATCATATTCAAGCATATTTTTTGTCTTTTACCATCCAGTGTGTTTACTTGTAGTTACATATATATAGTTACAACAAATGAGGGAAACCATGCAACTTATGTTTCTTTGGGTTTGACTTACTTTTGCTTAATATAATTTTTCCAAGTCTTTCCATTTCCTTATGAATGGTACAGTATCATTCTCTCTGATGGAAACATAAAATTCCATTGTGTATATATACCACAATTGCTCGATCCATTCATCCACTGAGGAGCATCTAGGTTGATTCCTGTTTTGGTTATGGTAAACAATGCTACAATGAACATGGTTGTGCTGGTCACTTCACTGAAGTGTTGTTTGTGTGCTATTGAATAAATAGCCAGGAGTGGAATGCTAGGTAATAGGGAAGCTCTATGTTTAGCCATTTGAGGAACCCCCATACTGCTTTTCCATGTGGTTGTGCAAGTTTACATTCTCACCAACAGTCTAGTAGAGTTCCCTTTTAGTAGCATTCCCACCAGCATCTGTTAGTTAATTTTCTTGATAATGGGCATTTTAACTGGGGTGAGGTGGAATCTCAATATTGTTTTGGTTTGTATTTCTTTTATGGTCAGAGATGTTGCAATGTGAAGTTCTTGATGAGCAATAAGAAACACTAAGCATTTCTTACCATTAGAGCCTCCTTTCAACACTACTGTCCAGATGCAGGGTGTGAGCTGTAAATTACCTTGCTAAGCTACCTCTTAACTTTACAGTCAAGTTGCAGTTATAAATTACAATGGATCCTAGGAAGCTTTTGCTACAGTTTGCTGCAGAGTTAAAATAATCCCTTTCTTATTAGAAGACCTTTGCTAAAACAATATGAAATATTCACAAGTTTAAGAGATAAAAGTTAAGTGATACCTTTAAAGTCACCAAGTGATCAAAGAGAATAAACGCTAAGATGGTAACTTCAGAGTTTCATTTATTTATTAGTACTTGAAGCCTGTCTACTTAAAGAAATGCACAAGTCAATGTAAAGTCAATAATAAAATGCATATATAATCCTGCAGCCTTTGAAAATAAAAATAAAAGATGAACCTTGGTTGAAAAACTTGAGGCTAATTAGACTTTTAACCTAAGTTTAGTCTACTGCAGTTGAACAATGAATTTGCCTATTTAACTTCCCAATATCAGGAAAAAAAGGAATAAAGAATTACCTAGATGTGCATTATTCTTTCAACAAAAGGGGTTTGAGGCTGTGTTGGGAAGCAAATTGAATAAAACAAACAGATTTGTAATTCTAACCAATTTAGTAAACTGATCATCTAATCAGAAAACCTATTTTATCATGCTTGCCAAAGTAATGGTTCTTAAAGAGCTGCCCATCCACCAAAATAGAATGTCACAATGTACTGCCACATCCAAGTGGTTTTTGTCTAGGTAACAGCAGTTTTAGCTCTTCCATGACATAAAGCCATCATTAATGCTCAGCTAGATTAAAAGCCTCCTAATGGGATTCTTGACTATACTTTATGGCTGATTCATTTTCCACAATCCATCCAGAGGTATATTTTAAAAAGTCAAATCTGGCCATGCCATACCTCTATTTAAAACCTTACAATGGCTCCCCACTGCTCTCAGAAGGTCTAACACCTTATGTGGCCACATAAACGTTTACTTTAGTTTGTAAATAAGCACACATGAGGCCAAATAATGAAGATGCCATAATTTCTTTAACCACTTTCCTATTAATATTTGGCTTCTTTCCAATTTTTGGCTATTACAGACAATAATACAAGTCTCTTTGGATACATGAGTGAGCTTTTCTGTAGAGGTAGAATTACTAAATTGAAGGAAGGATATTTTACCCTCATAATTTTCTTATATACATGGCTTTCTCAGTTTATATTTTCCCATAAAGTTTATGATAGTTTTCTTTTCTTCACTTAACAGTGTATACTATTTTTAAAAAATAACAAGAGGGCTGGGAAGGTGGCTCAGTGGTAGAGCGCTTGCTGTGCATGCATGAGGCCCTGGGTTCAATTCCTCAGCGCCACATAAGCAAAAAGAAAAAAGCCGGAAGTGGCACTGTGGCTCAAGTGGTAGAGCACTAGCCTTGAGCTGAAGAGCTGAGGGACAGCGCCCAGGCCCAGAGTTCAGGTCCCACGACCAGACCCCCACACACAAAAAAAAAAAACAAAAAAAAAACAAGAAAGGTAAATAAGTTTTTTTGGTAATTTTCATTTTCCTAATTACGAACTACGATGAAACCTTTAATATGTTAGTGACTGACTTTGCCTGCTTTTCTCTGGTTATAATTACTGAGTAACAGTTGTTGAAATATCTTCTCAGGTTTATGCTTTAGTTTTGTTGTTTATCTTTTATCACATCATTTATTATATAGAAGTGCTTACAATTTTGTACCAAAATTTGTCAGATTCTGCTAAGCTTTTGCTTATGTTGACTCTATAGAATAACAAGAGAGTAAATATTATCATATTATTGTTTTATAACAAATATTTTTACATTCTTTAGGAATCAGTTTTCATATAAAGATCTTGTGAATTATTGATCTTATTAGACTTATTTGGTGTTTGTTTAATATGAGTGTTTGCTTAGTATTTAGCTTCTTTTGGGAATGAGACTTTTTTTTATTACATTTATTTAAGTCGTACTTTTCTGTTTATTCTGAAAGCTTGTAGTTGACTTAGGTTCAGTTGTCCTATTAGATTTTCAGCTAATTCTTTTGAGTTTCCTTAACTTGTGTACTTATCTGTCTGCTGTAATTCCACTACAATTTTCATAAGATGAAAACTATTGCCCCTTCCAGGGTCTCCTTCCTAGTCCCCATTGAGCAATTACTTTCTGAACTGAATAGAACAGAAAATGTAGATTCATGTAAGTGGATATCAACGTATACTCATTTCTCGTTGGCCTGGTTTCATTTATTGAACCCAGAGTCCTACAGTCCAAATCCCTCATGATTAATCTATGAAAAGAATACATATGAAAATTACAAGTATTTTACTAAACCCCACCTGGATCAAAGAAGAAAGCCTCCAAAACAAGTCAATTTAAAAGTTAAAGAAAAAGGATCAAATATTTCACATGGAAGAATTTTAAAAAGTAAAAAAGCCAACTTCAGTATTAAAAATGAATAACTACAACAATATCCACACTCTAAATTTTTTTAAAGAAATGCAATTAAAATAAAATATAAAAACAAGAACAATAATAATAGAAATAGAAAACAAAAAAAATTAGTTCCTCATCCAAGTATTGGAGGGAGAATGGGATTGAGTCCAAATCAATATTTATGCAGACAACAAAATTGATCATGGAAAAAAGATAAAATGAAAAGGGCATGCGAAGAAACATGAGAGTATTACATACATTTCTATGTTAAAAAATGTACAAGCCAATGAAATGGATAGTTATGTCATTATAGAAATGCATTATAAAAATGGACTCAAAATACAATAAAGAAAATAATACAGATATAAGCAACTGTGAAGTTTGCTAAATAATATCCTCCTATAAAACTGCGGACGAGAAAGCTTTTAAACTTTCAAAAATAACAAGCTCAATGCTATCAGGACATATCCAGGGTTTCTAAATGTTGAGGTGCTATAATATCCTGATTGTAGCCGGGAAGGTAAATCTCAGCTTCAAAAGGTCTTCCCTTCTCTGAGGTTTCACTTCTTGTGGCTTTACTTACCTGAGGTCAACTGAAGTTCAAAAATACTAAATGCAAAATTCCAGATAAATAATCTGTAAATTTTAAATAATCTTTATGACAGTTGCTGTTGTAACTGGTCTAGTATATTATTATTTATGGTTGATCTCTTATTGTGTCTCATTATAAAATGGAACTTTACCATAGCAACGTGTGGTAAGAAAAAAAAATTAGAGAGCTGGTGGTAACCACACCAGGTATCCACTGGGTTGGGGGGTATCTTGGAACATTTTCCATCTTGTAAGAAGGGAGAACTATTATACTAAACATGCAACTTTGAACAAGTAACTATCTTCTGTGAAATCCACATTATGAGGATTAAATGAAATAGCTCTCAAAAAAGTACTCAGCATTATATGAGCAACCCAATTTTGAACGACTCTAGGGGAAAGACTTCCAGGGTTCACTTAAAATATGTAAAAATCTGCATATCTGTAAGTATGACAATTTTTCTGAGAGGGAGATTCATAGCTTTCATGAGATGCTTAAGTGAATCAAATCATGATTCCCTAAACTCAGATACTCTGCTATATTCTAACCTTGCTTCCAAGTACAGATGCAGAACAAAACCCTGGATAAAAACATAAGCAAAATAAATACAATGGCACATTAAAAGGTTTGCTCAATGCCAGAAAAGGTTAATGTTTGGAAGTAAAGGTTAATCTAGGCTAAGTGTACACCAAACAGCCTACTTGTAGAAAAGATCATGAACTCTTTCACATCATAATAGTGGTGCCTTTTAACTTAGTAATTGTGTTAAAGAAATGGCCTTTGAGGTAAAAAGATGCATAAGATACATATTATATAGTAATTTATGCTATCAAAACGCTAGAATCATTACTGCCTGAGTGCTCAATAATAGGGGAATAGTTTATAAACAGATGTGCTCATTCAATAGTGCACACTACATACGCATTAACACAAGTGAGGTTTTTGAGAGCTTTGACACACAGAAGCCCTAAAAGCCTAAACTGGGTAGAATGGTTAACTCTGGGCTCTGGGCTTTGGGGTTATGGTGGTTTATTTTTTTCCTTTGCCTTTCTGTTCAGATTTTTTTTTTTTAAATAATCAGTATTAAAGGCAATCAACAGACAGATCATTAGAGCTATTTTTTCCTATGTCGGATGGTAACAATACTACTTCAACTTTCCATTTAGCACTAAGAATTTATACTTGAGAACAGGCTGCCATTTTACAAATCTTAATATAGTCTACTAGTAGTGAGGCAGCCTAGAAGCAATGGAATCTGGTGGAGTGGTGCCATGCTCCTCAGTCTTTATAAATGGCATGAGAATGTGTCTACTTTCCATGTGAAAGTATCAGTAAAAAGTACACATTGCATTAGAAATGCAACATTGTAGAAACAATATCCTGGATTTTTTTCTCCAAAAGTTGTTAGGAAAAAAGAAAATCTTAAAAAATAAATACAAAGCCTTTAAGTAGCAATGGGTATAGTATAACTAACAAGACTGTTTTGTTTTTTTTTGTTGTTGTTGTTGTTGTTGCTGTTGTATATCCTAACCCTGGTAATACCTTCTGGAACAGCCAGATATATTTTATATTTCTGGTGCTCAAGGAAGGTGGTATGCTTTCTTTCTTTCTTTCTTTTTTTTAATTTTAGTTGGTCGTGGGGCTTGAACTCTGGGTCTGGGCGCTGTCCAGGAGCTCTTCTGGCCAAGGTGAGCACTTTACCACTTGAGCCACAGCACCATTTCTTGTTTTCTGGTGGTTAATTGGAGATAAGAGCCTCATGGACTTTCTTGCCCCGGCTGGCTTTGAACCACGATTGCTTTTACTTTTTATCAGATATTGAGGGCAGCATCCATGAAGCTTTCCTGTGTACACCACTGACCATTGGCTGGCTTTCAGGGTAGGTTTACTTTCCTTCACATTCATCGAAAATTTGATGGACTCTTCTCTCACTCTTCCTCCTGTCAGAGAGCTGACAAGCCTCCTGGGGCTATGCTAGTAGATAAACATCACTTTGGAAAGTCGCACAAGAGAGAAATCTGTAAAATATCTTAAATTTATTCTTTTTAATGCCCTATTTGTGAATGATTTTATTTTGTTTCTGCCTGGATAAAAGTCAACCTGTGTAGGTTCCCAGTTTTTCTAAATAAATAATTTCTTACTTCTCATATACATTTCCTATAAGCCCTCAATGGCTTGAAATTTTCTCTGGAGGACCAGGAGGTATACTCACATTCAATTAGCTTCTATCTTAGGCGGAAAAGAACATACATATTTATGTTTCGGTGGTAAAGGATATTTATAAACAGTACATGAGAAAGGGGGATGAGAGAAAGAAAGATGGTGTGGATACTACAATATTAGCAAATGTTTTTATGGCTCTTTGAAACTACACAGGTTTTCAGAAATATTCCCTTTAGCCTTGATTAACAGATGGTATGCTTTTGATTTTGAAATTATCCTTCCAACTTTTCCCAATTGAGGTGTATTACTTTCTGATTTGTAAGACAATGACTCTGAGTCCAAGGAAATAAGCAATTACATATGCAGGAAATTTTCCTCCTGCACAGCTATGTCAGTTAGGTATTAAAGATTCTTCCCACTAGTGAATGAAAATTAATCTCTCTGTAGCTTCCATATGTTACCTGTAGAATATCAGCTCAAATGAGTTGTCTTTCCAGGCTGGTTGATATTTTAGGACCCTCATAATGGTCCCAACTCAATTAATCTCCAACACCTTTGTGAGCAATGGGGGTAAGAGCTGCAGTACGAGATGCTACTTGTGTTGGATCAAGTCTGCGTCCCTCTAGGAGGAAGAGGCTAAGTGGCTGGGCATAAGAAGTTTTTCAGTGTACTCACAAAGGGCTGGGGTGATTGCATGGATTTCAACTTAATTGTATTGATCTGCTTAACTGGTTTTATTTTCTACTTTGGTGTTCCAGCCCCGGTGGGCAGGTCTCTTTGTAGTCAAATGTAATCTTGATAATACGCAGGATGTTCCAAATGCAGGCTGGAATATAATCTCATAATTTCTCAGGCATACAGTCAATGGTAATGCTTTGCCAGCTCTACCAGGCTGTTTGTGATCTTGTACACCTTCTTGGGTATATACATCCAGAACTTACAAGTATACTACATACTTTTAGGAGTTCCTGAAGACATCTGCAGGATAACATGAATGTCTCAGAAGCTCAGTATATATTCTGACATCAATTTGGAGATCTTCGTGTGTCCTTGAGTAAGGCTTATGAAGCTACTTAGGAAATAAATTTAACAAAATATTTATTTGTTATTGAATTGTTAAATATTGAATATTGAATTGTTAAATATAAATTTAACAATTCTGGTCACTTAATCAGTTTGTAAGCTTTAAAATTGTCTGACAGTGAGTAAATATCTGTGTCACAGGAAAAATGAAGAATTAGATATAAAGACTCTGGCACTTGCCATAAATTTCATGTGAGCAGTGTGTGTTCTTGACCACAGAGGCCTAGTTATGCAGGCTAAATGATGAAGTAGCTATTACATGAGAAGGTCCTCCTGTCTACTAGAAACTAGTTGCTGTCTAAGTCAATTAAATATTTTCTCTTGTTTATGAAAGTCTTTCCATGGTTCATATGAGTTAGTCATGGTTACTTTTAGTGTGCATTCATGAGAAATGATTACATCAACCAACTGAGAGCTCTCATGGTACATTTGGCAGAAAGAATCAGAAAAAGCAATTCTACGATGAAAACATAACAATATTACTATTCAAATACCTTCTCACACAATTGAAAAACTCTACTGAAACCAAGCCCAAACTTGGTAGAACTACAGTAAAAGCAGAAAATTTAACGGAGGCCGCATTAAATGTATAGTTTAGTAAGCGACAGTGTCTACTGTGCAGTTCTGAGTTCATATTCCTTCCACTTACATTATCACATTTGTTCCTAGGGATAACTATTTGGAGTATCATTATCTCCAAGACACAGATAAGGAAACCACAGCTCACAGAGGGTGACATGCCAAAGAGTTCTTTTCTTTAAAAAAAAATTTTTTTTACTATAAAGGTAATGTACAGAGGGGTTCAAGTTACACAAGTTAGGTAATGAGTATATTTCTTTTTGAACCATGTCACCCCTCTCTCATTTTCTCTGTTTTTCCCTTCTGACCCCTCCTCTCCAAGTTGTATAGTACATTTCCAACATAGTATCTAGTGAGTATCACTGCTGGGAGAGTTATTTTCTTTCCACTTGCATACCAAACTCATAGGAAACCAGTAGTGATGCAGATAGGAACTGGAGTAACATGTGACACAAGGCAGGATAAGGTATATTCAGTAGCTTCTCCTTCACTAGAATTATTCCTCCAATACAAAAATATATTCAATCAGGCAATGGTGGGTTAATGCCTGCAATCCTAGCTACTCAGGAGGATGGGATCTGAGGGTCATGGTTGAAAGCCAGTCCAGGCTGAAAGTTCATGAAAGTCTTATCTCTAAAAAACTATTCAGAAAAAGCCAGAAATGGTGTTGTGGCTCAAGTGGTAGAGTGCTAGCCTTGAGCCCAAAGAGGCTTAGGGGCAGTGCTCAGGCCTTGACTGGACTTGCAATTGACAGGACTGGCAATAAATAAAATAAATAAATGTAAAAAATAAAATAAAATCATGTTCCAAATAGTTTGTAGTGTCTAAAACTTTCCTTTTTAATAAAAATTTTCCACTAAGCTCTTAGATTACTCTATAAAATCCAAGCATTGTCTACCTAAATGTTCTTCAAGTTAGATGCCAGATGAACATGTATGGTTTGGTTGATACTCATGTGCCAACAGACACATGAAGAACACTATGAAGAAGAACCTACTCAGAGAGACAAAAGGTGCATGTTTTCTCTCATATATGGATGTTTATAAACATATGTGAAAATGAAAGTCAGCTTGGGCAGCTAAGTCCAATTAATTAATTAACCAATTAATTAACCATCAAAAAACTGGAAGTAGAGATACAGCTCAAGTAGTAGGATCAGCCTAGATCAAAAAGCAGTAGGATCAGCCTAGACCAAAAAGCCAAGTGGGAGTGTGAGGACCTGAGTTCATTCCCTAGTATCAGCACAAAAACAAAAATAGGAACAAAGGCAAAAAACAGTCCTAAAGCAAGTAGTCTTTAGCAAAACCTGCAGAAGTGTAGCATTCTTTTCATAGTCCCTCCTCTGTCTGTACAATTTCTTGCTTGGCATGTCAGATATGATCTACTCAATGCTAGCCTCTTCCTCTGTAGCTTTAACTTGGCAAGGGTATGCCAACACAAAACACAGAGATCCTTCCCAGCATTCTATGGCCATGCTATTATGAAGTGGCAGCACCAGACACCATGGTAGCTCAGAGGCTGGAAGAGGTGTTTCAAGGATGAGTCAAAGTAATCAGATATATAGCAGTGAGAATGCTGTTTCAGGCAGAATGAAGCCAGGGATGTGAGAGGATGCTGGGGATTGGCGTTCATGAATACAAGCTTCTAAGTTACCATTATAGCACTGCTGACAGATTTTTACCTTTCTAGAAACTTCAGGCATACACCGTTTCAAAAGAAATTGAGTTCCAGGATCAGGAATGGTGGGAGATGATGAAATGATGGAAAGCAGAGAAGGGCCAGTACAGGCCTTTGTGTGTTCTTTTGAAAGAACACTGGGGCTTGCTGTGGGGGATTACGGCAGCCATTGCTGGTATTGGACATGACATGGACATGGGTAAATTTTGTCCTGGCTAAATCTAGGGTTCTTGGTCTTTTAGATTTTTAAACGCTAGCAACATTACAGAAAAAAAAATATTTATTAAAAGCTAAACTTAAAAAAATAAGGTACTACCTTTTAATTTTATGAAGAAGGACACAGTTTTAAATGTTAGCATCTATGCTAACCATTATTTCACAATAGGAAGAGACTCTGAAGAAGAAACCTTTAAAGAGTACATTCGGACTATATTGTATTATTTTTATTTTTCTTATGATGAAGGTGAAATTATCATTAGGGATGAGCATTTAGTAGACCAATAATTAGGTGCACTGGGACAGATCATTCTAGGGCCATAATTAAGACAGAGCTAGAGGGACAATACTAGGGATAGGGAGCCCTAATTAATATTTAAAACAATATCATTATTTTAAGAACACACAGTTTAAGATAAGATTCGCTTTAGGACTCACCTCTGCATCTACTTTCCTGATTTTCATCTAAAAAATGTCTAGTTAGGAGCCTCCACAGAATAAAGATTTGGGGCAATTAATTAGAGAGCCCTGAGGAAGAATGGAAACCACTTGAGTAGAGAAGAAACACACAAGGTAAGATGAAAGGAAGGTGACTTGAAATCAAGACACTACAGGCTACTCTATCCCCAAACCACAGAGGCCCACGCTAGTGTTTGATCTGTGCTATTGTGAAGATTATGGGATGACAATCAGAATCAGCAAATGATTCAGGTGACACGTCTGCACTACTGTGCTGAGATTATAGGAAGGTGGCTGATATATGGCAGGCCCAGAACCAGCTACTACTTCATTTTCAGCCAACTCAGGATCAGTCAGTTTTTCACAGAGGAAGACTGTGCTGGGGGTGAAGAGGAGGAGAAAGGGCACTTGTCAGCTTCCTACATGGGGCATGAGTTAAAGGGCAGGTCTTGTGTCATGGGGGACAGAGACCCTAATAGCATCCTGTCCCTGATGTTTGGATGTGTGAAATCATTCCTGTGATGGATTTTCACTGAAGGATTTAAGTTCTAGCTCTACTTAAGGCATTCAAGCTTGGTCTTTTGAAGGTCCTTCAGAAGAAACAAGAGGCCAGGAACTTACAGTTGTGATGCTGCATCTGACTGTAAAATAGTAGAACTGCAATGTTGCTAGCTCTAGTTGTAGGACCAGGGTTAGTGTGGGCAAGCCTGTGGGATAGCCTTGCAATTCTGTGCTGTTTCCATCTGAAGCACTTTTCACTTCTTAATTTAAAAAGTTTTGCTTCTGTGGGGGAAATGTTTATTTTCATGATCTCAAATAGAGGGTATAGCAAAAAGATAAGATGATGGTGGTATCTGGTGGTGGTTTGACTAGGTCCCCAACAAAGTCTGTATTGGAAACTTAATGTCCAGTGGAACAGTATTGGGAAGTGGGGCCTAATGGGAAGGGTTTAGGTGATGAGAACTCAGCCCCTGTGAGCAGAATACCGATTATAAAAGGGTTCCAGAGGGCTCGGGATGTAGCTTAGAGGTAGAGTAACTGCCTAACATGTTATGAAGTTTGCTCAGGTTGTATACGTGCATGCTCTCTCTCCTGCCTTTTCCTATGGGCTGACACTCACCAGTCATGAGCCTCCAGATCAAAAAAAATAAATAAATCTCTCTTCTTTATTAGTTAACCAGCCTTTGATATTATGGTATAACTGCACAAATTGACTAAGGTACAGTATTTCCTATCTGTAGATCCTAAAACTGTACTACTAGATTATTCTCTAGACTTCTGGAAAAAGAGCAATAAACTAATGCTTATAAAGATGTTTTAAAAATTATCTTTAAGTTGTACAAGGGAGTTGCCAGTTAACAATGCAGTTTATGAATAAAAGGCATCTTGATCAATGTCACCCCTTTCAACGTTCTCATCCCTCCCTCTCCTTCCCTTTTTCCCTCACTCTTCTTAACTTTGTAGGATATACATTGAAATCTTGACTGAATTCTCCCCTTTTCTCTTTTTCATTCATCTACCCTTTTCCCCTTGACCAGACCCCATTTCTTTCTAGTACCCACTTCCTGGGGTTTTGTTGAAATTTGTGTTTGCTTCTCTAGGGAATTACACCATTGCACTATTTGAGTTTTTCCTTGAATCTACCAGATTTCAGTTAATACTTTTGTATAGACTTGCATACCACTCAACATATTTACTTAGATGTTTATGAGCTAAATCTAGCTTCTATACATAAGGGAAAATATGCATCCTTTGTTTTTCTGGGCCTGACTTATTACACTTAATGTATTTTTTTCTGGTTTCAGGAGTTTTTTTTTAAAGGCCAAAATTCAAAGAATTTTGTGGAGTAAGAAATTTCAAGACTAAACAAATTCAGAAAATAAAATCATGATGATTCTGTACTAATACATTTTAAACGGAATTTTAAAAACAAAGGTCCAAACGATAGGGATACTGTTTAACCAGAAGATGGCTGTTCAGTATGACAAATCATTCCAGAATTCACTCTGCAAGAGACTGCAACAGTTTCAATTTATTTATTGATTCAGTACTCTAACTGAAAAACCTCACTTCTCAGATATAAATTTATTTGGAAAATTAGAATCACTTAAATTTTAGGAAGGCTTTGAAACAAATCCTTTCCCTCCCTACCAAGGCATTTGTCAGTCAAAAACCTCTACTTCCTGCAAGTAATGCTGTTTAAAGAAAACACCAGCATAAATTAACTCCCGTAAGCAGTGTCTGTGCAACTTATTAAAAGCCTCATGCTAGGTACAATAGACACTCACATTGAAGTGCTGGATTAATGGAAATGCCAGTTTGTATTTTCCATTCAAATGTGCCTTTCCTTTGCACCATGGTTTAACTTCTTTCTAAATGTAGCTTTTAGTAGAAAATGACAACAATTACGAGTCCTTTGAGATTTCAAATCTGAAACTCAAATTATCGAGCCTCAATAAAAGCCTAATAAATTCCTTTATGTGTTATATTATGTCTGCTTAATTACTCCAAGCCCATCAAGGAAGCAATGCAGAAGCAGAATTTATATGTTAGGTCTACAGAGCAGTGAATTTTGAGACTCTCTTCACCACCTTTGATTTTTAAGTGTAGATTTAAAATATAAATTCAGAAACATTATAAATCTGAAATTTAGGTGGCTCCTATAAACATATTAAGTGAATAACTTCTCTTGAGAAACACAAAAGTAACTATAATCACCAAAAAGTTCCTTATCTAAAAAATAACACACGTTTAATTCAGTGTGTCATTTTGTCAAGAGGAATAGTTAAACTCCTTCACTGAAAGAGAGATGCAATGTCAGAATTACTATTTCAGTTAATGTCTTCATTTAAAAAATTTTTTAAAAAATTTTTTTATTGTGAAAATACTGTACAGAGGGGTTACAATTACATGGGCAAGATAATGAGTACATTTCTTATCAAGCATTGTAGCCTCCTCCTTTGTTTCCCCTTCCCATCCTCCCCCCGCCCCCCCACCCAATCCTCCCCCCCCTACCAAAGTTGTAAAGTTCATTTTTCCACATAACGAATGTCTTCATTTTTTTTAAAGTATAGTATACTTTATAATATAAATCTGATTTCAACATGGTAGGCAGTCACTGTTAGTGAGAAATGATCTTAATCTGCTTCTTACAAAAATAAGACAATCAATATTATATTTATTATGGTAATGTTAATCTTGTACAATATTTTGGAGGGGAGGGAAAAATGCAGTGTTGTGAAGTACATAGGAAGAAGGGCCCAATGAATCAGAGTTTGCATAATGCTTTACTTGGGAAAGGCAAAGAAATTATTCTGCACAGAAATCTCAGATTGTGAGTCTGATGTCTGAACTCCACTTTACTTTTTACCACATCTATTAGTCAAAAAAGAGTTCTGTTTTATAACTTTTACTTCTTTTATCTGCACTTTCTAATTTTCCAGGGTAATTCCCTCCCTTCTTCTTTCTATTTTTCCCTCTCTCCTTTTTCTTTCCTTCCCAGTGCTAGAGGTTGAACCTCATGCCTCTTGAATAATAAACAGGTACTGAGCTATACTCTTAGTTCAGAGTACTTTTTCATGACTGGGTTAGCCACTGTTTAGGTGATTATATATGTCTAAAATAGTATAACCTTATAATAAAAATAGTATAAATAATTTTTCCTCCTTTTAAATTCAAAAGATAGACTAAAAACAAAAGAGTAGATTGTTCAGGAGCCATTGTAAAGCCAAAGAGACTTTTTTTTTAACTGAAACTTTCTAATTTTGGTGGATCTGCAAAAAAAAAAAATTAGACTATGAATATAATATATTTTGCCAAAAATGTCTCTTCAGAGAACTTTCCAAAATATGTGAAAACAAAATGTAATCCAGAAATCACATTATTATCATATACAGTTGGAGTCACTGTGGACTTTTGTACATCTGGACATCACAGTATAAAATGATCAGGATTTGTTGAACTGAGATCTTTCTTAAGGGTAGCTAGGAAGTCAACTTTAACTTCTTTTCACCTCAAACTCAATCTGTATTGGAGTGAGATAAAGGAAAAATTCTGAATCTCAAACCTTGCTGCAGGTAGTAGTTTAACTTTTTTAAAAAATTAAAGGTCTAAGCTAGGCGCCAGTGGCTCATGCCTGTAATCCTAGCTACTCAGGAGGCTGAGATCTGAGGATCATGGTTCAAAGCCAGGCTGGTCAGGAAAGTCCGTGAAACTCTTTATCTCCCTCCAATAAACCACCAGAAAACTGGAAGTGGCGCTGTAGCTCAAGTGGTAGAGTGCTCGCCTTGAGCTGAAGAGCTGAAGGAAAAAGCTCAGGCCCAGAGTTCAAGCTCAACGACCAACAAGCATAAACATCTTATTAGTTCAAATCTCAAATCTCAGTAAAACACACACACAGTTTAAATGCCAATAAAACACACACACACACATACACACACACACAGATAGTAAGAAATAGGTAAAACCAGATAACATCTGTTTTTTGTATGGTTTTTGTAACATTCATATGTTATAAATTTATAATTATATTAAAATATATTTTTGTAAATTTATAACATATAAACATTTATAACATATGCTTTTATAAAACAAAATATCCTAAAGGTTGTTGACTTTTTAAAATGATTCTATAACTCTTCGCTGTGCATCGATTTGCCAAACATAGCTCATATTCTGAAATTTACAAGCAAGAGAGGGAGATGAGATGAACAGTGACAAAGTAAGCATGTAAATGTAAACAATGTTATGGTTTGGATCTTAACTAGCTCGCAAAAGTTAGGGTTGAAAACAGCACCCAGTTTAAGGTTGGGGTTGAAAACAGTGCTATTGGGAAGTGGTCGGGCCTGTAGCAGGAAGGTAAGTCATTGGGGACATGCCCTTGAAGGAAATATTAAGTCCCTTAACCTCCCATCCTCCCTCTCCCCACCTCCTGCTTCCTGGCTGCCATGAGATGATATCCTCCTCCATGATGTACGTCCACCATGATAGACTGTCTCACCATAGGCCACAAAGTAACCGGGCCAAGTGACTAAGGACTAAAACATATGAACCCTAAGCAAAGAAAAACCCTTACTCCTTTTGAGCTGTTTATCTCAAGTATTTCATTACAGCAATGCAAGTAGACTAACAATTATGGTATATGCTAGGAATTTCACAGGTTGCTAGGAAAAGCATATACTATGGTGATTTGACCTGGTCAGAAAAGTTAGGGAACAGGAGGAAATGAGGGAAGGAGAATGTAAGAGAATACCACTCATAGGAGTTGAACCGTGGCAAAGCATGGGAGAGATTTGGCTTTAGATACACAAGGTTTTTGCCTATGTATCTGGGAATATATGGAAGAGATTTAAGCAGAGGTATGATTAGATATGTTTATATAAAAGGTCATTCTAGAATCCTTTTGGAGAACAGTCTTTTGGTTTTTGGCAGGGTTTGAACATGAACCCAAAACCTTGTACATGCTAGTTAGCGCTTTACCAGTGAGTCACACTCTCAAGTGCTTGGAAGATAGATTGGAGAGAGAGGAATAACAATGGATTTGGAGGGACCAAAGAGAAGCTGACTACTATATAGTCCAGGCAATAGGCCTTGGGCTACAGTTGAGTTTCAGTAAGAACAATAAAATCAATAAAGAGCTTTTTATGACTGACAGGTTTTCCCATCTCTGAATAAAACATATTGCCTTATCTGTCTGAGAAATGAATTTATTGTACTCACTTTCAGTGGAACTTTAGAAATTACCTTTTCATAAGGTATCATTAAAGCAATAACACAAATTTTAAAAAAATTCAGAAAACAAGGGTCAAGAGGCTCCAGATTAAAGCATAGAGCAAAAAAAAAATCTTTAAATTATCAAGTATGTTGACAATGATCATAATCCGTGTATTTGTGAAGCATCAGTTGTCACAACAAATCCTCATCCTAGAAATGCACTTAATGAATTATTAGATATGTAACCTCAATTAGGTAAAACAAAAAAAAATGCAATTAGTAATTTGGTTCTAAATGAAAAACTAACAATTAGAAATTGAAAAGTAAAAAAAATTAAGTGGGATATCCATGTAAGTATGTAGTTACTCACTGTGAGTTAAAGGACAAAATATGTCTAATTTATCTAAGTGAAAACTCCTCGGCTTATAGGACATATACTTGTACTCAGTGTTAAAATTTAAGCCAAGTTCCTAGTCTTCACCTGTCAATATTTCTATGACTACCATCATACATACATACTTTGTGATGAATCAGGTCTCAAAAGCAGAGAATTAGAAATTAATAAGGTACTCTGTGATATTCTTAAAGGGGAGTACATATTTCTAGCCCAAGGAGTCACACAATAGGGCAAGAATCAACTCCCATCTTTAGTGAGTTAGTTAACCAGTCCCTGCAGTTATCTGGCTTGTAGCCATACTCATGCTTGTTCTCTTTCCCCTGAGTAGAGTGGAAGCAGTGTATCATATCCCTGCAGAGGCTGAAAGCTAATGGCAACGGCAAGAAGGGCTTTGACATCATGCCACTAGGAAGACAGGACAAAATGGGCTTGCAATAAACAAATTTGAACAGGATGATTTGATACACTGGGACCATAAGTTTCTCCTGATGCTGTGCTTAGCACAGGATGAGAGATAAGAGGACAGCATTTCCTCTCCTGGGTAAGGAAGTGTTGGGTGAAGATAGAAATAAAAAAAAAAAAAATCCTCTCGTGTACAAGGAATCCAGTTCACTTACACACATAATCTCAGCTCTGTGCAGCCATCCGCTTAGATTATGTACAATATTCAGATATCTCATGTATACATGTAACACCTCATGCTTATAGAGATATATAAAATGTAGATTCTCTGTTGGCCTAATTATAGATGATGGCAAAGTCAGAAAGAAACACAAATGCTTGGGGATTATTTCTAAAATGGAACAAACCCTAAACCTATATCAAGTTCATGTAATAACACATTGCTCCACAGCTATTACAAATAAAACCCCTCAGAATAACATTTCTTCTCCAAATAAACAAGCACATGCAGACACAGACTTTGATGGTGAAGATTTAATTCACAACAGAAGGATGTTGCTTATGGAGTAAGAAGTGAAATCACAGTCCCTCAGGGCACAGCCAGGTGGTCTGCCAGTTTTCCGTAACAAGGCTGAGTGATCTGAGTGATATGCTTGCATTTCTCAAAGACTGTTTTGTTTCAGTCAGGCCAGTTTAGGTGAATGGGAGATGTCACAACGAAACAGAAATACTATCCAACAAGAGATTTTGGTTAGGGTGACTCAAAACCAAGCAAGCAGCTTGTTTTCACTGGTGAAGATTTTGACTTAGCTATTTTTTTAAAATTTACATTACTTAAGACTAGTAAATAAACAAAACCCCAACAAACAAGAAACCAAAACAAGATATCAATGCAAACATACGGTTTTGTGACTGTAAGATATACTGTGCTCGTATAATCAAGACCTATGAGAAAAGAGTTCTTTTACCATAATCATAACATTTAGTAGCTATCTAAAAGACATGGAGTTAGGGGCTTTACACACATTTGGCTTGCTCACAGCCCTGAAAAGTGATTGTTATTAGCGTCATTTTAACACTAGTAACTTAAAAGCACCAAAGCAAACTGGTCCAAGGTCCAAGCGACAGAGCAGGGTCAATCCCATGTCTACTGCATTCTGCCAAGCTTGGAAGCCCATCTCTTTCCTTTCCATCTGCCAGCTCTCTAAATATCACAACACGAACAAAGGATACAGTGCATTATAACCTGTGCTGGAAAAACCAAGCAAGGCAGACAGTAGACCCTCTATCCTTCTCTCTATTCATTTCATATAGCTTGATATTCTTAGGAGGACACCATACCAAAGCAATTACACAGCATGTGTAGCAATCTTGCTCCCAGGCAGTAGAGTCTCCCTGCACCTCTCCAGTGGCCTTCAACCATCAAGACACAGGTCTTTGATATCAATCTTCCTTCTACAACTGCTTCTCCCCCATCCTTGTGTCTGCTCTACATAACAGCACTGGAGAAAAATTATCTTCCTTTCTACATACTCCTTCACAAAAGGAGAACATGATCATTTTAGAAGATTTTCAAAAATATAGAAAGGCAAAAAGAGAAGTCACAATCACTTGAGATTTTGTCATTACATATAACTGTTGTTAACATGTTATAGTTTTTGCCAGTCTTATTGTTTAAGCAAATATATAATTAATTTTACCCATATTGTACATGTTTTATATAATATTTTCCAGATCTTGACCTTTAATAAAATTTCCCCCATCATTAAATAAGACAATTGTATGATTTTAGTGACCGAACAGCATTCTGTTGTACGGATATAACATATTTACTGGACTTATCATTTACTATTGGATATTTAATATTCTGTTATCATAAACAGTTGTGATGAACATCTTCACGGATTCGTATTTAATTAGACCCATGATTGATTCTTTGTGATATATTACTGAGTATATTTGGCAGGCCTTGATACATCCTGTAGGCTTGCCCTTCTTACAGATTTATGAAATTTCACTCCCAGCAGGACTAATTACCAATGGATGGAAAGTGGGTCTCCTGAACATAATGAACAATCACCAAATTGCACACTGACTTACAAGTGAATTACATAATTCATTTACACATCCTCACTAACCTTCTATATGTCCTAGGTCCGAGAATGCCATGCTAACCCAGAGCTTTCATCTTCTCCAGTCTGAAAACAAAGTGATAACAATAGCCTAAGAAAGGTGTGCCAACAGGAGGCGATGGGAAATGATGTTCTGGGCCCTAAAGACCTAGAACTAACTTCCACTTTGTCATCTTCTGAGTTAGTGCTAGGATGAAGCATATACAAAGAAAAACATACCTGTATACAACATGTGGGTGAGGTACCTGTATTGTGACTAATATCAACTATTACTACCAATGATTAAACAGCCGCCATACAGAACCTGTCTAATAAATGTTCATCTCCATCAGCACAAAGACAAGCAATTCAAGCAACAATTCATTAAGCTCTTAGGGAATAAATTACTTTTTAAAAAAATATTTCAACATCTATGATCGTGACAATAGTGAATGATAAAAACAAGTGCACACTTCCTCACTGCCAAAGAGGTTGTCAATAAAAATGAAAGTAGAAAGTCATGTCATAATACCATTAGGAATGCAGGCTAAGAACATAATTGGGGGCACATATGTACTACTAAATCATAAATAGCTAATTCAGATATAGGGGACTTTTAAAAACATCTACTTCTGAACTAATCCAAATGATTCATATGGCTTTATATAGAAGGGGTCTTAAAAAGAGTAGAAGAGAAATCTCAAAATAAACATTAGAAAATGGAACAGGTTATTGTTAGTATTTAAAGAAAAAGGCTGAAATACTTCACAGGCAGAGACATGCAAGGTCACATCACTGAAATGTGTCTGGTTCCCTGGCTGTGAGGTATACAGCTGGACTGTAGGATAATCGCAATGACAATGGTGTTCTGAAAGTCAATGGTCATGAAAGAGAAAAAGAAGCCCAACATTACAAACACATCTTGTCTTCAAAATGATTTTGCAGTAATTGGAGAAAACAGTATTGTGTATACTATGGACATACCCAAACATACTATATAATTTAGGGCAGTAAATAAGTACAAGTTCAAAATGACAGGTACACATACCAGGGGCTCTAGGAACAGTATCTGGTATATACTCCCTGGGAACTAGGGCTGTCAGGCGAGGGCTATCTCGCAGTTGTAGAACCTAGTACAGGGGTTAAGAGAGAATGCAACTGTCATTGTTAGATATTGTATACTGTGCCACCAGATCTGAGTAAATGTTTGCTGAATGAATGTGTGTGCAGGTGATAAACACAACAGAATATCCAATGAGTAGGCTTGGCAGTTGAGAATTAGTTAAGGAAAGAACTGTAGGATATACCCATCATTCCCTGGCTCCGGGCCCATACCTATTGAATGCTCAATTCATAGTTACCAAATTAATGGCAGTTATAGAAGACAGCATGGTAAATATGAAACAATACCACTCTGCCATTGTTACATCTAAAAGCAAAGGGTATGGATTTCGCAGGAAAAGGAAAATAGAGACTATTGGAGACAAACAGCAGCATTCCAGGGCTGGGAAGGTGGCTCAGTGGTAGAGCGCTTGCCTTGCATGCATGAGGCCCTGGGTTCGATTCCTCAGCACCACATAAGCAAAAAGAAAAAAAAAAGCCGGAAGTGGTGCTGTGGCTCAAGTGGTAGAGCGCTAGCCTTGAGCTGAAGAGCTGAGGGACAGCACCCAGGCCCAGAGTTCAGGCCCCACGACCGGACCCCCCCCCCCCAAAAAAAAAACCAGCAGCATTCCAGACAATGCTGAAGAGACCTGACACTCTGACGAAGGAAAGGAAGGCCACAGGATGGCCAGAAGACTGAAACACAGAATTGTTTGTAGGGGGGAAAGGAAATACAAGAAAAGACAGAGGTCTCTACCGTTTCCATGACGATGATAATATATATTTAAAAAGTACCCAACTCAGTGTCAGCAAAGACTATTATTATTACTGAAGAGGACTAAGGATGGAGTACATGGGATCTGAGCCTTAAAAATGGCAAAGGCTGAGAAAATAATCATCATGAGTGAAGGAGGTGGAAGCGCATGCTATCAAGATCTAAAAAGTCAGATATACCTTAAAGATGAGACATATTTTTCAAAGCTTCAATTGTCTCAAGTATTATTGAGAAATGTGCTAGGTACTGGGGAAGATCTGGCGAAATGTTAACAAACAGAAGAGTTAAACAACCAATAATTCTAAGCTATTTCATGATACAAAGGGAACACATGCCAATAAAATGGAAGTGGTAAGGGTAAAGCGTTCATGAGGAGAATTTTCCTTATTAAACATTTGCTCTCAAAGTCTACTCATTATCTCCTCTTTTTCATTACGTTGTTCTTTATAATCAATGAAAAGTCATTTTCTGGCTTTCATATGAGCTATTTTAGCAGATATGTGAATTCTTCAATTTGGGGAAAAAAAATGTTCTTCTTCAGGATTCAGGTTCACAGGGCTTTGCCTGAGTACAGAGTCATTCCATAAGTAGACAGCATAGATACTTTTAATGCCCTTTATGCAAATGCAAGGTGATTTCCCAGAATGCAACACAGACTGAGCACTACCACTTTGAGACCGGATCTGAGGGGGTTAAAGGAAAAATCAAGTTATTGTTGCTTCTCCTTTGGTTTAGTACAGCTTTTCTGTAATTCTCTAGAGCTCGGCAGCTGACAGCATGCATTTTTATTGAAGAAATGCTATGACATTTGTTCTAAATGTCACATTTCTCCCCCACCAACTAAAAATAGCATGCCACCATACCCCTACCCCTAATAAAATTGTTGGCTTAGAAATGACACTGATAAGCAAAATGAAGCATATAACCTTTTCTTCCTCTTTCTATAAATGTTTTATTTATTCCTGACTAACATTTGGTATCGTTTGTAGGCTGAGATCAAAGGGGCAAAATAGTAAATTGTACTGCTGAAGTAGTTTGTATAGTAGGGGACTGTCATTTTTAAAAGCACATTTCGGGCTGGCCCGGCTGTCATTTGCGTAGTGATGTAGTGACTGACAGAAAGTATCTGTAGAAATAATATGGCTCTCACAGCAATGTGACATTTTATGAGCAGTTTGACTGTTTTCATTACTCTGATTTCAGTCTGGTGAAGAGGAAGCTAGAAAGCCAGCAGTGGAATACGCAAAGCCTGTCAGCAGGAAGTTGATAGGACAATCCTGACATTGGGCTGCTGAACTGACGTGGTGGCAATTATCTGAAAGCCTTTTAAATATTAAGTTGACCTGAATGCTTAATCTGATCAATTTCAAGGTTACCAGCTTTATTGATATGAGTGTCTGGCTGATACACTAAATCCAGGTTGCCAGCAAACTTCATGGGAGTTTTGGCAAGGCTTGCCTTCCCTCTCCTAAGATTCTAGGAGCCAGGATGTAGTTATATTAGGAAAATGTCCTTACAACAAACTTCACACACAAACTGCTCTCATCAGTGGTAGAAGTCTGTTCAAAGAACATGCTGCTAAAAAACATGGTCCTGTTTTAAAGGAACTGGCCCTGAAACCAGTCATGTACCAAATGTTCTAACATATTAGCAGGAGTTTTGATTTTCTTTTTACCAGGATAAATAAGGAATACCTGAATACTTTGCTTATGAATACCCAACACTATTCTTTTCTTGGTCCCAGAAATGTGTGCTCCTAGCAAATAGGCAAATAAACTGTGGAAATTCTTGTTATAAAAAATTTATTAGTTACCAGGTCCTGGTGGCTCACACCTATAATCCTAGTTACTCAGGAGGCCCAGATCTCATTCAAAGTCAGCCCAGGGAGATAAATTCTGAAACTCTTAAATCCAATAAACTATCAGAAAGCCAGAAGCGGAGGTGTGGCCCAAGTGCTGGAACATATCAGCCTTACGTATAAAAAGCCAAGCTGAAGTATGTGATTCCGAGTTGAAGCCATCAAGCCCCAGTCTAATTACCCCCCCCCCCTCAAATTAGTGCACATCAACTATACAGAAGAATAGTTTCATTATGACATTTTAATTTATGGATATAATGCTTTGATCAGCATATATTAACTTCTTCTCTCTCTCTCTCTCTCTCTCACTGGGTCCTCATCTTCAACTTTGAGTAGTTTCAGTCATTCATTCATTTATTGGCAGTATTAAACTAAGGAATAAGGACCTTGCACTTTCCTACCACCTGAGCCATGCTCCAAGTTCTTTTGCTTTTTTAGTTGACCAAATAGGGTCTTGCAATAGCTGTCCAGGCCAACTTCCAGGTGTGATCATCTGACTTCAGCCTCCTGAAGAGCTGACTATAGTTGTAAGCGACTATGCCTGGCTGGTTTTAGATATAGGATCTCAATAGCTTGGTTTAGGCTGGCCTTGAGCTATCATCTATCCATCTTTGCTTTCTTCATAACTAGGATTACAGATATGTTCTACCAAAAGCCCAGTTCCATATTTTTTATTTTGTCAGTTGTGGGGCATGAACTCTGTCCCTGGGTATTGTCCCTCAGCTCTTCAGCTCAAGGCCAACACTCTATGACTTGAGCCACAGCACCACTTCTGGTTTTCTGGTGGTGAATTGGAGATAAGTATCACAGACTTTCCTGCCCAGGCTGGCTTTGAATCGAGATTCTCAGATCTCAGCCGCCTGATAACAGGAAAATAGGTGTGAGGCACTGGTGCCTGGCCCCAGCTCCAATCTTAACAATTCTTTAGGCCTCACAACTCCCTAATTTGAATAGACATATTCAAGTCACGCCATTAATTTAATAATTTGCTGATATTCAGTTTGGAATTCCCACATTTTTTTCAGATCCATACATGGAATGAATTTCATGAATGAATGGTTCAGTCACTTTCCTACTGTTGGCAGCTTCACTTGGTGTTTTCTTTGAAGGCGACTCTAAATTCTCCATTATTTTTAGCTATATAATTTTAGGGTGCTACTATACAATGCAAAGTTGCCGAGTATGTGACTATATAGACTTTGGGATGTATTGGTAGTGAAGGTAAAAAAGGCACAATATACTAATTACTGTAAACAGGTAAGTGCCATTTTCATTTTTTTACTGTTAAAATAACTTTATGACACAAACCCTCACTTTAAAAAAAAATGTGTGTTTTAAGTAATCACTCTAAGTCCCATTTTTCCTGTAATTCCTAAACTCCCAAGGAGGCTGCCGCCTTACTCATTTGCAATCAGCACTGACACCAAGTATAAGCACTGGCAACCAGTACATACTGATATTTTCTTCCAAACACTAAGGCCAATGTTTCTTCCCCCCCACCCCTTTTCTCATAAGGCCAATGTTTCTTATGCTTCAAGAAGTAAAATTTCACCAGGAGCAGTAGTTCATGCCTGTAATCCCAACTACTTGCGAAGTAAAGATCAAGACTGCAGTATAGGGCCAGGCTGGGAAAAATGTTTCTGAGATTTGCATCTTAACCAAACAAGCTGGGTATAGTGAGTATATACCTGTGATCCACTATCTGTGATTCTGGGTCCAATGTGGACCCAGGCACAAATAAGAAACTCATGTGTGGGACACCTGGCTACAAAGTTCAAGGTTTTGAGTTTAAATCCCAATATTGCCAAAAAACAAACAAATCAAAGATTTAAAACTTCTACTTAACAGGACAAAAAGGAAAATATAGTCTTGAATGCCAGTCCTTCTCAAACTGAAAGTATGTGGACTCATCTTTGGTGAGTAAGTCTATACTTGTGAAATATTTTGTCTCCACACACCAAAATATTATTATCTATTCCTGGAGATGGTTTATCAGTATACCCACTCTGAAATCACAATCACATGCTTTGAAACTCTTTAATTTTGGAAACAATCAAGTGTTCCCAAAAGCTTGCAGCAATTGTTATGAGTAAAAATAGAAAAGCTTATCCAGAAAGTCTTAAATTTAAAGAAACAGGGTAAGAGGGGAAAAAGGGGGACCTGTGGGGCACAGAGGATGGAAGGATGTCTTATATATATTCAGACAGCCAAGTGAAACCCACCAAATGCTGTCTGAAAAGAAAGGAATGTCAGAGTGGTAAATCTATTCAAAGAGCAATATATACATGGGTGGAAATACCATGATGAACCTCCTTTAGAATACAAATATGATCACCCTACTATTATTTTGTGCTTTATATGGGATATATAAAACATTTCACATATGCTTCTACATTTTTTAAAGATAACCACACATTTTTTCCTGTGTATATGTTTTTCAGATAGGAATGATGGTTAATATTTTTCTTGTACAAGGTTGGACTTTGTTTAAAAAAAAAAAAGAATCAAGAGTATTTCCCCAAGTAAATACAGCTATCAAGAGGGCAGTTTCTACCAAATTCAGTCATAGAAGTCCAGGATATTCATTGCATGGCTCTCAGTTTTAAGGCATTTTTTCTGTTGTTGGTGTTCATTCATAAACCCGTTCATCTTTTATCTGCCTTTCCATCCCCCTCCAAAACAAAACATTTATTAACTGAAGCTTCCAACTGTGACAGAAATTACAGTCAGGTTAATAGTACAGATGGTGTAAAAAATGCAATCTAAAAACATGATTAAAAACCTCAGGAGCTAGGTAACCAAGTTCCTCTCAGTTATGGCTGACCAGACATCTATAAGGAAGAAAATACACGTTTTGGGTTAATTAGTTTGCTTTTATCCATCCCTGTAATTAGAACATGCTTTCCCCCTACTTAATCCTAAAACAGTCATTAGATTTAATAAACCTTTCTAGATTGCCACAAATGAGAAAATGAATTAGTTAAAAAGTAAGCATTAAGCTGTATTAGCAATATGATTGTAACATCATGTGAATAAAAATGTTTTCGCTTAATTATTAAAGACTAAATGCATCATTTTATAGCTGGCTGCAAAGATTATTTAGATTTTTTTCCCCTTCCACCTTATGTTGGTTCAGATAGTAGTAAAAATATTAATGTTGTCTCCATAGATTAGCGTTTGCTAAATGGAAGTGATTATTAATCAATCCTTCAAAAAAAAAACAACCTACAATCTGCCAAAGTAGAATCTGAATCCATATGACCAAAGGAGAAAGGTGAAGTTAGTGCTGAGCATTAACTAGGAAGCCTGGATGAGGCTCTTGTGAACTGTAATGGAAATGGAGATGGCCTGTGCTATTTACATGGCTTTCACTTTGTGGGACTGGCATTGGTAGCCTGTAATCCTAGTTACTTGGAATGCCAAGATCTGGAGTATTGCCAGTCAAGACCAGCCTAGGTAGAAAAACTGGCAAGATTCCATCTCCAAAATAACCAGAAAAAGATGTATAGCATCAGACATGAGCAGGAAAACAGAGCAAGAGCTTGAAGCCCTGGGTTTAATGTCTGATATCAGAATATTTAAAAAAGAAAGAAAGAAAGACAAGAAAAAGAAAAAGAAAAAGCAAGCCTTTGTAGGATGGCTTGAATTCTCCCAGGGAATCCAAAATAGTTTTCTAGGCCACAGGTCTCAATAACTCCACTAACTGTACTTTTTAGGCATTAATCTACCAATTGAGTCATATCCCAGGTCCATTAAAACCCCTTTTAAAGATAAATGCAATACACTACAAAGCTGCATGTAATAATATTTTTTTAATCATTAGGCAATTCAACCCCATGAAGTCCAGCACCATTTTAAAGACGGTAGAAAGATGTCACATTGAAGAGAGAGAGAGAGAGAGAGAGAGAGAGAGGGAGAGAGAGAGAGAGAGAAGAGAGAGAGAGAGAGAGAGAGAGAGAGAGAGATCTAGATCTAGTGTTTAGAAGTACATGTTCTACGTTTTTGCTAGCACTATGGCTTGAACTCAGAGCCTTATGTTTTCATTTGTCTTGGTTTTTTTTTTTTTCTCTCTCTGCTGGCACTCTACTACTTGAGTCATGTCTCTGCTGATGGCTCTTTTCTGATTATTTGGAGATAAGAATCTCTCAAATTTGTCTGCCAAAGCTGGCTCAAAACCAAAATTCTCATATGTCAGCCTCCTGAGCAGCTAGGATTACAAATATGACCTTCTTAATGCCTGGCCCATTCAGTTTTTATATACATTTATTTTAATAAAAACTACTGTATATCAGCTCACCTTGTTTTAGGAGACGTATTGCTCTTTGGCTGCCTAGTGTCGACAAATAGCTCTAAATATACCAGCTTAGCCATAAATTTTAGACAGAGACTTAGCTTCTGTGGGCTGTGAAGTGGTTAGGTCATCATATGTTCTCTATGACTCCAATCCAAAAATCATTGGATTTTACTCTATTCCCAAATGTCACCAACTGAAAATCTGATCCACTGTTTTTTATTTAAATGAAACTTGTTCCCTGAAAGGAGGGTAGTAACCAGGAATTTGGGATGAACCAGAAGGAGAGGAGAAAGAAAAATAGGAGGAAAAGGAAAAAGGAAGTAGCAGAATCGCCCCAGCACTACCACAAAGGAAGTAAGAATAAACTGCTCCTTTGTGAATGAGGTGGAATGAAAGAGCTGTGTGACAGCCAGGGATCCTTGGCTATTCAGACGGTGAAGACTTTGAGGATTGAGACTGGTGATTAGCTCAGGCAAAAAATTTGACAGATTGCATCTCTAAAATAACCAGAAAAGCAGGGCTGTGTGGCTCACTAGTAGAGCACAAACCTAGGAAATACAAGGCCTTGAATATCTTCATTATTAAAAAAAACAAAACAAAACAAACCTGTGTGTCAAAATTGATGTTTGACCTTAAAGACTGAAAAAGAATTCCAGCTTTCAGCAGTGTTGCAACCCAGGTACACACACACACACACACACACACACACACACACACACACACACACACACACACACACACACACACACACACACACACACACACACACACACACACACACACACACACACACACACACACACACCAAACCAAACAAAAAAATCCCCCAACACTTTTCATAATAATGTTACAAGCCTTTTCAAGAATTTTAAGAGGAATTATTATAAAGATATTTATTCTCAAGGTGCCCTGTAAACAAAGGCACTTACATTTCTATACCACAATTTCTTTGAAGACTTTCTGTTCTTTATCATTGAGAACCTGCACATTTTCAGTAGTGCTTCTGGGAAGGGAAATGTGGCTGCTTGGAATGCAGTATGAGTAAAGGCTGTGCCGGAGCCCCACTCCCTAGTGCATAAAAACATGTGCAACACATTAAACTCCTCATGGCTCCAGGTCACCTAAGGGAACATGACCACCTAGGGCTTCTCATTTTGGACATGTGATGAGGTTGAATTCATGTGTGTAGATCTTAGATCTAGAGAAAATAAGAATACATCAAACAGAAAAAAATCCTCAGAAACTCTGTGAAGCTCTGGCATTCTCCCTGTCCTCCACCTCACCTCACCTCCTGCTTGCCTGCTCTCATTTCCTTGAGATTTCCAGAACTGGCATCAATTCCCTTGGCATGTATGCTTACTGCACGGCTCTTAGCATGTGGTAGCTGCTTTAAAAACAGGTGTTAACTTACGTAAGTTACTGAAGGGAAAATACTTGTCATTTGCATGTCTATGTTCTAATGTCATTTAGACTGAGTAATTCTGTGATGTTAGTAGAACAACATGTAATTTTATACCAACTTTTATTTATTTATTTACTTTGTTTTTGCTGGTACTGGGGCTTGAACTCAGGCCTTATGTTTTGTGCCTTAGTTCTTTTTCTGTTCAAGGCTGGTGTTCTACCACTTGGGCCATAACTTTACTTCTGTTGTTTTTTGGTGGCTAAATTGAGCTAAGGGTCTCAAGGACTTTTCTGGCTTTGAACCTCAGTCTTCAGATCTCATTCTCCTGAGAAGTTTGGAATATAGGCATGAGCCACCAATGCTCAGCTTTATCCACTTGTATAGACATAAAAACTGAGGGTCAAGTAAGTTAAATAACTTGTTAAAGAGAACATGGCCTGGTGATAAGATGATTTCTATGTACAAAACACTACACAAGTGTCACTGGTGTGATGATATTGGTTCATGCCTATAAGGTAGGACAAACCTTCCAAGTTTATGCTGAACAGTATTTTAGTCTTTGTTGAATACAATATGCCTACTAATTTGTTGTTGTTGGGAGGGTTCACTTTCAAATTCCCTCTTACCCATTAAGTACGAAGGCTCCTCCTTTGTTCTAGGACTGCAGGCAATTCAGCTTCATGGAATCAACTCTTATAAGGCCTGAGCTGCTCCAGATAGGCTGTCACTGGGTGCCAGCTCAGCAGAGAGCCACAGCATACACAATTACCACCCTGACAGGGTCCCTAGAGACTTGGCTCAGAACAAAGATGGCACTAAGAAATGGCATTTGGTTCAATCAATAGTCTCTTGGGGTAACTCAATGTGGAAAGAAAATAGGATTAAACAAAACAGTATAAAAAATACTAAATGTGAGTGTTCTATATGATAGTACATAGTTGATTGTTTTTATGGTTTCATCAAAATGGATTTGGTTTTGTTTAGTACAAATCAAAACACCTACCAAAGATTGGCAGTTAGCTGATTAGAAATCAGATAAGTAAAAATAAAAGCCTATCAAATTAAACAACCAACATCTCTGTCTGTTGGTCTGTCTATTTCTAATTGTAGTTTCTAATCAAGTCAATTGCACAGAACAAATCTGAGCTTTAGTCTGAGGTTGTCAATTATTGTGATTTTTTTCCCAGCAGGAAAACTGGCAAAGGGCTGTCATATGGTCCTATTTCTATGTGGTCCTACCTTGCACTCAGGAGACACATTCATCATTCTAGACACACCTACTTTGATGACACACCACTTAAGTAGGAAAAAAAAAAAAACAGACTTGAGAAACACTAAGAGAAAAACAAACTTTTCGAAATTTATTACTGTGTTTTTTTTCCCCTTAAATTTCCTAATTCAAGATATACTGACGTTTACTATTAGTTGCTTTTATACTTGATCTCTTGGCAAAATTGTGTTTTTTAACTTCTAAGAAATGAAATATGATTAAATGAAACAGGAATTTGGAGACGTTGGTTTTACCATATGAGAATAGGATTAAGGCAAATCAGTGAATTCATTATATTCCCTACATTTTGAGCCTGATCGAATAATTATTTGGCTACACGCTGCATAGATCATGCACTCTTCTCTATAAAAGGCAAATTAGATATTTATGCTTCTGTCCCACACAAAGCAGACATGCTGTCTGGCAGAACTTTTTTTTTTTTTTTCCTATTCTAGTTAGTAAAGCCTATGAGTTTTATCATGTGGCACTCCAGCCTTGGTGTACATAAGCAGTCTTTATGAGGGTCATATTGTACCTTATATAACAGTCAATAAATATAATATTGCCATTGCCATCTCTAACCTTTTTTTCTTTCTTAAAAGTATTTTTCTTTCTTAAAAAATAACATTTGCATGAATTTGCACACAAACTAGTTCATATGTATTCTTTAACTTTATTACATTTTGTAGTTTCTTTTACTCCTAAAACAATCTAGTGTACTGTACTCTTGGCCCATGCTTTTGGTTCAACTGATCAACAACACTGGTCATCTCTGGATGTTCTTAACACCAAGTCCAAAGCTCCCCACATCTAGGCATTCTAACCACTGTGCCCATCTCTGCTTCTCTCATGCCAATGGAGATCCTTGGTCTATGACTAGCCAGCCTCACTGAGTCCTGGAGCTAACATCACTGGGCATAAAATTCATTGGTTGTCATTAGTTCTCCAAATGCAGCTTCATGGAGTGACAACTGGAGACTCCATCTTCTATGGGGTCTATGTTTCCTCATATAACAATCCACATGAGATTATTTTGCTTTTGCACTTGATATGGCAGATCTGGTTAGATCTATGGTAAGTGCCACCTATATTAATAGTTTTCTTTCATCTTTCCTTTCTTCTTTTGAAAACAATTTCACATCCATCAGGAACTAATTTATTTATACAGCATGGTAAAAAAATGACTAGGAAAGTCCTAATGTTTTTAGTGTAAGGCTTAAACAAACATGAAATTACTCTGTCAAATTTGTAACATGTTCATTTCACATTTGGGGCCAGGCTGGGTCCAGGGACTACCTTGGGGACTGTTGGCCAGGCCTTTCCTGTCATATTCTGCTCATGGTTTTAGGGGTATCAAGCCAACCAAGCCTGAGCTGGCTCCAGTACAAGGTGTTACCCATCCCCATCTCTCCACCTCTTCCTTTACCATAACACTATCACTGCTGCTCTCCCAGGGTGCCACATGACACAGATCTTCCTAGTCAGAAAGACAAGATGAAGACTATTCCCTAGATGAACTAATTCCTATCTGACAATGTCACTGATGGATTAATTCAATCAAAAGTTACTTACTAACTACCACAGTGCATGTCAGTCACTGAATGCATTGCTGGGACATGCAACTTGTTTGTAGGTAGCTTTTACTTTAGTGGGAGAGATAGACAGTAAGCAAATAACCATAAGGCACTGGAGTATATGTCATGGCAGAGAAGCAAAGAGCTCTTTGAAAGCACATAAAAGCCACTTTTCCCTGTTTAGATTTATAAAAAGCGAAGGCCCTCAAGGAGGTAGTGAGTCCTGCAGGATTCAAAGACATATTCTTGAGTAGAAAGTAAAGCAGGAGCAGAAGAAACAGAATCTGCAAAGATGCAGAAATAGACTGAGCTATCACCCCTAGCCTTAAAGGAAATGCAAATCAAAACAACCTTGAGATACCATCACATCCCAGTTAGATTGGCTAACATTTTGAATTCTAACAACTACAAATGCTGGTGGGGATGTGGGGAAAAAAGAACCTTACTGCACTGCTGGTGGGAATGTAAACTAGGACAACCACTCTGGAAAGCAGTCTGGAGGTTCCTCAAAACAATAGATCTTCCCTATGACACAGCCATACCACTCCTAGGCATCTACCCTGAGCATCATGAGCTAGGATTTGTAAGGACACCTGTACATGTTCATTGCAGCACTATTCACAATAGCCAAGATATGGAAACAACCAAGATGCCCCACAATAAAAATGTAGATTCAGCTCTCTTTCCCAGCTCTCTCTTTCCTTCTCTTCTCTTTCCCAGCTCTCTCTTTTCTTCTCCTCTTTTTCCCAGTTCTCTCTTTCCCAGGTCTTTCCCAGCCGCGTGGAGGGCCAACATGGCCGGGTGCCAGCCAGAATGATGAATAAACCTACTCCTTACCTGAATACCACGTGTGTGGTGCTGTTCTTACTCGGCTACCTCTTTTTACATACCTAACATAAATGGTGCCGTGACTCAGGATAGGTGGGATTCCTCTCTGGTTTTTTCCCCTCTTTTTTCTTTGTATGTTCTTCTCTTTTTGCTCTGAGGATTACCCACAGTTCTGACGGCCTTTTGCGAACCCATCTGTCTGCTGCGGACACAGCACATCGATGCCATTGCTGCCTTCACATCCACGTCCACACCACTTCTCTACTTTGGTGAGTGAAACTACTCTCTACAGCTCTCTGTCACTCAGTCTCTGTCCAGATGTGGCACCACGCCAGAGAGCTCCTATGACCTTTGGCTGAAAGGCTGGTCACCTCTGAAGCCGAGGACGCTTGGTTTTGGGGGCTTGGCCATTTCTCTCTAGAGGGCTCTGGGGAAGTTGGGACGCCGCTTCTGCCTGGTAAGCTCTCCTTCACTCACCAGACTGACTCTCCTACACATTTAATGGGGTGCTGCGAATCACGCCCGAGTGGTGAAACCCCTATGAAATGCCTCCTGCACTCCCTGGAAAGCCAGAGCACCTAATTTTTATGCCATTCTCAGATGTAGACAGTTTTTGCCACTGCAATGGTAAATGGTCAGAAGTCTGTTTACTTTCAGGCTCTCTTTGCTCTCTCTCTGCCAGTTATGTCCAACTTTCCCTATCTCTCCCTTTCTCTTTTCTACATTTTGGCTTGTGCCCTGAAGAATGCGACGCAGGCTGGATCCCAGGGACCCCCCTCTAAGTTCCCTCTCAAAGTCTAGCCAATGTAGGCTTGATCTATTTGTTCAGGGTTTCTTTGCATTTTTTTCAGAAATTTGCCATCTTGAATTCACCATCTTGGCCACATGGTAGGTTAAGGGTTTGGCTCCATCTGACCCTTAACCTTCCACTAAGCTTACTACTCCATCCAGCTATTCTAAGGTGCCTTGCTAACAAGTTTTCACAGGCCCTGGTAAGTGAGGCCTAACCATCTGATGTGCTTTGTTAGCAAAGATGTCTATACATTGTTGTCAAAATTTTAGGTTTTGAGTTTTGCCTTTTTTGTTTTGTGTTGTGTATTCTACTACTGACTATGTGGTTCTAAAATACTGGGCATATCTGTGCTAAAATTCTCATCACATCTAATGAGTTTTGTCATTGCAGCATATTTGTTGGCCAATTCTTGATAAGAACCAGGCAAACTCTACTTATTCTACTTGATCTCCTTGTTGCTTTAATTGGAAATAATAAAGGGCTTTTGTGGCAACGATTGCAGTTCAAAGCCAGCCCAGGCCGAAAAATCCCTAAGACTCCATCTCCCAACTAACCTGCAAAGAGCCAGGCTGGAAGCTGGCTCAAGACTCTTATCTCTAACCAGCAAACACCACAAGTGGTACTATAACTCAAAGTGGTAGAGTGCTAGCCTTGAGCAGAAGTGTTCAGGGATAGTGCCCAGGCCTTGAGTTCAATCCTCCTTGAATACCAACTGGGACAAGCCATCCCGGCAACGAGCACCTAGACTTAGCCAGTGTGGGGAACAAGGGAGTAAGAGGAGATGATGTCACATCAGCTACTTTGTGCCTGCCCTTTCAAAATTAACCAGAGCCGGGAGGTCAGTAGAAGTAAGAAGCCTGCCCATCCAATGTCTATACCTGTCTACCTATTAACAACAGAAATTTATATTCTTGCCTTTGTCACCTGACTTCTCTACTTAGTCGCCAGATGTCAGAAGTAGCTAGGGACATTTCTACCAACATTTTCAGCCCCAAGTCCTTCATCTTGCCATTTATTTGCTCTCTAGTATTTTTTTTTTCCAGCCCCTCAATGCTCATGAGACTTCTCCAGACTTCATCTAAGGACTCATGCCACCAAGGGATAGCTGCTACTCGTTGCCTTCTCTGGGAGGGGACCAAATTCCAGCCTTTTATCCCTATTGTCGAAGCCCCTTGTCAGCAGGAAGTAGCCAGAGAGAATCGATGCCCTGTTTCATGATTTCATGATTATTAAAAGGCTGGAATGTAAGGTCCAATCCTCCATGGCAAGTAGACTCCACCCTCCTCACAGCAAAGTCTCCACCCAGTACCTGCATTACCTAGGCAACTGGCACATCTGGAAGAGGTCACATCTGTATCGGCTGAGGTCACATCTGAATTTGATGTGGCCACACCTTTCTCCGCCCATACCTTAGATAAGGCCTAGCCCAGGCCCAGATGCTCTCTTTCCCAGCTCTCTCTTTCCTTCTCCTCTCTTTCCCAGCTCTCTTTTTCCTTCTCCTCTCTTTTCCAGCTCTCTCTTTCCTTCTCTTCTTTTCCCCAGCTTTCTCTCTTTCCCAGGACTTCCCCAGCTGCATGGAGGGCCAACATGGCCTGGTGCCAGCCAGAACCATGAATAAGCCTATCCCTTACCTGAAAAAAAAAGTGTAGATTCAAAAAAATGTACAGTGGAATTTTACACAGCATTAGAAAAAATAAAATAATGTCATTTGCAGGGAAATGGATAGAACTAGAACAAATCATGTTAAGTGAGATAAGCCGAGATCAGAGAGGCAAATGGTACATGTTCTTTCTGATATGAGGAAGTTAGATCTAAAATGCCCTGGGATATGACAAATTACACAGGATTCTAGATACCTACATACAGTGAGACCTAAAGACAGTAGTTAGGAGAGAATCACAAAGGTGCAATACCCAAGCACCTCTTCATATGTATATAAAGTAATATGCATACTGAAATGAACTCCAAAGATATGGAAACAAAGGACTTGTTTTTAATTCATTTTTTCCTTTGCTGATGCTTCTGCATTTTTTACCTCATATACAGTATATTCACATGCATATCTACAGGAGAGTGTGGAGAGGGCACAGAGCCTGAGGAAAAAGGGTGAAAAAGTCCAGCAGTGGAGAACACTGGATATTGATGAAAGTGAATTATACAACTTGTGGGTGAAGACAGGAGGGAGGGACTAGGAGAGAATGAGGGAGCAGATGACATGGTACAAAGGAGATGCACTTGTTACCCGATGCATGTAAATGCAACCCTCTGTATATCACCTGCATAATAACAATACAGTAAATTTTTAAAAAAAGAAATAACCTGAGCTTGTCATGTTCAGGAATAAAGCAGCTCAAGAAGGCTTAAACACAGAGCCAAGGAGGGAAGAGGTAACAGGAGACCTGGATAGTCATCAGAAAACAGGATTGCTACTGAATCCAGCCTTAGTGCCAACTGATTGGTGCTAGCAGTTATTTGAGCAATACTTTTTTTGTTGTTGTTTTGCTGTGAGAGACTGTCAAATATTCAAAATACTTAACATCTCTGGTCTCTGGCCACGAACAACAAGCAGCTCCTTCCTATTTTCATATGCTTCCTTGACAGAGTGATAGATATTAACTCTAGTTGGGAACTTAGATTGGTGGATGACTTGGTGATACAATATACAAGTCTCTTCAAAAGATAGGGCTGACCATTTTGTCTGAATCACAGTGTTATTCTAAAGATATATCCAAGATGGAGCAAACCACACCGGCCATGACCACACATGTCTAAAGAAACCACATCACACTCTCTCTAGCATTCGCAGCTGGTGTCAGTGTAAATCATTTGTAGGTAAATCTCCATAAACTCAATTCTACTCAGCATTTACTTAGAACCTATTAAATGTCAACTCCCAGCCTTGGTTTCTCAAGGGGCATTTGAAAACATAAGACATAGTCCATACACTGGAGACATTTACAACCTAGTTGCTAAGATACAATCAAGCAAAAACACACAGAAGTATATAAAGCAGAGTCTGACAGCACAGAGTTCATAAATCATAGGGTTATTTAGAAGTGGGCTCCTCTTTATACCTTCTGTATCCTTCATATTCTACCCAACCCCCTTTCAGAAAAGTAACAACAAAAAAGACATAAAAAGTCAGCAAAGAGCTGCGACTTCCCATAATCTTACAGGTTTCCTGGTCTTTTCCTCATTAGGGGATGTGAGGAAAATACCACTGTAATTCACTCAAGGAAGTGAAAGGGACCTCCATGCCTACACTAGGATCTTTCTTAATAATAAGCAAGGCTTCCATGCACTTCCAGATATAGTCTACAAGTGAATGTCTTAAGGAAGGGTATGACAGTGACTCTGCAGGTTTAGGCTTGTTTTTATGCTCTCTTCTTCAGCCTTATTAGGTTTTCCTTGGAACATGTTGGTATTCAGAAATAATGACAGCTAGTAGTTTTGCTGTAGGTGCCTTCCTGTGCCCACTTCCCTGGTGACACTGTGTTTTACTAGATTACATGATGGCACAGTGCAATGGGCTTTTGCCAGGGGGGAACAGTGCCCAATGGTTTGTGGGTCTCTTTGCTCAGGTCACAAGTCATCGAAAGCAACCCCTTACTGCTGGATAAGCCAACTAAAAGTGCTATGGTACCAGCGACACCATTAAGTGACAAGTTGCAGAAAGTCTGTTACAATATAGAAAGGTTCACTCATATGTAAGAACCAACTATTCGTAGTTAACACACTGACTTGGAAATAGGCATAATGGTAGATGACTAGATACCAAAGAAGTGGCCAAGTTTCTATTCAGGGAGAAGAGCACACAAGGAGGAAAAGGAGAAATTAATTGTGGCAAGAGGCAAACTTGGCTTCACAGTTTTCCTCTGGGCTGGATCTGACTTTGAACGTTAAAGCACAATGGAATTGGCTGGGCTGGTGTGTGTGTGTGTATGTCTTTATTATAATGCACTTTTTCACTTGTTATGGAAGACATGGGGAGAAATGAAACATGAAAATATTTAATAATTCAGTGACTGCAATTGTCTAGACTACTGAGCAGATTATGTAGTCATTACTTAGTAGAAAGGGGAAGGAAATGGGCAAAAGATTTTATGAATACTACTCAGTATATATCAGTTGTTTTCACACACAAAAAATAGACAGTATCTTCCCTGTTTCACAGATGACAAACCTGAGGGTCAGGCTGATTAGGAAATGTGCCCAAAGTTTCACAGCTAGTCAATGAGAAAACACACGTTCTAACCTAGGTTTACATGGCTGGAAAGCACATGCTCTTTCTAGTATAGAGAATGCTGCCTAGATGTTTTAGCAAACTTGGAAAAAAATGTTGGAAATAAAATTATGTCTGTTGGGCATTTAATAAGCTTTAGGCTGTGGTTGTCTGTGGTTGAAACAATAAAGTGATGGTTCTCCTACACATGTGTGCACACACACACAGACTCACACTCACACAATGTTGGTTATGATTGAGTCACTGGTTTTATCTGGAGGAACCATTTTCTTATGCATGAGTAAATGAAGATGATAATAAACCATCTCCCTAGACTTCTTGGGGGCATGGGCTACAAGCATCAATGGAAATAAATATAGAATTCCAGAATATCTGGAAGCCACTTATTTGATAAAGAGAGAAGAGAAAAGAGAAACAGAAGAGAAAGAGAGAGAGAGGGAAAGAGAGAGAAGGGAAGGGGGAGGGAGAAAGGAAGGAAGGAAATGGATAAAACAACAGAAATAAAATTGAAATGAGACTAGAAGAACAAGGGGAAAACAAATCTGAACACAAGAAGTACATGCATGTTACATACAGAGTTGCTTTAGAAATATTTATATACAACTGGGTATTTGTGGCTCATGCTTGTAATCCTAGCTACTCAGGAAGCTGAGACCTGGGAAGAAAAGTCCATAGGATTCATCTCTAAATAACCAGTAAAATAGTAGGACAGGAAGCATGGCTTAAGTGGTGGAGTACCAGTTGAGAGAAAAGAAAGTTCAATGATAGCTCTAAGTTCAAACCCCAGTATCAAAACACAGATACAGATATACACACACAAGAAAAAAGAAAAAGGAAACAGAAATGTTGGTGTGTGTGTGTGTGTGTGTAATGGAAAGTTGAATAGCTGTGATATTAGGAAAATCTGGATGCCATAGCTTGTAAGTGACTTGTTTTTGACAAGTGGCTCCCGTCTCCTCTAATGTGTAGTTCTTTTAGCCATAAGAGGCTTTTCCTTTATCAGCCTTTGTTTCTGCCATCTGAAAATAATGAGCTTAAACAGCAATCATGCTCCCATTTTACCCCATGAATAGGTTCTTTAATGAAGAATTGTAATGAAATTATTGCTTTGGCAAAGAAAACACATCATTTTCTATAAGTGTTTTATTTTTTTAAAGTCTCTAAATCAAAGAGTCTCTCAAAAGACAAATATCTCACACATTTAGAGGACAACTTCAGCCTACTGTGTCAGGGCTTTTCATGCTTTAACTACTTACTGAAAGATGTAACAGGCTGTTAAAAAAAAAAGGCAGAAGAGCAGTAGCTCTTTTCTATATATGACAAATCTGTCTTTGGAAGCGAGGGTCATAAACCAACTACAGAGCGTTGAAATAACTCATACCATCATAAATATGTGGGTGGACCAAGTCTGATGAAAAGTAAATAGCTTTTTCACTGAGAGCACTATCTTCAACTTGAAACAAAACAACATATTAACTATGAAAGTAGGAATTGTTAAAAGCAAAGGATAATATTCTTACTCCATTATAAATCTTGACTTTTGGTTCATGTAAACGCTGGCAACTGCCATGTAAATACATGGCGACTGTCTCCTCCTCCTGCAAACAGTTCTTTTTGGTATCCTATGGGCTAGGGTAAGACTAGGTAGCAAGAGCTGCGAGTGAAGAAATGGCATGGGTAGACATTGGTCTGGGCTATCAATATTTTGAAGGTCTTTGAAAGTAGAGGACAAATAATTTATTACCGTGCAGAGAGATAGTTAGGAAGCAATTCCTCAGTATTATCTTTGTGATTTCAGATAGAGTCAAAAGCCTAGCACATGAGTTCAGGGATAGGAAGGAAAATATATTGGACAGTTATAAAAAAGTCTATTTATTGTTTTTTGTAGTTGTTGCTGTTGTGCTGGTAACAATTTAAGTCATGTGTGAAAAATCTAGTTTTGCATCATCATGGTCGTGATGAGTTGACCTAGAAGCCACAGTTGTTTCAGAAACCTCTAAGAATGGGTTTTAAGAAAAGAAATGTAGACATTTTTAAATCTTAAGAGAAAAAGAGAAATATATTTATGTGAGCCAATTAACAGGTCATGGTTCTCACAACCATTTCCTCTGATGAAACGATGAAATAATCTTCAGCTACACTTTTATAAATGTGCTTCCTTGAAAGCACATTTGTACTTTGCTCTTAATGTTACCACCACTAATAATGGGAAACAGTGGTGATCTGGTACCATGCATAAGTGCGAGAATCCCAAGTCTCTGTTCACCTCCATTTTCCCCAACACACTGCATATGTCTCAGGACAAGAGACTACAGTGTCTGTCTGTAATGCCAGTGCCTTGTGCATAGAGGCTCCATTAGTGAATGTGAGTTTTATAACATCTGTAATGACCACTGGGTCCCATCTACAAAGAATAACTGTTCACACACACACACACACACACACACGCATGCACACAGCCTCCCCCCCCCCCCCCCGATATCTGCTCCGTGACATGAGACGCACAAGCACAAAGAGCACCTGACTTTCCCTAAAGTCTAAGCAAACAGAACACATAGCCTAGAATGAAAACTATTTTAACTGATTTGGGGAGTTGTGCAAATGGCTGCTGGGGACAAGCTGACAACATTAAAAAATACTTAAAATTCGACAATAAATACCAGCACAAATCTTCATATGCTCATGATAAGACAAAAATAGAACAATGTAGATTCATTAAAAAGTTACAAATTTAAAAAAATCCCTTGTGTTTTGGTGCTTATGTGTTGGAAAGAGGCTATCTGGCACTCTGTGGGTTCTCTGAGTCGAACCACGGCATACTGAGGACTGGTGGCGGAAGAGGAAAGCTGTGGGCTAGTAAACGTGTCCATCTGCTCATGCCCTCCCTCCTGGATGGCACCAGCCTCCCAGTGGAGCAGCCAAGCTCTGGCCTCTTGAAAGCTGTCTGGCACTGTGTCCCTGAGCTAATGAAATGGTTTGGTTGAAAAGGCCTTCCCTTTCAGCCCTGGCCAAGCTTCAGGATGAATGTCTTTAATTTTAAAGAAGCACAATGCCATAGTTTATATGTTGCTCACAGAAGGAAATTAAGTTATGCTGTATTTCACTAGCATATGGTCCCTTATAGGGGAAACCAGTTCTTTAACCTCTTCCATAAACCCTAGATGGGACCTGCACAAGAAGAGGAATTCAGACACCAGGAAACAAATGTATTCTCATTTCATTGGTTCTTAATATTGACTGTGACAGAGGAGGAGAATGTATCGTTGGGCATGAGCTTATGATTATAACAGATGAAATTCAGGGAAGTTAAATCAACAGAAATGACAGTACGTTTACTTGTACTGTACTCGTAAACACATCATCTCATGTGGCTCCTAAGCTAGGGATTATCTTCATTTCAAGATAAGAAACCAGGCTTGAGAGAGAGAGAGAGAGAAAGAGAGAGAGAGAGAGAGAGACAGACAGACAGACAGACGAGAGACAGACAGAGACAGACAGAGAGAGACAGAGACAGAGGGACAGACAGACAGACAGATAGACAGACAGACAGAGGTAAAGACAGAGAGAGGTAAAGACAGAGGCAGAGACAAACAGAGACATGTAGTGCCAGTCATGGGGCTTGAACTTAAAGCCTGGCCATTGTCGCTGAGCTTTTGCGCTCAAGGCTAGTTTTGGTGATTAATTGGAGATTAAAAAAAAAATCTCATGAACTTTCCTGCTTGGGCTGGCCCTTGAAGTGTGTTCCTCTGATCTCAGCCTCCTGAGTAGCTAGGATTACAGGCATTGAGCCACTGGGACCTGGTTGATATTTCTTTTCTAATATAAAAAGTCCATTAAGAGTATTAAAATTTAAAATGAGAGTGACCATGCAAACAAGCCAGCCAGGTTGTACCTCCTTTCTGAGATGCTTTAGCTAGTAGAGAGGCAGAGCTCTTCTGTCTCACAGCCAAGCAGAACTCTCATCGAGAGCTGTCTCACATCCATGTACTCATGGGGAAGAAGCCTGCTTCTATTACATTTCTACTCCAATTTGTCAATGCAGTATTCTTGGCAATGAAGGTATTTTTTTTCCAATGAAGGTATTTTTTAAAAACTCAATTGAAGATATAAATTAATGCAATAATGGAGTGGTCTAAGTTATTGAAAGTGAATAGGTTAAAAGTGGTTTAAAAAGTGAGAAGCAGATGAGCTAAGTATTGCATTACTGGTTTGTACTCCTGAAATCATTTTTTCCCCAGCTTTCCATATGATGTTATGGCAATATCTGAAAATAATGGTTTGTATTATTAATAATGGTTTGTAGATATTACATTTCTTTTAACTTTCTATTGGTGGTGCTCATTGGTTGCATGTGACTAATTAAACCTTGACGCAATTATGTTTCAACCAGAGGCTGTAGTTTACTTAGTTCTCAATACAAACCATGGTCGTTCGCTCTGTCTCCCAAGCACATTTCTACATGATTGATTACAGTTACAGTGTGGGATGGGTTTTACATTCTGCAGTACACAAGCATTAATCTTTGCTCATTCTTCAAGAGTATAATTCATTAAACCCATACTGTGAATTTGAGACTCATAGAAGAAGATACAGAGAGATACAGTGGAATACAGGGATACTGCGCTCTTATGACTACATATAATTAATAAAACAAAAAATGTATTTTGTGAAGTTATGGTTTGTATTGCTACTGCAAGACATAAGCTCTAACAATATTGTGTAAGGTAACTTTCATGGAGAATTTACATTCCTTTGCCTTCCTCTCCTCTATGTACTGAAGAGAACAGAACATGATGAATGCCCACTAAATCTCTAATTGGAAGAGGTCCTGGCAAATTCCTAAAATAAAACTTGACTATGGGCATTACAGCCTTAAATTTAGAGCAAATTCAGTCTGACTTGTGAATTCCTCTCCTGGATCTCCTCGCCTCTCTATCTCTCTGACTCTGTCTCTCTGTCCCCCCCACCCCTTTCTCTCTTTCTTTCTTTCTCTTGGATGTTATCACACAGCAGGGGGCAGAGTATGTCTACAGAGGGCCTAGCACAAAAGCACAGGGCCACATAGGCCCCTGGTGACCTCTGCAAATGGATGACCTACATTTGGTGCAAGGAGTTCACGTGAGAAAAAAATGAATCTGTGTCACAGACTGCATTTAACCTGTATTTTATAAAGCAATTAGAGAGATAAAATAAACACGGGTAAATATCTATGACAGATATATATCACTGTAAAGTCATATGAGATGGCAGTACAATGCTGTGTCCATGTAAATGTGCACAGTCTTCTCTTAATTTCTCAATCTTCATACACAAATGTACTAGAGTGAGGTGAGTACAAGTAAAAACAGCATTAATGGATTGCATATTAATATTTATGCTTTACTATATAAAGACCTTGCATACATTATGACTGTTGTGCAAGCTGAATGAATAACTAATGTTACATTATGTATGGGTACATATTAAGCAGACACATCTACACTTTCTTAGTTCAGGATATGATTAATGCAGCCTATCAGAAGCCAGATGGTGCAGAACCAGAACCATCAATCAAAATGAAAAGACCACTGCGTGCTATCCACAATGAGGTTCTCACAAATGGAGATTCTGTTCACAGACCCTAACTGGTAATAGGCAGAAAACGCCAAGAACATAGCTGTTCTGTCCCACAGGGATAAAAAGTCGGAGCTCAGGCTTGGCTGGATAGAAAACCTGGTAGAGGAATATTCATCCTGGAGCTCTGAGCCCCAGAATTGGGAAAGCCCAAGCAAACCAACAGCCTGTGCCTCGAGCTTAAAAAATAAATTTAAAAGAAAGCTTTTAAATTATTTTAATAATGTTTGCGTTGATGACAGCGTCTGTCAAACAGTGCCCATTTTCTGTTTGATTTAGGATGGGACAGAGCCACAAAGTAACAAAGCAGCTGCCACTGTCTGCCTGACACGTGAGTTGGCATCTTGTTTCTTATGCGTAGGCTTTATTATAAATAACCCCAAATGCTTCAGTGTTACTTTACAGTCTTGCTCCAAGGATCTATGGGAAACAATTTTAGTCTCTGTTATGTTTAATACTAATGACTATTTCTGGGGCAGTTGTAGGGAGAAAGGCAGCCGAAAGATGTTTCCTGTTCCTTTAATAGCTTTACATAAAAATAACTATAGAAACACAAGGTGCTTTGTCTTTGTAAATGGATCATGTGTGCTTAGAAAATGTTAAATAATCCCTATGCGCTGTAGGACCTTAGAAAAAATTAAAACAAATATATAGGTCCTCCTTCCTAATGGTCATTGAAATACCATCTTGGATTCTAAATTTGTGCAGTTTTGGATGACAGACACACGTGCAAGCAAGAAGACAATTCAAACACAAGTCCTTCTAAGATTCTGCAACAAAATGATGAAGTCCTTTAACTAGAGTAAAACCTGGTTATTCTCCTTTCCTACAATATAAGCATGTTTTATACAGGCATAAATTCTGCATAAGTAATGTTTTTAATTAGGTATTACTCTACCACACATTATGTATTGTGATGTTCTTATATAACTTATTTCCTTAATGGCAAATGTTTATGTGTTTTACTCTCCCATTAATAATAATACAGTGAGAATTTTTGTGAAATAAGGAATTTGTCTTATCTCCTTATATTAGATTTCCAGAAGATGAATTTCTAGGTTTACTGAAACGAACAAGTTCTTTTCTAAAATTTATCTTTTCATTTAACACTCTGTAGTGTTAACTCAAAAAAAATCTTTCAGCATTTCATATGTGAAATTCATATTTTAATGCAACTTGTTTGTATTGCTTTAATTACCAGCTAGATTAAGAATTTTCTGCAGTTAAAAATGGCATTTCCTTCTTAAGGTCTTATTGATATCTTAGAAAATACAAGAGCATGCACAGTGCTGCTGATGGAAAAGGCATCCATTGACTTCCTGCCGATGGAAAAGGAATACTAGTTGCCATTAACACGTAGGGTTTTTTGTACTGGCATTGGCTATTCCTGCTATGTCTTCCTCTCATCTCACCTCACTTCTCTACTTCTTGTCATGTTTACCCTTGGGCGTAAAGGTGGTGGGTGGGAGAGCTAGGGAACAAAGAACTGCCAGGGGTCTGACAAGGAGAACATCAAGGAACATCAAGGTTCCAGATTCTGCCTTTGATCTCCTAGGACTATAGGACCCAATGAGTAGTATGTTTCCATGCCACTAGAACCTCTCCTGTCATGGGGATGTATAGTCTAAGCACAGCCAGGCAACATAAAGAAGCTTCACACTCAGCTGAGCAAATCAACCTCAGGGCCCTACTAAAACAAAAGCTAATGTGTGCTAAAAGGTAAAGTGTACAGAATAATTGGAAATAAAGGGTATTTCTGACCTGCAGATTTCAAATAATGGAAACCAACTATAGTAAAACCCACACTACTACTAACAAAGAGCAAATACCTTTGAGTGGGGAGAAAGACATATTAGATAGAGAGTCAGCAAATTTGACTTTAAAGTGCAGTTTTATTTTTAATTAGCCAACTGTTGTGGGCCTTGGTTTCCACAGATAAATTCAAAGGAAAGATGAGAAAGGGTTCTAGTAAGCTGATCTTTATACATTTCTGATTTGTCTCAATGCTAACATCCAATGATTGAAATAAATTATTTAAGGACAAACTACAGACGTTATTCTACCACAATTAAATTAGCATATAAAATATTCTAGGTAATTTTATTTGGGGTTATATATGGAGTTATTAATGTGATTATGTTTCTCCCTCTGCTTTGTTGGGGGGGGTTATCAATAGAAATCAGAATATAGGGTCTCCTCTAAGCAATACTTTATTCAACTGGATAACTAGATAACTGACACCCATCAGGCAGGCACAAACTAGTGAGCTACATATGGGAACAGAATTCCAAGGTACAGGACTGTCATGAGTGCTGAGCTGAGGTCTGCCCGTCAACCTGTGTCAGTTAGTGGTTGACCCTTCCTACCACAGCTTTTCACGGTTAGGATATCTTAGAGAGTTTCAGTGCTATGAGCCTGTTCTCAAAAGCAACAGACATTTTAATTGGCTCAGAGAGAGAATTAGGATATTTACATTTTTCTCTCTTAGATTTTTTTTTTTTTTATCATCCAGTAGAAGGAGCCTGGTGATATTTTTTGGTACTCAATCACATGCTTTCTGTAATAACAATGAAATGATTTCAGTGCTAATATTCTTTTATAGATACCTAATTACAGCAATAAGCGTTTATTGATAGAATTTATAATAACAATGACTAGAGTAATGTTTCCTAAGCACTCAGGATACTGTGCTAATCTCCTCTCTGGTTCACTCCTTATAATAACCTCCAGGGATAGGTAATAATTTTTATTCTCATTTCAGAGATGAGAAAGCTGAATCTCAGAGAAGGGAAATTGTGTGTTACACACCCTGCCAACAGCAGACTCAAACCCAGGGCCGAATTAGAGTATAACCTCATTTGAAACTGTTCAAGGAGCTTCAAAACTTATTGGTCTTGTAAATTTCATAGCATAATAGTTCAATATACTATCCAAAGTCCCTTTATAGAAAAGTTAACAGAATCTATTCACTTTAGAAATTTGTCCAAGAAACAGCTGGATTAGAATGATCTACTTTCATTACAAATGAGAGCTGAGCAAGTCTCTGACCTCAATCTTTCTATCTCTACCACTAGAGCAGCTGAGATTAGAGGCATGTGTAGTTTCAGCTTATTCTCTGAGATAGGGTCTTGCTAGTTCCTTTTCAGCCTGGCCTTGAACTATAATATCCTATCTCCTCCTCTCAAAAAACTGGGATTTATAGATATAACCCATTGTACCTGGCAACTTAAGTGCTTTTTGGATATTGTTTATAAGAATAAAACATATTGTATATATGTATATATATGAAAGCAAATATATATATATATATATTTCATGTCACTAGAAATTAAAAATGATTCAAAATGACTAAATGATTTGATTAGTATCTCTATATGTATGATATTTCATATATAATATGCATTGCTCAAATATTGGAGGAACCCTTATAGACACATACTTTGAATTTGGGATGATTTGCATTAGTATGGACATTTTTTTCCCTTCTCTGTCTTCATTCTATACTACTTGGGGATTCATTTCCTCTGCAGTCTCCCTGTACCCATCATAATGTGTTGATTGACTTAACCTAGTAACACATTTACTTATTGACCTGGTTCAGGGAAGTGTTTATAACAAAAATCAGTCAGGTAAGATGGAGCTTTAGGTTTTGCAGAACACAGATCTCCTCTCATCTCTATTTTGGGTGAGGTGCAGAGCCATAGCAGTTACTTTGCAAGGTGAGCTTGAGAAAAGTTGAAAGTCTGCCAAGTCATGGTGGTGACTCTATTTTATAGTTCTGAATAGATTCTTGCTTAATGCAAAAACGACCTTGACAGTTCAATTAAGGAAGCTAATAAATTATAAATATATATAAATATTATATCTGTTTAAAAGAGCATGAATTGAGTTATTCACAATATAGTCCTAAATAAAACATTCAATTAACCCATTAAGATCCTTGGAGAAGTATCATATTATCAGATTAAATGGATAAAAGTAGTAATTCAAAATGGTAGACTCAGGATTGCTATTTGAATAATATTAACAGAAACCATTTCTATTTAATGAGGCAGAGGGAAGGTACAGAATAAGAAAGAGTGAGGACCTAGGATAGTGATAGGGTTTAGGACAAGTTCCAGGAAAAAAAATGGGAAAAGGTACTGACTTCAGATGCAGAAAATGACCATTGAGAATGGAAAGAGATATAGAAGTTTGAGAGAGAAGGAGTAATCCAGGAGAACACAAAGGCAATGACTGTGAAAAGGGTGGTGTCGGCTCTAGATAGATCATTGGAGTAGGTACTGAAAAATATGACCAATCAAAAATTGATGGTTAAAAAAAATTGCAGGGAGGACTCCAGGATGATTTGGGGTTGGTTTGCAGCTTATTAGCTAGGAAGATGTGATTGGTGAAATTCACTGAAGCAGTAAACATAGTAAAGGAGAGCATGTGTTCCAGGGCCGGGAAGAGGACAAAGTAAAGTTCAGTCTTAAGTACAATGAGGTATGCCATCCTAAATGACACACCTTTGAGTCTATTGTGTGGATGTGTGGAAAGTCTGGAACAGCTGTGGGATATTAATGAGCAACAGGAACAGCAGAGACACAAATGAAGACAGGGTTGGGTAGAGATGAGGAGGGATGGGAAGAGATCTGTAGCAATCAACACATTAACACACGTGTAATGTCATTCATATATCACTTGGATACAAAATATATACATTTAAGAGCATTTTGTAATCCTTGAGGGAAGTTATAAGTACAAGTCTATTTCACATACTCCAAGTTTTATTACTGTGAATGTGCAACTTGAAAAATACTTTTCATTCACGAATCAAAAACCATTTGTCTTTATTTAAAAATAAGTATTTTTGCATCTATAATTACTGAACATTTAAACTTGTTCAGTACAAAAAGGAAATGTTAAGTCAATATTTAGGTGGTTAGACGTGGCCCTGCTAGACCTCAAGTGTTAGTAATACCAACTTTTGGGAGGCAATAATTTGGTGACAGGCTGGTAGAACTTTAATGACATCATAATGACACTTCCAGATTAGCCTGGACAGAAACATTAGGAAAACTCCATTCCATCTTAAACAATAAGCTGAGTGTAGTGGCATGTACCTGTCCACCCAGTTATACTATAAGTGTAAATATGAGGATCAAAGTCTAGGCTGGACTAGGCAAAAACTCATAAGACCTTAATTGAAAAACAATAAGTAAAAATAGCTGGGGCTGGGCACCGGTGGCTCACGCCTGTAATCTTAGCTACTCAGGAGACTGAGATCTGAGGATCATGGTTCAAAGCTAGCCTGTGCAGAAAAGATCTGATCTCCAATAAACCACTAGAAAACCGGAAGTGGCACTGTGGCTTGAGGTAGCGTGCTTACCTTGAGCTGAAGAGTGCAGGGACAGTGCTCAGTCCCAGAGTTCAAGCCCCATGACCGACAAAATAAAAAAAGCTGGGTAGATGGTTTATGGGAAAAGCATCTGTTGAGCAAGTATGAAACACTGAGTTTAAACCTCTATCGCTAAATTTTTTTCCAAAGAAAAACTTACTGCATATGGAAATATTAAAATATTTGCTATCAGCTTAAGTAGAGCAAAGCCTAGAGAGGTAAGCAGTCTACAACAAATTTTAAAATTCAAGAGGAAGAGCATAAGCGAGTAAACTTTTGATAATAAAGAAGGTGCCATTTCAGTTCACACTAATACTTTGGGTAAGATTATTATAGTACTTCAAAATAAAAAAATTAAAAGTTTCTTTCCTGCAGTGAATACACTACTTGTGGTGCAAGACCATATCAGTTATAAAAGTAGTACATGTATGTATCATATTTTAAAAAATGTAAATTCTCAGATATAGTATTTATACAAATCTTGAAAAACTCTTGGTCAGACCCAATGACATTATATAAAACATGGTAATTGGGACTGGGAAGGTGGTTCAGTGGTAGAGTGCTTGTCTTGCATGCTTGAGGCCCTAGGTTCGATTCCCAGCACCTCATAAGCAGAAAAAGCTGGAAGTGACGCTGTGGCTCAAGTGGTAGAGTGCTAGCCTTGAGCTGAAGAGCTGAGGGACAGCATCCAGGCCCAGAGTTCAGGTACCATGACTGACAAAAAAATAAACAACAGCAAAAAAACCATGGTAATCTTTGTTAGGAAAATTTTCATCAACAATATTTTGAGGCACTGTTTGAATCCAAGGTTTGGGGGTTTCTAAATAAAGGATTTCAAATGGTTAAATCTATCTCTACAGGGCTAAGTTATTTAAATTAAAACTCATAGTTCTTGGCAAGGTCTAGAAGTTCTAGTGTATAGGATGTATAGGAGTCGGGTGCTGGTGGCTCATGCCTGTAATCTTAGCTACTCAGGAGGCTGAGATCTGAGGACTGTGGTTCAAAGCCAGCCCAGGCAGGAAAGTCTGTGAGACTCTTATATCTAATAAACTACTCAGAAAAAGCTAGAAGTAGCACTGTGGCTTAGGTAGTAGAACACTAGCCGTAAGCAAAAGGAGCCTAGAGCCAATGCCTACACCCAGAGTTCAAGCCCCAGGAACAGAAAAAAAATGCGAGGAGATACAGACCCCAGAATCCTGGAATCAATGACTACTGAGATTTCTACACACTTCCTCTCAAGTTTTAGAATAGAAAACAGGTTAATTTCATCAGTCAAATATTTGCCAAGCACCGAGTTAGGTGTAAGAGAAACAGGATTCAACAAATGGACAAAATAGTGACTTATGCTCCTATAACTATAATTTTATATTAATAGTAGCAATATTAGTTATTTATGGAGATTGTGCTGTGTGGTGAGGATCAGTGTATAGTAACTATAATTTCACTAAGAATAGCTATCATTTATTGAGCAATTACTGTGTGATGGGAGCTATTCTGGATGCTTTCTGTTTTATCTTTAAAAAGTCATATATATACATATATATATGTGTGTTTATATATATATATATATATATATATATATATATACACATATATATATAGGCAATTCTTTACCAATTCTAAGACACATTTTTTTTCCTTCTAAATTTTAGAATCTCTGAATTTGAGATGTGCCCTTATTGTTAGTACTGATTCTTCTCTTTTTAGTGTTACATAAATTAAGGATGAGCCCTGTAATTGATAGTTATTGAGTCTGAAACACAGTGCCAACGTATAGAGGAAACTGAGGTAAAGGAAACTTAAATATCTTCCCAACTTCACACAGCTCACATCCAGAGGAGCCAATAATTATAGATGTGGAGGTGGTTACCTAAAACCAAACACAAGGGTCAGCTTGATCATAGTATGTTTTATGCATGCATGGGAATACCCCGACAACATTTCTTTGTTTAATTCTTATTAATATACACTGATGAAAAGGAGAAAAAAACCCAAATGATTCTATTTGGTGGCTATTTCTAAAATTTGGGAGAATAATCATACAGGAAATATAAATGAAAACTAAAATGAGGTAAGTCTTTACTCCATAAGGGAAGAGTTTTAAAAGTTAGTTGACATAGCATGACAGGAATGTCTAAGAAAACATTTTGTTGAATGAGCATCTGGGAATAGCTATTGTGGTTGAAAGTACATACCTAAGGAGTTCAAGAAGCGAACCACTCCTAAAGGTAATAAACTAATCACTAAATGGGCAAAGGAGCTAAGGGGAGACTTCTCAGAAAAGGAAAGAATAGTAAAGAAACACATGAAGATAAGCTCCTCATCCCTGGCCCTAAAAGAAATGCAAATCAAAGCAACTCTGAGATTCCATTTCAACCCCAGTTAGATTGGCCAACATTGTGAATTTGAACAACAAATGATGTTGGTGGGGATGTAGGGAAAAAGGAACCCTACTACACTGTTGGTGGAAATGTAAAATAGTACTTTGTCCAGAAGCCTGGAGGTTTCTCAAATAAAACTAAACATAGATCTTCCCTACATGCCAGCCATACCTAGGCATCTACCACTCCTAGGCATCTACCCAGATCATCAGAAGCCAGATACCATAAAGATACTTTGCACATTCATGTTTATTGCTGCATTTTTCACAACAGCCATGTTGTAGAAACAGCCCAGGTGCCCTACATGAGTAGATGCAAAAAACATGTGGCTATACACAATGGAATTTTACCCAATCATTAGAAAAAATAGTAAGTCATTTTCAGGGAAATGATGGAGCTAGAACAAATCATATTACATGAGGTTCTGTCATACATGGAAGCTAGATCTAAAATACCTGGACATAATAAAGTACACAGGTCTCTACACACAGTGAGACCAAAGGAAGATACTCCTAGGAGAGGAATGAAAAGGCACAATGTCAATGCGTATCTGATCGTACTGATAATACTTCTCAAAATGGATTCTAGGAAATGAAAACAAGAGGTTTTTTTCCCTTTAAAAAAGGATATTACTAATATCCAGGTATTCTATTTCTAGAACTTTATTACAGTTATTCATGCCTCAAATGACTGAAGATTGTTTTGTAAGATCAAAAGACAAGAAGCCAAGGATCCATTAATAAAAATGTAGTCCAGCCAGGCAGTGGTGGCTCACACCTTTAATCCTAGCTACTCAGGAGGCTGAGATCTGAGGATCGTGGTTCAGAGCCAGCCCAGGCAGGAAAATCTGTGCGACTCTTATCTCCAATAAACCATCAGAAAACCAGAAGTGGTAGAGCTCAAGTGGTAGAGTGCTAGCCTTGAGATGAAGAGCTCAAGGACAGTGCTCTGGCCCAGAGTTCAAGCACTATGACTAACAAAAAAATTTAAAAAAAAATTTAAAAAGGAAAAAAAAAAGTGTAGTCCAAGATTTGGTTAATAGCCAGTGTGGACATCAAGGTATTTTTTACAAAAGGAATGAGGCAGCTCTTTATGTACTGATTGAAATGATCTCTAAGGTACAACATGAAGTAAAAAAAGAAGAGAATTTGTAATATTTTCATGTTGACTTGTGAAGATCATACATGCATATATGGATAAAATAACTCTAGGAACATGTACAAAAACCTTTATTACAGTGAAAAGTAAAAGGCAATTTTAATCTTAGTACATTCTCTCATAGATGGGGTCATCACCACTGGGACAGCCTAATAACCTACTGTGCACTTGCATTCACAAAGCCCAATGGACATTAAGAGACTGGGTTTCAGTCCAGATTTGCTGTGGATGAGGAGTAAATGCCCTGTGTAGTTGTGACATATGACAAGTACGCTTCATATACAACAGACTAAACTGTACCTCATGATTCAAGGTCTCCCTCTGATGGGAGGGCAGGAAAAGTAAGCTATGATCTCTACTTCAAGCCATTTCCCCTATTCCCACATTCAGGGAAATAGTGATGCCAATAAATGTTTAACAAAACAAAAAATATTTTCAGTGCAATTTTGTTCTCATCTCACTCTACTCTTATAAACGTTTTATTTTATCCTGTTTTCTAAGAAAATAAGTTGTTGACTAAGAGCATGGTGAGCCAATGACAGAAGCATATATAAGTCCTAGTGGTAGCAGGAGGAACAATCTTCTGTTTGGGGCGGGGGTGGGGGGGGGTGGGGGTGGAAACATGGAAAGAAGGCAAAAGTAAGTTGCGTTTTGAAGGATGAACAGGAATTGAACAGCATCAGGACTCCTTTTTCTCACCTTTCTGCAGAGTTGGGAATTACATAAACTCCAATAGCTTTCCCAGTCTATAGTTCAAGGCTCTCACTAGAAAGAATGGACAAATGTATTACTGTCTCCATGGAAAGGAAATAAGTATTCTAATTGACCATGTTGAAGAGACCATGAATTATACCCTGAAATAGGAACACAATGGAGGATAAAGAGTCTGGACCTCTAAGAGACTGTACGAGAATGAAAAAAGTAGGTAGAATATTATAAGGGAAGCTAAGTAGTCTATGGGGAGGGTGAGGTTGAAGTCAACAGAAAATAAGCTGGGAGAAACTAGTCAATCATTAGCAGGCTAAGGAAGATGGGGAAGAGAGTTGGAGAGAAGTAAATCATAAACATATTACCTACACCAATTTAAAATTTTATTTTAAATTAAGCTATAAAAAGTATTGTAAGAAATAAAAGTAAATAATAGTGACAAATAAATAGCATTAAAATGACTCCCCCCAAAAGCCTAACTTGAAATCAAAATTGCTCTATGCATAATAGCTGTATTATTATGCCCTCAAATGATTAAAAATGTGAGGCTTTCCTTTTTCACCCATGTGTCTGCCTTAATAGCTAAATCCAAAAGGCCATGAGTCTTTAATACCTCTACTTTTATTTGACACATGTGTATTTAGGATGTATCTGGAATTCTGAAAGGTACCTAAAGACAGAATAGTAAAGAACTGAAAAGATGAGCAATAATTAGAAGCTAGTTGACTTATTTTCCTCTGAGATGATAAAACTCTTTAGTTTTCTTATTCCAAGAGGAGAGTATGAATGTGTACATTTAGTAAGTACCATAGATCCTAACTGTAATTGTGTCTTCTTGATCCTGCAAAAAGAAGGGAAAACAAGCAAGCAAGAAAAATACAAAAAGGAAAAGAAAAAAACAAAACAGCCTAGAAAGACTTGAGTTATTGGGGGATGGAAATACTTTAGGCTCATTATTCTTTGTGGACAGAATTCTGGAAATTGTTCTGTGCAACTCAGAATCTGTACTGAAGGGTAGTAATCGTGAGTGCAGCCTGCAGACGGGTCTTTCTTTCTGTCACTGTTAATAAAAATGTGCTGAGAAAGACAAAGAGCAGGCCAGCGAGCCCCTTCCCCCATGGCATCAGCCACACTCCACCAATCACAAACTCTCGACAGTCTTAAAACTTGAGCAGTAGATGAAAGAAAAAAAGAAAAAGAAAAAAAAACCCCAAAACAAACAACTAGTACTAGTTTCCTCATTTCTCTAGTGGATGCCTGTGACTTGTTTTAACCATCTGTACTATTAATGTTTCTTAATATATCTCAATAAAAATACCTTCAGTTACAAAGAAGACATTAATTACATTTTATGATAAAATGTACAACTGAAAAAACAAATGTAATATTGGAGGGGGAGGGTTAAAACTCTTTCTTGAAAACTATGAAGATTTTTTTTTAAAGGAGGATTGTCCAGGGGGAAAATTGGCTGGAGTTGGGAGAGAGTATTGGAAGTGAGGAGGATCAAAACATATATACATATATAGTACATAGATATAGGTGGGTGTATAGAGATAAGAAGTTGATACAATTAAACCCACCAAATACTGTTTGAAAGAGGAAGGAGGGTGAGATGCTCAAGGGTTTTAATACAGGGGCAAAGTATAGTGTACCCATGTAAGGACTTATCACAATGAACACCCCTTTGTACTATTCATGTGTGCTAATAAATGGAGGAATATAAAAATCTACCTCTACTTGGAAAACCCCCACAATTTCTCTTAATGCTTTTCAAACAACTTGCCAAAAAACAGTTTCCCAGGTTAACATTCATTAAATTGTGAGAGAACGAGCTACAGTCAAATGAGTAAATTGTTTTTCTCTTCTTAAATAAACTAGCAAGTACTTGCTGAGCTCTAGCTGACACAGGTGCTGGCCTTAGGCTGGTGTTATCCTTGCCATCTGAACAGGAAGGCATTCCGTTGGGTTTTCAGATAAAAGTAGGTGTACAGTTAAATTTCACATAAACAATGAAAAAGAAGTTCTAGCACTGCATGTCCCATGTATTATTACATACACTTGATATAGCAAAAAACTTTTATTTTTTAATCTGAAAAAGTATCTTGTGTTTTCATTGGCAGACTGCAAGCAAGTAACCTAAAATGGCAAGTGGTCGTTGCGCTCGCCATGTCTGCTGTCAGAATTGTGCTCGCCATGTCTGCTGTAGGAATGTGGATGGGAAAAATGCGTAGTCCAGAGCACTCAGCTGGGGAGACATGGGAAAAGCTGTTGATTGGTGGGTTTGTGTCAAGTTCTTGACATTGTCAAAAAAGAGAAGGTAATGGTGATAACAGAGTAACTGGTATAAGGAGGGATGGTGGAGGATGGCACTGGTACCAGAGCAGCAGAAGTGAGTAGCTTGGGGAGGGATGGAATACTCTGGCTCTAGGTCTAGGGTGCTTTTCCTTGCCTGTTGCTGCTCACTCTCCCCCCTACCCTCTCTCTTTCTCTCTGTCCCCTTCTGAACTTTTTCCTGAAGGCAACAAATGACTAATAGAAGTAGAAATACTTTTGGGCTTGATGAATAATTTGAAACTATAGGAACTGCCATATTGATGCGGATCTCCTGGTTCGTGTAAGGTAACTTAAAAATACTAGGTTTAATTAGGTAACCGCTAAAGAGACCACCATGTGACAGTCAGGCAGGAAGAGTTTGTTATTTTACTGAATTGCTGCCCATGGCGTTCATGGTGGAGACCACATGGCCAAAAAGAGGAGGACTGTGGTCTGACCTGGGTTTAAGTAGAGAAGGGGCAGGGAGAAGGTGTGGCTAGATGAAGGAAGGTGTGGCCACACTGGATGAGGATGTGACCTCAGGGCCTGGGACCTTCTCCCTCACACCTCAAGGGTTAGCTGAGAGGCATGACTGGGGGCGGCCCAGGATGTGACCTCCAGGTGTGCCAGTTATCTAGGTGACACAGGCATAGGGCAGAGACTTATGCAGGAGGTGAAGTGGCCAGGGCCCACAGACCCTACAATTAGTTTCTAAAATCAATACTTTCTTACAAATGTTTGCAAAGGATTTGATCATGGACATTGCTTGTCTTCCATTACTGACATTCCTAGAGTTGAAGGAAGTCATAAAGTTTGCTTACTTTCTTCCCAGATGCCCATTTCCCAATTTGAAGGGAAGACTATTAGTGTGTAATTAAAAGCAAAGCAAAACAAAACGAACAAACAAAAAACCCAACACCCACAAACCTACTGTAATAATGTCTTCTTAATTCTGTATAAAACCCCATGAGGGAACAAATTACTGGAGCACAGAACTATTTTTCATTTACTATTCTTCGCAAGGAGAAGTCTGAACGTTGTCTTGTGCAGCTCAGGACCTGTGCTGAAGGCACTATGGAAATCAACTCAGCTGGGGCTCTGAGCAACAGACCACGGCACTCCTCCCCATCTTCACCTGTCCTGCTGCCATCTTCCTAGCTCCACCAACAGAGACTCTGGGCAATTATCTCTTCAGCTTTACTTAGCATTCACTCTGATCTCTGGCATAGCCTGTTTCTCTGGCTAGAGACATCCCCAGCAGTCTGGGCTCTCGAGTACTCAGTCCTTTGGCTGGGATTATACTGTATGCTGCCAACCTAACCCACTCTCCTCACAGCGAGGGAGTCAGGAAGGAGAGCAAGTTGGACAGGGTTCTACTGTAAGCTGGGTGTCAAGCAGTGACCAAGCGCCATCTGTATCATAGTAGCTTTAAGGCCCAGCTTCAACCTTGTTTTCCTTGCCTGAAGCTGATGTTGAACTCATCAGGACAGAGGACCTATCTACTCTGTCCACTGTCTATCTTTATTCTTTCTCATATCTCTATTTAGATTTGGCTTTGGGATTGGGGACAGAGAAGATTATTCTTTCTCATATCTCTATTTAGATTTGGCTTTGGGATTGGGGACAGAGAAGATAGAAAGGCCAAACTTAACCCTCAATTTAAGTTGTGTTTGCCAATCCCTCTCTTGTGAGAGCAGTTGCCATTGTGGATGTCATGTTTGTGCAAAAGAGGTGATAAGTATGGACTCCAGGGGGTGAAACTTCTCTGAAACTCTGACTGTGTAAGACTGAGTCATTACTTAGCCTCTCTGTCATTCAAATGGAATGACAAGAGTACTCACTTTATAGAGATGGAAGAAGAATCCAACTTTCTGTGTGTTCAGATAGCTTTGAGAACACTGCCAGCTATATGGAGTTTTAAATTATTGCTTTAATATAATCACTATATCTTTTTTGATTTCATTGTCAATTCTTGGGGTAATAGATAGGACAGAATTCTGGCATCTACAGATTAACAGCACTACATTCTCTGCCATGCATATAGGTTCATACTTCTCAGCCAGGCACTGACAATAACAAAATAAACTAAAATCCCCTTTGTAAACTATAATACTTATTTCTTAGAACAATATGCCATTACAAGGAAAAAGGAACATACATGGGTACGCTATCAAATGCCTAAAGGAAACATGACTGCTACTCAAATTGCAAGCTGGGAAGGCTTAAAAGCAAGGCCATGCTTTTGGATTGTTTGGTGTATATACAGAAGAAGGAAGGCTGAGAGACAGTGAGGAAGCAGGCCACAGCTGAGCTAGGACTGCACCTATGGGAACAATACAGACATCCTGAGAAGGAAGATACTTTAACAAATGAACACACAGAAGCAGCATTTCGTGTGTCCTTCATTTCCAGTCTGAATCATTCATTTGGCTTTAGAGTAGAGCTGACGAAATGGACTGAACAATTATGAAGTATTTACTTCCTTATAGTCCAAAGCTACATGTGAGGCTGGATTTTGGGTGAGGTCATGTATCAGTATAGCAATAAAGATGTTCAATTAATTAGACATTTATTCAATTGTTCCTGATATTTAGCAACATTCTTAGAAGAACTTGAAAAAAATCTTTGCCAAAGTCAGTAAGTGAAGTGAAATGCACAAATGGCTTTGGGCGATCTGCTGCGGAGAACTGTTTTAAGCACGGCATAAACATGCCAAATCAAGAACTTGTTTCTTTATCTACATGTGCCATAAAAATTTGGCTCTCATAGTGTCTGATCCATTAAAAATGGGATTTGCTATTTCCAGACAGCAGATAGCTCAGAGCTCAACAGGGCCAGCAGGCAGGAATCCCAACTCCCATCTCCCTCTTAGAACAGCTCAGAGTGCTCTACTGCTATGTGCTCTACTCAAGACACAGGAGTAATGCATGCTTGACCATACTAGGATTGCCTTTGGATTGAGGCACAGGTTCACTATTCTTCAAATATAAAAGGCTGTATATCAGCAGACGCCTGATTTATGGAGAAACATTAGGCAGTACATGATTTTTTTTCAACAAGGACATATGATACAGGTATTGAAACAATGCTGCAGAGAAATGACAGACTTAGAGAGGATAGTAGTATAACCCAAGACTGTTAACACAGATTACTACTGTATGTTTTTGCCTAAAGCCTCAGAAATATGTCACTGTACACTAGAGGATAAGAATCCCATGTCATTTGTACTAATAGTTCTTGAGATAGTCTTAGAAAGTGTGGATTATTGAAATGCACAGCAATTTGTTTTGCATATTTAATATTGTGTTAAAGAATGAATTGTACTGCCAAGGACAAATGACTAATACTTGTAATTCTAGCTACTCTTAGGAGGCTGAGATCTAAGGATAATAGTTTGAAGCCAGCCTAGGCAAGGAAGTCTGTGAGACTCTTATGTCAAATAGATCATTACAAAGCCAAGAGTGGAGCTGTGGCTCAAGTAGTAGAGTGCTAGCCTTGAGTAAAACAATTTAGGGATAGTGTCCAGCCCTGGGCTAGCGAACATGCAAACACACAAACACACACACACACACACACACACACACTTACCTATACCCCTACACCCTTCCCATACACTGTTGTACTAATATAATTGTTGAAGTCAGGATGTCTAGAGACTTCCTTCTTTCCTCTCTTTCTTCCTTGGCTCCTTTTCTCTTTTACTTGGGATCAAACCCAGTGCCTTTACAGACTGTCACTACTATTGTACTTTATGATTTTTTTTTTTGAAGGGGTTTCTTATTTTCCAAGTAAGCAAGCTTCCCCTGCATTACCAAACCCCTAGGTCTTCAAGACAAAATGCAGTAATTCCCAAAGAATAATGTTTTATAGTATTTAATGACAAAAATAATCTAGGGTAATACTGGTTCCACTTTTCTCACACATTTACTATCTTTACTAACTATCCACAGGGTTAACTACTCTTCTAATATCTATTTGTAGATACATCTATCGATAAATATATCTATATTTAAATTTTGCACTAGTACAAAATTGTGTACTCTGCCTTAGTCGTTTGAGCCACATGTCCACTTTAAGCTTTTTGCTGTTTAATTGGAGAAATTCTTATCTCCAGCAGATTTGTCTGCTAGGCTTTGAACTGTGATTTTCAGATATCAGCCTTCAAAGTAGGTTGGATTACAGGCATGAGCTACTGGTATCCAACATTTCCACTATTTTTTTTTTTTTTTTGGGTCTGGTCGCGGGGCCTGAACTCTGGGCCTGGGCGCTGTCCCTCAGTTCTTCAGCTCAAGGCTAGCGCTCTACCACTTGAGCCACAGCACCACTTCTGGCTTTTTTCTTTTTGCTTACGTGGTGCTGAGGAATCGAACCCAGGGCCTCAGGCATGCAAGGCAAGCGCTCTACCACTGAGCCACCTTCCCAGCCCACTATTTTTAATCCAACCACTGTCTACAGTAATATTCGATTTACCTAGGCCTTATTACCAGTTGTTCCTAAGAAAGTTTTCAAGGTAAGTATAATTTGTTCCTAAAATACTAATGCTTTCAAAAAGAGGGTACATACCTCTACTGTTTTTAAACAAAACATGTTTCTTGATATAAATCAATCCCAATTCTTTCACTTGAGATAAATTAAAGTGTGCTGAGGGTCTGGGATTAGAGGTAAGTGATGGAGTCCTGGGCAACTGCACCACAAGAGGTGCTCTGTTAGTGACTTTGGGATCTGAAGCCTGTCCTCCTTTTTTTTTTTTTTGTTGGTCATGGGACTTGAACTCTGTGCCTGGGTGTTGTCCCTGAGCTCTTCAGCTCAAGGCTAGCACTCTACCACTTGAGCCACAGCACCACTTTTGGTTTTTGAGTAGTTAATTAGAGATGAGTATCTCTTGGGGACTTTACTGCCCCAGCTGGCTTTGAACCATGATCCTTAGATCTCAGCCTCCTGAGTAGTTAGGATTACAGGCGTGAGCCACCGGCTGTCCTCCCTTTTATTTGGTACTCTGTCACTACTTACTGCAGCTCTGAGTTCTCAAACTGAAATAAGGATATTGGGTCTAACAAACAATGTCTTGTTCTCATAGTCTGGATGTGTGGTGGGGGCTTTTCACCCAGCTCAGACAAGCTTAGAGGTGTGAGATAGGCCATTCTTTGAATCTGCAGGGGTATCATGCTGTTTTTGGACACAGGAAAATTTTACTACAGAGAATTCTTGCCCTAGACGATGTGTTTTTGTTGGACTTGGGTCCCTACCCCAAACATGTGGTTTTTGCCTTTAAAAGCTTTGTGCATGCTACTTTTTGGGCTGCAGGTCTTTGAGACAGGAGTCTATGTGTAGTTGCCAGCTTTCTAATGAAGACTTCCAATTTGACCTCTCAAAACGTGGCTTCTCTGTTGCTAGTGGTTGAGTTCCTGTATAACAAAGCAAGAACTAACCTCTTCCTAACTGCTGTCAGGGCAATCAGGCATCTGTCTACATTTGTTAGAATGGACTTAAACAAAACAATGGACAGTTGGTGGATGTGGAGTGGGGAGAGTAAACAGTCACTTGAACAGTCTGGGCTCAGATTGGCTTTCACACAAATTCAGAGCTGTATTTTGGATCTACCAGATCACAGTAACAAAGACTGCTAATTGAGTAAAGTGCTGATATTTGTTTTTCTCAAAGGAGAACTTATCAAGTATGTTTATATATACAGTTTTGTGATATAGAAGAATTTGCTTACAGTTAGATATATGTCTATGAATAGAAAAAAGTTATTAAAGTAATAGTTATCAAGTGAAAAAGAAAAGCTAACTTTACCAACAATGACTCTCAAGAATGTGCAAAGATTTACATTTCTACATGAAGAACACAAATTATTAAAAGAAAATAAGGCTGAATATTGGTAGCTCACATCTGTAATCATAGCTACTCAGAAGGCTCAGATCTGAGGATTACAGCAGGAAGGTTCTGGACTCTCTTATCTCTAATTAACGACTTAAAAACTGGACGAGGAGTTGTGGCTCAAAGTGGTAGAACACTAGCCTTGAGCAAAAAAGCTCAGGGACAAAGCCCATACTCTGCATTCAAGTCTCACAACCAAAAACAAAACAAAACAAAAAAGCAGCCTCCAGTACAAAATATGTGAAGTATTGTAGTAGTGACAACTGTTAAATACTCATCGTGTGTGTGTGTGTGTGTGTGTGTGTGTGTGTGTGTGTGTGTGTGTGTGTGTGTGTGTGTGTACACTGGTACTCTACCACCTGAACAATACCTCCACTTTCAGAATTTTGCTGGTTAATTAGAGATAAAAGCCTCAAAGACTTTTCTCCTGGGCTGGCTTCAAACCTGGATCCTCATATCTCAGCCTCGTGAATAACTAGGATGATAGGCATAAACTAACAGGACTTGGCTTAACACTCTCTTTTAATGTGGAGAAGATATTAAATCACTCAGATGAACTGAGTTTTAGAACTTGGGAGATGTTAAAAAATTGCTGTGGATCTAAAAGTTTTTTTCTTCCCTAGCATTTTCATATTTTTATAGTAACTTTTTATATTAGTAGATTATTAACATCTGTGTTTAGCTAATAAACCTAGATTTCCCCCTGAACACATAAGTTCTGATAAAAATCTACCAAAAAAGTTATAAAAAAAAAAAGGAGATCCTTTATGTACATAGTAAGGTTTTATTCAGGCCAAGGACACACAGTACACACTAATTTGCATGACTTTAATAAAAGGTGTTCTAATTATAGCCTGCTTTAACTTACCTGTGACTTCTCCAGAAGGGGGAGAAAAAACAAAAACAAAAAAACTCTAGGTTGACCCCATGGCCTAGAAGGCCTCTGGCCCTGTAACCTTTCCCGGTACTTAGCTTGGTGTATTTTCAGAAACCACAAGGTATATTCATTAAAATAACGGAGAAAAAAAATGCATGAAATATAGTCAGATGACCTTCTGGATTACCTTACCTATGTTCCCTTTTATTAGGGAAGATAAATGAGAACTTTCTTTGCATAAATAATATTTCTACGAATGGTTGCCAGGTATGATGGCATGTATCTATCATCCCAGAACTTGGGAGGTAAGGCAGGAAGATGGCAAGTTAGAAGACTGCCTCCACAACCCAAAGGAATTATTGAAGAGAATTCTTTTAATCTGGACACAGAACCCAAAGCACTTGAAAATGAAATTCAATCTGAAGCAACATGTATTAGTAAAAGAAAGTATTTCCCAACTCTCATCTGGGTGCACATTTTGCTTTGAGTTTTGTTTGCTGTTTGCAACAGCATTTAAGAGAAAACCAGCTGACCATTTACTACCTAACAATGGTTTTGGGTCTGATTAAGAAATGCACCTGGCCTCCTTCAAACAATCTGCTTGTTTAACCTGGTGACTTTTCTGTGTCTGGGGTCAGGCCGGAGCAATCTGGGGTGTGGGATGGAAAGAAGAGCAAACATAACTGACTCACTGAGAACACAACAGCGCTAACTGCCCTTTGTAATTACAACTGTTTTAGCAGTTTCCAGTAGGCAAGGCTATCATTTAAGTGACCACTATAATTTGGGATGAAATCCCAGGAAATGGTGCCAATTGAAAAGGAGTTGTCTTTCTGAGTTTACTCAGCATAATGAAGCCAGTGAAGTGCTGAGTTTCCCTTCTTCCATGTAAAAGTACAAGGGGAAGTTAACACTAAAAGGAAGTTAGGTAGAGAGAAAAAGAGATTGCCAGAAGAGTCACTCTCAGGAGCAAGCCATGGCTTAATCTTACTCTTGCATCTCTTGTGGTATGGAAAAATTTCAACCATACAGAAAACTGTACAAAAGAACGAAGCCCACAACTTCTTACTTTGTTTTGAAATTCATTAACACATGGTCCATTGTACTTTACTGAACTCTATTCATGTCTCTCTGAGGGGTATTCTTTAAGCCCCAGTTTTGGGGCTTAAAGTCATGGCCTTATGTCCCGCTTTGCTTTTTTGCTCAGGGCTGGCACTCTACTATTTAAGCCATACTGCTACTTCTGGCTTTTTGCTGGTCAAATGGAGATAAGTCTCTCTGATTTGTCTTCCTAGGCTGGCTTTGAACCTCAATCTTCAAACCTCAGCCTCCTCAGTAGCTAGAATTATATGCATGAGCCACCAGCACCTGGTCCTCCGAGTTCTTTTTACAGTAAATCTTCAACAGATGATATTTTAATTTAGATAAGCTTCCATTTACAATATTGGTGTATATTTCTCTAAAAATTACTCTAGAACTCTCACGGAGCATAAGATGCTGAAGCCAACTTTAAAAGATCTTGAAAATATTTCACAAGAAAACATCTATCTGAGCCGGGCACACCTGTAACCCTAGCTACTCTGGAGGCTGAGATCTGAGGATCACGGTTCAAAGCCAGCCCAGGCAGGAAAGTCCATGAAACTCTTATCTCGAATAAACCACTAGTAAACCAGCCGTGGCGCTGTGACTCAAGTGGTAGAGCATTAGCCTTGAGCTGAAGAGCTGAGGGACCAGCTGAGCCCAGGCCCAGAGTTCAAGCCACACCACCGACCTACCAAAAAACAAAACAAAAAACAAAACCTAAACCAAAAAACAAACAAAAACCACATCTATCTGCTTAGAAATCTAATTTGACTGCCTTCAACTGGGTAGTTAAAATGACAGAGTAACTTGAAATACCACCCTCTTATTTTGTTATTTATGAGGGAAAAAGCAACATTTTAAAACTGAGAAATAGGGTTAGTTTATCTGTGTGTGGTTCCAGTTATCTCAGAACATTCCAATAAACAAGAGACAAAGTTACAAGCAGCAAGGTTACATTTGTAGGGTTGGAGCTAAGAGAAGTAGGAGGTTAATAAAGAGCCCAGGCACTGTCCAGAACAAAAATTTCCTTTTTCCTTCACTTCACACACACAGAATAAAACAGCACCTAAAGCAGACACATGGCCAAACTTCAGGAGCTTCAAAACTCATTCATCAAGCAGTCTAGCTACTTACAATAATTTATTATCCATCTTAAACTAAAGATCAAAAGGCACTTTTATTCAGTTCTTCATTACCCAATGACTAATTTGTAGGGGAATGAAGCCTTCACAAGAGAAGCCAAAATAATCTGAGGTGACTTTGATATAATGCCACAAAGGATATGAAGAGGAAGCTGGTAGAAGCTGCAAATGGCTAGATTCCATTAAGAGGTCTAATAAAAGAGTAATGGAAATTCCCTTAACTGTAAATTAAAAAAATGTTAGAAGTGGGCAAAATGTAGACAAGTTGGGTGAAACCTTTGATTTGCCATAGCTTTTTCTTTTTCTAAGCTTTTGTTAAATGTTAACTTTAGCCACTGTTGCACTTACGTTAATTAAATGGCTTCACTTAAAAAAAAAAAAAAGTGCAACGTTCCCATTAGAAATGTGGCCAATCTCATTCCTTCTGCTGCTGTAATATTCAGCAGCCCGTGCCTTCCCCTTGACTTGTCAGACACCAGTGGCTTTCTCAATTTCTTTCAAACAGAATCCCTGTATTCTGCCAAGTGATTGGCTTAGCTTGAGAAATGTTCACTTGAAATAATTTAAATTCTAAGACTGCATATTAGAGTGGTCACATGGAACAAAAACACCGCTTTTTACCAATGTTTGGCACATGAAGTCAACTGGTCACTTAGGAAACCACTAGAAATGATTTAAATTCTCCAAACTTCCACAAACCATTGGGCACAATTTTGTTGCTGTATAAAGTGTTTTTTCATACTCATCATTTTGACAAAAAAAAAAAAAAAAAAGACCTTACCATGTGGTACCTGTAAATTTACCTGTAAATTCATAGATAAGGACTTTAAGTTTACAGGAACATTTCAGCTGTGTATTTCTGTTTGCCTCTGAAGTCACTTCACATTAATAGATTTATTGGAACATAACGAACACGGACTAGAAGTTTCACACAAGTCTCAAATCTGTAATGCATTTCCCCATGGAGATGGGAAAGTGTTAAGCATTTTTTATAAAATAGTTCCAAGTGTGTGTGTTTTTAAAAAGAAGTTTTTAATCTATGAAATACATATATGTAAAAAATGTCCAGGAAATTTTTCAAATAGGAAGGGTAAAGGGTGTGGGTTAGAATAGGAATGAGGAGTCTTTTCTTTTTATTCCTGGCAGTACTGAGGTTTGAATTCAGGGCTTATGCTTTTTCAGTAGGTATTCTATACTCTACCATGGCTCCAGCCTACAATGGGTCTTTAGAAAGTATTTAAATGGCAATTTGGGAGCCATCACACTTTTTGACCATCTCTGTCCAGCAAAACTCTTGGTGATGGATATTTCATGAATAATGCTATTGACTGATTTTTAAAAAAGGACGACTTATTTAGCAAAATAACTAATACAACAGTGGAGAGCCCAGACCTGGCAAGTAATGTTTTAACTACTTTTCCCAATGCAAAGCCTAGGTTTTCATTAAGTATTTGGAAAAAAAACAAACAAACAAAAAACAAAACACAAAAACCACTCATATTAAGACATCAAACAAAAACTTTACCAAAGGCTGTCTTAAAGGTTTGAGATTTCAGTGCCAATATGTAGCTAGATTTGTGTTGTTTAGGTTCTTGTTGTTTTAAAGCTAGGTAAGTGTTAGACCTATACTCTAGCTAACTGTGACTAGATTTTAATGTGCTAAAAATACTATTCTAGTTCACAAACGCAAATATTGTTTCTTTTTTTGTTTTTTTTTTTTGTCCGGTTGTGGGGCTTGAACTCTGGGCCTGAGCACTGTCCCTCAGCTCTTCAGCTCAAGGCTAGTGCCCTATCACTTGAGCCACAGCGCCACTTCCGGTTTTTTCTTTTTTGCTTATGTGGTGCTGAGGAATCGAACCCAGGGCCTCAGGCATGCAAGGCAAGCGCTCTACCACTGAGCCAACTTCCCAGCCCCGCAAATATTGTTTCCTTTACAAATGTTGAAAAATTTTAAGCTGAAATACAAGTGTATTTGCACTTAGCGTTACCATATTTTGCTTTTTCATTTTTCTTCCCTATTCTTCCTTCTTTCTTTCCATATTGAAAAAATTCATATATTGAAGACTGTGCTATACATTCAGAAAGATGTAAATCTAGAAGGGATCATAACTATACTAATGGGAACACTAATCATCATCAAGACTCCAATAAAATGTATTAATAACATGTTCATTTCTCTTACCTTGTGGTCATATGGATTGTAAGAATGAAATACTTGAGAAAGATCTTTTGTCCTCTGCTTTTTCTGTGAAAGAAAAATACAAAATATTTGGGTTGGTTGCTCATAGAAAGCATACATATGTGTTTATATCTATACCTAAAGATGCTGTTCTTTCATTAGAGATTTTGGCCTTGTGAAAGCTGATGGAACACAAGGGTTTAAGTGCAAACCAAAGTCGGAAGCAGCAAAGCAACCTCTTCCCAGAAAATTTTGAATTAAATTATGAAAAATTCTCTATTAAAATGTTTAACTTAGAGGTTAAAATGAAGAAAGCACAATACAAAGAAAGAAAATTCAGGCCACATTCAGGGCAGTTTCAGTTGCTTTGAACACCACTGCAGCTACTCAGATCTGATCCATGATACACACCTGCCCGAAGGATGGGCAGGCTTCCTGGGCACACCTTAGCCTGTCTGCCAATGGTGCCTTCATTCCATCAGATGTGGTGCACAGTACATATCACTTATGCTAAGTGTGTGATAAAGACTGGCTACATTAATGGATGAACTATGGCACTAAGTTGGAGAGGCATGTAACTACCCATATTTATACTGTGGATATGTAGCTGCATACACATAGTTAAGACAACATGTTCTTTTTCAGGGCAAACCCAGGTATTGCTCAAGTCTTGTCTACCCCCCCTGCTACTCAGCATCAGGGATAAGAAGCATGGGGTTATCCCATTCTAGCCAACATAGATGACAGTCTCTTTTCTTTTCTTTCCTTAAGGTTTTTATTGTAAAAATGCTGTTAGTTACATGAACAAGGTAATGAGTACATTTTCTATTGAGCATTGTTGCCTCCTCCTTTGTTTTCCCCTACCATTCCTTCCCTCCCTCCTCCACTACTATCCCCCCCACGCCAAAGTTGTAAAGTTCGTTTTCAACATAGTGTTGTTTTTTTAAAATACATTTTTATTGTAAAAATAGTGTACAGAGGAGTTACAGTTACATGAGTAAGGTAATGAGTACATTTCGAGCATTGTTAACTCCTCCTTTGTTTTTCTCCTACTATCCCTTCCCTCCCACCTCCCCAATATAGTGTCTTGTACATCTCATTGTTACAATGGGTCAACCTGTTTAAGCGTTTTTATCAATTATCTTTAAATATTTTATAGTGTTTTGTACATCTCACTGTTACAATGGGTCAACCTGTATCCTTATTTAAGCATTTTGTTTTTTCCCTTCCTTTTCCTGAATTAGAGAAGTGTATATACAAGATGTGGGGCACCGACATCAAATACAGTGAAAACAGGGTTCATACTGTGGGGGAGGAACATAGAAGGAAACAAAAAAATCACATGGTACAGTATAAATACGTTAGAAACAATATCAAGAAAGAAAAAAGATATTTGTGTCCCTATCTTGGGGTTCATTTCACTTAATATCATCTTATATGGTCATACGTACCTAGCTTTTGGCCTTTAGACACATGAAGAAATGCTCAACTTCTCTAGCCATAAAAGAAATGCAAATCAACATAACATTGAGAATCCACCTCACCCCAGTTGAAATGGCTATAATCAAGAACTTTAATAACAACAGATGCTGGAGGGGATGTGGACAGAAGGGAACCCTACTGCACTGTTGGTGGGAGTGTAAACTTGTTCAACCACTTTGGGAAGCAGTATGGAGGTTCCTCAAATGACTCCACCTAGAGCTCCACTATGACCCAGCAATCCCACTTTTGGGCATTTACCCAAACAAAGCCATAATAAGGCTACCAGCACAACTATGTTTATTGCAGCATTATTTACCATAGCTAAGCTAAGATATGGAACCAACCCAGATGCCCCTCAGTAGATAAATGGATCAAGAAAATGTGGTATACACACACACACACACACACACACACACACACACACACACACACACACACACACACACACACACACACACACACACACACAATGGAATTCTATGCCTCCATCAGAAAGAATGACATTGCCCATTTGTTAGGAAATGGAAAGACGGAAAAAATATTAAGTGAAGTAAGCCAGACCAAAGAAAACACAGGTCCCATGGTTTCCCTTACTTGCAATAACTAGTACATGTGGAGGACACACAGCTTCTTTTCTCATGTACTACGATCGCTGCACCGGCTCTGCCACCCCCTTACCCACTATGGACAATTTTTATGCTTCCTATATATGTAAACACAAATTTAAAGTTAGTAATTTCAAAGAAAGGAAGATATTCCATATACATTGATCTGAAATTTATTTTTTATGTTCACATTTTATCTTTGCCAAACTTTCATGCATGAGTCCATCACCTACAGTCTGTATGCAAAGCATGAAATCTAAGAGCTTTAGAAATCCAAATGTCTTCTGCAATTTAATCTTTAATATAATAATCTTTGCACAAGTATCTGTGACAGCCTGAGAGTTTGGATAGATAAAAAATTATAGAGGTCCAGTTTCAGTATCAAATAGAACACTACTTAGATATTATAAACGACCTCCTATCCCCCCTAAATCTTCCCAATGTGCCATCTTACCAAGAGAGAATGAAAAAAAAGAACAAGACCTAAAATGGAAATTCTGAAGATTTTTCTCTTCTATTTAAAAGTTAGAACCTTTCTAAATTTGAAGAACAGATTAAAATATGTATCATATTTTCTTAGCAATAAATACAGAAGTGATTGAATTTTTTTCTTGTCCATCACAAAATTAAGACTTCTGCATACATCTTAAAATTCTGTCATGTAAGTAACTTGGTGGTTGTTAAGCCTGACCCACTCTGATGTTATTCCAAAAGGTAACTGAGCTTCTTCTGTCTACACTTGTGAATGGATACTTGACTAGTATCTGCGAGGCCTAAAGAAGTATTCCCTACCTATTCCAGTATCCTCCTGGACATGTCCTTCAAATCTCTACTGCCAGAAATCCTGTCTGGCTTTTGTGTGGTCTTCTACATCCACTTGGCTAGGCAGCTGGCTGAGATAATAGTGAGGATTGTGTACTAAAGTCCTTTATAGATGCTGTTTTTTTTTTTTCTAGAAAATTCTCCCTATTTCAGAAATATCCTGGAGCCATAATTCTATTGGCAGGCCTGTAGATCCCTTGTTCTTATTGCCACATTCTGATGCCCACTGAAAATCATCCCTTGCAGCTCAGCTGAAATTTCTGCCTCTTCTGTCCTCCCCCTTGACCAGTGATTCCAATCACCTAACTTGAAGCAATTTAATACTTCTTTTCTCCTGAGAGTATGGATATTGCTTCAAGATGAGTACACAAAAATTTCCTTAGCTGATGAAACATTAGTTATGTGAGCCTTGGGATCTGTTGGATAGGATGGTCAAGTTGCTTGTCCATCAACGTTTTCATTAGCTTATAATTTTTTTCTTTTCTTTCCTTATACCAGTGTAGTAAAACAGTTCTTGGCTTACACTTCAATCAGAACAAAAATGACAAATACTAACACTTCCATTGGAAGGAGACTGATTTAACACATTGGGAAAATTTTTTTTTCCAGAAAGGAATTTATGCTAGAGAAGATAAAATAGAAAACATATCAATTTTCATCTTGGGAGGTATACCAAAGACTGATGAGTCTCAGACACTGTTGACCACCTTGAGCTGGTAGGCAGATAAGGAATATTCTAAAGTTGCTTTTTATGGTCTTTTCATGTGGGTTTGAATTTATATCTGTGTATTTATAGCTAAAGCTGACATATGTCTTTTGACTTATCAGATGGCAGGGCCCTGAAGCTTGAACCCAGGTCCTTGGTCCTATCAAGTACATGCTCTACACACACACACACACACACACACACACACACACACACACACACACACACACACACACACACAAACACACACACATTTTATTTTAAACTCAAGGGTCTGGGTACTGTCCCTGAGCTTTTTTGCTCAAAGTTTTCACTTTACCACTTGAGCCACAGCTTCACCTCTTGTTTTTTGGTGATTAACTGAAGATAGAGTCTCACAAATTCTCCTGCCCAGGCTGGCTTTGAACCATGATCCTCAGATCTCAGCCTCCTGAGTAGCTGGGATTACAGGTGTCAGTCACCGGTGCCCAACTTCTACATACACTTTTTGTCATCGCTACTTCAATTGATTTCGGAAGGGAAGCGGGATATAAGTAAGTGAAACACTATTTGGGACAGTGGCTATGTCCCATAGGCTGGTTCTGGGATGGGGTTTAATTCTCCAAGCCTCTTCTATGTCAATAGCAACATGTGCCACCCTAGAGATGATTTCTTTCAGTCTAATAAATGTTTCCACTTTCACTTAAAAAAAAGCCAGAAGTATTTTTTTCTTATAAGTTTATTATTGCACATATAGTAAATTCTTGGCTGTAAATATTAAGGGTTACTATATTCAATTATCTAAAAATCACTGCTTTCTTCCTTTCAGCTATACAGCCTAGTGGTATATCTTTTAGAATCTAGAACAATGCTTGGAAAATTATGGCCTACTGGGCAATCTAGACTACTTCCTGCTTTTTGTTTTTTTAAAGTTTTATTGTTACTATCTATGACCGTTTCCATGCTCCAACAGCAGATGGTCAAAACAGACCACAAACCTTAAGGTATTTACCATCTGGCTCTTTCCAGAGAGAAGTTAGCTCTGATCTAGAATCTCTATGCCTAACCATGTCTACAGCTACTAGTAGTTTCTTGTACAGCAAAATTAACTTCACAGCAAAATTCCTTGCACCTTCTACTTGCTCATGAAGACACTTCAAAAGCCAGTTCTAGCCAATTTCCTAAAATACCATGATGAAGATACCGGGCATAGCAAGAATTAGCTGTGTTGTTTCCAGGATTTTAACTTCCAGTGTCTTCTAGCTATAGACCGAGAAAAGGGCAGGGTGGTTTGTAGCACTTGCTGAAACAGATAAGGAATTTCTGAGTCTAGTAAATGTCTAGTAAATATTCTAGCTGCTAAAGACTTCCACAGGAAGTCTTTAGTAAGTTCTTGCACTAAAGCAAGGTAGAAACTTAACATACAAGTAAATAAGACATGGCTACCATTACCAGTGATTGAGAATCCCATATGGGCACTGTTAGGACTACTACTCTGCAAGGCTTGTTGAGCTTTGCTATCAGCAGTTGTAACTGAAACCAAAAGCGGAGCCAAAAAGGGCATAATTAGGTATTTTCCTATTGCATCATAGTGCATGTGTAAATTACCTCCCACTTTTCAGCCTGTTAAAACAAACATCTTGGTCATGCAACCACCTGTTAATTCTCTAAGTGTTTGAAAAGTAAACATGTTAAACAAGTTGTGTGATGAACTTGTAATGAGGGTGGCCAAAGTACAAAAGGTTTGGCAACCATTTTCCCCCAGAGGTACCTTCAAGTCACCTTTATCCTCAGTTCCAAGACATGTGCCACAGGGAAGAGAGGATGCTGAGCCGTGCCATGGAGGTAGGTTGAAGTTGAGTTTAAACACTGAGGCAGTCTGCAAGCTCAGTAAAACTTCTGGATCCTGAGTATCCACAGCTTCCCAACTATGTGCATTTCACAAACTGCTCTTACATTCTACTTTTCAGAAAACACTGAAGACCCCTTCCTTAAACTTCCTTTTGGAAACAAATGAAGCTAAAGGCCCGGAGGGAGAATTTTTTTTTTACAGCGCAGGTTGCTGTGTGTGTGTGTGTGTGTGTGTGTGTGTGTGTGTGTGTGTGTGTGTGTGTGTGTGTGTGTGTGTGTGTGTGTGTGTGTATGGGTGGGTGGGAGTATGTGCTGGTACTGGGGCTTGAACTCAGGGCCTTGTGCTCTTGGCTAGTCCTCTACTACTTGAGGCATACCTCCACTCAAGGCTTTTTGCTGGTTAACTGTAAATAAGAATCTCTTGGGATTTGTCTGCCTGGACTGGCTTCCAATGGCAATCCTCAGGTCTCAGCCCCTGAGTAGCTACCAGAGCCCAGCTTAACCCTCTCAATCTTTATGAAAGGTATACAATAGAGGACAGGCTGAGAAAGGCTCTTTGGAGCCAAGAATCTATTTTGAACATGAGGTTATATGGCCAATTGAATATGAGCAATATCTACCATGCTTCCTGTTTGTTTATGCTTTCTTTGCCCTTTGTCTAGATGTAGAACTTTCCCAAGTAAACCAGTAAAACTATGATGTCACTATATACTCTATTTCTATATATGGGGGTCTCAAAACTGAAGAAGCTTACAAGCTTTCTTAGAATTCTGTGAGTTTAAGGAGAATTATCATATTAATATTTAAATATCCAAGCCTTCATCATACTTTGTGGGAAGAAGTTAAAAGAGCAGGTTTAAATTTCAACACACTATTTTTTTTTCCCTTGCTTTTCTCTCTGGCAGAGTCTAAGAAGTGGTTAACTGAGCAACTGGCATGTAGCAACAAAAAGGTAAGAGGAAAAGACAAGGAGCTGAGAAAGAGGTAAACTGGACAACCAGGTCTGACTAGCTGAGCCTTATGTCATTTGAGGCAACAAATCAGGAAGGACCTAAGAGAGTTAAGGTCTAAAAAATTCCAAGAGATTGGAGTCAGTCATCAGGTAATAGAGGCCAGAAACCTAAGACTGGTGAGTTACTGCCTGTCAGAGATAGACATTCAGTAGTGAAGACACAGAACCACATCCTAAAACAAAAAGACAGAAATAGCTAAGATGTTTAAGACGAAGAACAACAAAGAAGAGAGTCAAAGAGTCCTTGTTGAAGAATTAGCCAGGCCCTGAAAGAGTCAGTGAGGACAAGTACATAGCTTGAAGCAGTAAGGGTCACTGGAGCCAGGGAAGAGAAATGAGGTAGTCAGGAAACTTTATATGAAGTACATAAACGTGCCAGGTACAAGGATGTGGCCTAGTGGTGAGGAAGATCTCATATTTGCATGGAGATCATCCTTTAAACTTTCTAGAGGGCAGGTTCTAGTGTTTAGAGAGTAGGCAATATTGGGACCATTAAATTCAGTCTGCATGGAACAGTATTTGATGGAAGAAGAAAAGCATTAATTGTTGGAGAGCTCAGCTATTTTTTTTTTTTTTAAAAAGTAAGAATAAAGGAAATGAATCTACAGATAACTGTTACTGTAAAGATGTAGACCCAGTATAGGTGAATGGAATCAGAGAGGAAAGGACCTTTGCTGATTTAAAGAAATGGCTAAGTAATTACAACAAATGATTTATGAAACATAGTGACACATGATCAAAGTTGTGTTTCAGAACAAGCTTCATGGTATTAAAGATGGAGCTCACCTGAAAGTAAAACTAGAGGCCCAACATGGAAGCATGTAAGGTTAGCGGCCATCCCAAATTAACATGGCAATAACCCAAATGAAGGTGAGAAGGAAGTAGAATTAGAGAGCCACCTGAGTGAGGCAGAATGGACTTCAGCTGGTAACTGATTAGAGAAGAAGCCATACAAGAGAGAAATTAGAATGTGGTGGGGCACAATAGTCCTAGCACTTGGGAGGTATAGGCAGGAGGATGGTAATTTTGAGGCCAGTGAAATACTGTCTCAAAAAAGGCAGAACAAAACAAGTGTAAGAGATCTCTAACTAAACTAAGGGAGGAGAGAAGAGTACCTTTCATTGATGCAAAAGCATAGGCAGAAAAGCGAGTCTAGGGACTAGGAGAAGAGAAGGGAATTCAGTCCTGAATATGACGACTTTGAGGTGAGACAGAGTTAGACATGACACGAGGCCACAGATTTGGGGGTCTATATGTATAATTTAAAGGTAGGCAGGGATGAGAGCACGTAGGGAGAACAAGAAATAAGACAAGTAAGGTTAAAATCCTCACAAATGACAAGTCCCCGACCCTATGGTAGCAACCTGTTTTAAACTTCCTATGGAAAATGAGCAAGTTGGATTAAACCAGTTGTTCTCCTCTGTAGGTAGAATAATTGGAGAACCTTTAAAATATACCAAGACCCTTGTCCTCTTCTCTAATGTCGCAGATTTAATTGGTCTTTTGGGACACTGGCAAGCTTTGGGAGTATTTCCAAATGTGGCCAATGTGGAGAACCACTATTCACAATGCTCCTCAAGGTGTCTTCCAACTGTTAACCTCCATGCTGCAGGTCAGATCCCTACCACAGTTCAGCTCTTGCCACTCTATGCCCTGAAGTCTATCAGGTACTTTCTTTTTTATTCTCTGTGTTGTACCTGCAGCTTTGCCTTATTTCCTGACCTTTTCTTTATTTAAAAATGGACTCTGCACAGAAATTCCTCTGGGGCCTATTGAGATACTAGCTGCAGAACAGGCTGAGAACTCAAATCTCACTCTCTACTTGGTAAATAATTCTGAAAAATATAGGAGAGCTAATTCAATAAGCCTGATCCTTTACTTGGTTGCCAACTCATAAAACACCAAAAGCTTACTTAAAAGCATTTGACAAGCTCACTTTTCTAGTGTACATACATCCTTAGTGTCCCTAAGATTGTCATACTTATTCAAGATCAATAAAGAGGAGGGGAACAAGGGCCCTGGACCCAGGCCAACCAGAAAAATCAACGATGTGAAATACAGATGTGATCAAAGACAGCCCATAATATGTTGAGTATCCAACATGCAGCTAACATGGAGAATGTTCCTTCTAAATCCTTGCCTCACACAGGTGAATGCTCTACCACTGAATCACATCTCTAGTCTTTCTGCACTTCCTTTTTAAGATCTGATGAACGAATTCTTCTGTGAAACTAAGCAAAACAAAGGAAAACAAGACCATTCTGCTCTCTGCATATTTTCTTCATGTGCCTCCACAAAATCTGCAAAGTGACTGAGATGATCATCAATGCTACTGAGTCCTCACAGCCTCCTCTACCTCCCTTCAATTAGAGTAAATTCAAAAAGAGATGGCAAGTTGTTTAGATTCAGGGAACTCTGTGGTGTGTGCACAAAGCAAGTACTTCCTAGAGACATACCTCTAAGGGAAACTTATGAAGTAGAGGACTGAATTTGTTCACCATAATGGCATTCAAATAAAATAAGAAGCAAATGTGAGCATGTCCACTCCTTCTAAATCATGAACGATAATGGTGGGAAACATTTTTTCAGCCTCATGGTTTCTAAGATAGCCTTAGTGGGAGCAAAGTATCAACAATCAGCCTCTCTTGTTTACAGGGGTGGAGGTGGGCCATTTTCCCCCACAGGACCTAGGGAGGCAAAAAATGCACTCAGGGAAATCTTCATGAATGTAGTGATAGTTCATGAAAGAAAGTGGAGGTAGCCAGATCTTCAGTCAAAGCCACTCTGTTTTCTAAAGAAAACACAATTGTAAGGAAAGGTCATTCTTTGGCAACAGTGGCATGGTGAGCACATAAAGAGAGACTTGGCTAATTTTCATAATAATTACTGCCAAATTGAGTAGCCATTGCAAGCAACAGGACAGAATAGCCTTTCAACAGAATCAAATCCCTGAAAAGCAAAAGGACAAAATCAAAGGCACCAAAGACTACATACTGCCCACTGTTTCTTTCAAAGGTCATTGTATAGTAACTTCTGGACACTGAAAATAACAGCAAAAACATGAATTTCTGTAAATACCAACTCAGTATCACTAGTCTTCACTCTGCCATTCTAAGTGATCAGAACATCCTATCTAGATTAGTATAGGAATGTTTTCTTTCCTGGACCATCTGGGCCCAAATTTCATGATTGGTTGGCCAAATATGGTCTGTGGCCAAAGTGCTTGTCTCTCATTTTTTTTTTTTTGCCCACTTTGCCATTTGTTTTTACATTTTTAAATGGCCAGGGATGGGGGATGCCAAGGATATTTGTAATATTTGTAATATGTAAAAATTACATGAAAAGCAAATTTCCATGCATAAAGTTTTTATTGGAAGAGAGCTGGGTTTATTCCTTACATAGTGCATATATATTAGTGTTATAATGCCTGAGATGAATGGCTGCAACATACCACCTGGCTTACAAAGCTGAAATATTCAGGATCTGGCCCCTTTCTAGACTTTGCCACTCCTCACTCAATCTGTTGCAAGCCAGGCTACCCAGCAGAATCACTAAGGGATTTAAATTATACTGATGTCTGGTATACAAGCCAGAGATTCTGGTTTAATTCATCTGGGGTACATTGGAATTTGTGATTAAAAAAAAATCTCCTCAGGTTGGGGGCTGGGAAGGTGTCTTGCATGCATGAGGCCCTGGATTCAATTCCTCAGCACCACATAAGCAGAAAAAGCCAGACATGGTGCTGTGGCTCAAGTGGTAGAGTGCTAGCCTTGAGCTGAAGAGCTGAGGGACAGCACCCAGACCCAGAGTTCAGGCCTCATAACCGACCGGAAAAAAAAAATCTCCCCAGGTGAGGCTATAGTGAAATCAGAGTTTAGAGCCATTGTAGAACCATTGTTTAGCCTTTCTTTACTGAGGCCAGTGTGAGAAAACCAAAGCAAGATCATCTACTGCCATTCTCCTCAGCAGAAAACTCCAAGGCCTCCTGCTGCTCAAACATTGTGTGAAAGCTTGTCTCACCTTTACCAGTAACACCTCATATATTTTGTTCCTGAGATAGACCCTGGATCCTCCTGAATCCACATCCTACTAACACTACTTCCACTTCTATGTAGTAGATAATTCCAAGGGCCCAGTTCCAGATCACCTCTTTGGTGCTGGATCCCCCACTACTCATTCAGGTTACCAGGTCTGTCCAGCATCTGTTTGCTACACAACACTTAAACTGTTTGTCAGTATCACTACCTCATCTCTTTATCCTATTTCCCTACAGATTCCCTTCCCACTACCATTCGTCTGGCCCCTTGATCCCTGAACAATGGACTGAGGCTTTCTCAGTACCATTTGTCCATTCCTCTGAGAACAGCTACTCAGGAATGGTTTCTATGTCTCTGGAGAGCCTCCCGACAGTTCTGTCTCCACTCTCACCTGCTGTATGTAAAAATCCATTCTCTGTGCTCTAAAACTTAATGGATTAATTGAAAAACAGCCATTCATCATATTTTCTAGATACCCATCATGTTGTAGGCACCATGCCAGGGAGCACACAGAAAGCAAGCCAGATGAAGCTGTTGGACTCAACAGAGCTTATAAACAAGCACTACATATACTTACCAAGCAACCAAGCACATAGTAAGTACTGAAACATTTGCTGAATGAATTGCAAAATTTTTGGATATTGACATTGGGCATTAATATTGCTCACCACGTGGCTGCACCAATGAATGACCTCTTCATGATTCTTAAGCAGATTACTAAATAAAATGCCAGTTTTTAGGTTGGAGAGACATTACTTTTATAAGTACAAATGACAGAAGTTGTAAATATCCTATGGGATTTCACTTTGATTTAGTTTCTATTCCAGGCACAAATCTCTTGTAGCATGTTCGTATTCTCAGAGCTTGTTCTCTTCTCTGATAAGTTATATATAGATAGGATTCAGTTTCTTTTCATGGAAAGAACAATAGTTTAAGAGACAAAAACAACAGCTATACGCAGTAGTTTACTCATGCTTTAAAAATAAATAACAGCTGGGTACCAATGGTTCACATATGTAATCCTACCTACTCAGGAGGCTGAGATCTGAGGATCACAGTTCAAAGCCAGCCTGGGAAGAAAAGTTCCCATGTGACTCATCTCCAATTAACTATTCAAAAACTGGAAATGGCACTGTGGCTTAAGTGGTAGAGCACTAGCCTTAAGCACAAAGAGGCTCAGAGACAGTGCCCAGGCCCCGAGTTGAAGTCCCACAACCAACAACAACAACAACAAAAATAAATAAATAAATAAATAAATAAATAAACAAAACAAATTATTCAGAATGTAGTCAGATGACCATATCTAAATACCTGAGAACACAAGAATAAATGCTGTGCCCTCCCTCCACCCTTCAAGGTCTCCTCCTTTTCGTTATACTGAAGCTAAACTATTTGGAAAAAAAAAAAAAAAAACAACAAAGAACACGGGGATTAAATTCCTCCTATGTTTTCTTCTCAATGTTTTAATACTGAATACTTTTAATTAAAAAACTGACTTTCTTAGATTTTTGAGTCATTTTAGAAGTGTCTTTACTTAGAAATGCTTGACAGGTAGTCTACACAAATATTCCAAAGTTCAAAAACTCCAAAAATGGAAACACTTTTGGTCCAAAGCATTTCAGATGAAAAGATACTCAAGCCTGTTTTCTAGTTCAATTCATAGATACAAACACTACCTATACATGGAAAGGATTCACTACTGTTTCTAAGATTTCAAGTATCTCTTTAACATAATGAAAGACAATGCTTCTCCCAATCATATTTTAGAAGGATTTAGTTGCAATCAGGAAAGGAGAACATCAGACCCATATCATTTGGTATGTGATGGGATGAACTTCTTGTTGGCTGCCTACTGTTCATCTGTCTGTAATTTTGTATGCCCCACAAATTATGTTATAAAGATCCAAATGGCCCTTGGCAGAGTAAAGACTACATTCCCATTACTGTGTAAAAACACAGCCTGTCCCATCCTAACCAAAGGGTAGTCAGTGTGGAGTCACAAATGTGCTATGTACAACACTGTTTCTAGTTGTCTTTAAACTTTTATGTTATCAATTTTTTTTAATTAAGGAGGGAAGGGGCAAATGACTTATTTAATGTTTTTTTCTACATGCTTAATAATAATGTCTGATAGCCATAAATTAGTTAAGTAAGAGCTGTTTACAATGAAGCCAAAAACAATAAAAAAACAAGTTAGTTATCAGAGTATGGGAGTAACATCTTGCAACGGGATAAAATCAATGTAGTGTAGGGTTTACCAATTAGGACCCTGGAATTCTACAGGTTTCCACACTGTCATTCAACATTTGCCTCTTTTTTTTTTTTTTTCTGCAGAGGTGGTAATGTCCCTTTACTAATCTAATATTCAGTGAGGCTGAGCTTGAAAGCCCCAAACTGTAGACCAACAATTTGGAACTGCACAAACCCTATTACCATGCAGAGTCTTATGCCAGCTTCCAGAAGCTAATCCACACAGTGCCCAAGGGGGAAAAATGATGAAAAAGAATGGAGAAAACGAAATTTCTATGACCCACAGATAAGCTGCTATATGGCTCTAAAAACTGATCAAAACTAATGCATCGCCCTCATGACCCTGAATCACTCCTGGTGTCACCCCATTTGAGGAGAAACTGGAAACTGTTCGGTGTCAGTTATTACAGCATCTCAGATAAGCCCACAACTCGTTTTTATTATGAACCTAGGACTGAGACCTGGAAGGTCAGACATGACAATGTAAGTCTGATAACTCTCCTACTCTCTACATCTAATTTAGCACCTACTGCAAAAAAAGAGAAAAAGTCACCTCTATCAGCAATGCAGCCCTCACTGATCTCTCTCTGCCCCATCACACCGATAATAAGAGTCTAAGATTCATTTCAGGAGTGGCTGGGCTTTTTGACCTAGCCTCTCCTCAAGTGCTATGTCCAAAGTAGACTTATTTTTGTTCCATATATTAAACATACACATTTTCTATTTTTTTTTATCTCTGGCCTTTATGACAAAGGAATCTTTATTTGATAACCAGTAGACAATTTAATATATGGCTCAATCTTCTCCATTCCCTCAATGTTATGTCAATTCAGAAGTCAGTCAAATTCTTTTTTATGCTTCAGAGCAGAGCTACCAGAGAGAGAGAGGGCCAGCATGAAAATTTCTCAGTTGGCTCTTTCTGAAGCCATATTTTCTTCTCTCCCTCCCTTCTCCCTCCTTGCCCACATAGGAAGAGTGATGGTATGTATGTGTGTAGAAGGATTGGGGACAAGAGAAGCATCAGTGGTTGAGGGGCTAGGAAATTAGAAAAGTGTCCACTAAAACTGCAGACCATTCTAGTTTCTTGTAATTCATGTTACATACTTGCTTTCTCAGAAATGAGCCCATTTTCACACAAGTGGGAAAATAGATGTCCAGACAGTGGATTTCTGTACTCAATGGCAGGCTTGACCATTTTTTTTGTGTTGAGGAAATTGGCAGACAGTAATGCTTCTAACCAAGTCCAGGAGTACAGACTTCCTGGGGTGCTGAGCATTGCTGTTCCAGTGTTTATCTTTCTACTCTTAGGGAGACCCCTTGCCACCACTAAAAGCATATTCTCAGGGATGTGGCCTCAGCAACTAGCCCTCTCAGGCCTTGCCTCTTTCCTCAGAGATAGCTATACCACAATGTCAGGAGCACATGTAAGAGAGAGAGATTGTATTGCAAGGTAGGAAGCCAGCTATGGAGAGGGACAGTCTTGTTACCTCTCCCTATTTCCTCTCCCCAGGGCATTAAGCCAGGAGCTGTGTGCATAGACAAGTGCTCTACCCCTGAGCTACCTCCCCAATGTAGGGCTCCTCTAAAGTCTGGGGACCTACAGAGATACAAAGAGTTCCTTTCATGCTCAAGACCTTACATAAAAGGGTGTAACAACTTCATACTATCTATATAGGTCTTCCTGTATACTCAAAATCATCTTCAGATTGCTTATGCTACCTAATACAATGAAAATGCTATGTAAATTTTTGTATATAATTTGGACTGATAAAAAATGGCTTTATATGTTCAGAACAGATGCATTTCCTCCCCTAAATAGTTGACTGCATCTGTAGTGTGAGCTCCACAGTATGTAGGATCTATTAAGTGGCTCTTTACTTTGCTTCTGGCTTTCCTCTATTGACATATTGGCATTTAGGTTCCCAGATTAGTGGACTAAGGTTTCCAATTGTTCATATGCTTTCCAGCTGTCTTAATATTGTTATTGGTTCTTTCTTTCTGCTTATCCCTGAGAGTTAATAATACATGCAATAAAAATCTGTAGTTTTGACAAGATTTATAAGAAAATGAAATTGGATTTCTCTTTATCTTTCCTTACAAATCTCAAATCAGACTATCTGAAGAAATTTTGTACAACTCAAAAAAGGTGGTCTCTTAGTTTACATATTCACACATGAAATTCATGAATTTCTTTTTAAAATAACTGGCACAAAGCAAAAAGTATAAATGATAATCCAACACTGTATATAATGGACAGATGAAAGAGGAAGAAGTCCAGGACAAGGTTAAAAATTCTATTTTATGTATACTTTAATATATCCGTGACTGTTGTTGCTTTGTTCTGAAGACTGGAGAAGAATGAAAACCTCGCAGCCTATAAGGATCAGTCTCTGTCAGCAAAGGACATTATGACATTGTAGTTGCTTGTGTGTGTGTATGTGTGTGTGTGTTTCTAGAACCAACTACCAACTAGAAGTTGCATGAAAATTCTATCTCTTTATATTACTTTTTCCTAATATGACAAGTTCAAAGTATACTGAATGTCATCTGAGAGGATGTTTTGTGATTTCATAGATACAAAAGGTTGACAAGAAAGGCAGTAAAGGAATATGAGAGAGATGAAGAGTATTTCTGACTCTAATCATATGCAGCTGACATTGTCATATCCAGCTAGCCTCAGTGACGAGTCTCACGGTATTTCAGGAGAAATGTTTCATTTATGACCTATTAATTTCCCCTTAAAATCAAAGGTTTATCACCTAGCTTTTCTTAACCTACATATGTTTTTTGATTTATATGATGTCTGACCATGAAAATTCTAGTTATTAGCTATCAAGTAAATAAACAGGCCCTTAGTGAAACAAATATCAACCTTCCCCACTTTAGTTTCTATCTTTGTCACTAAACACTAATTTAAATAGTCTAATTTCTGAGAATGCAAGCTCAGCATTAACATCTATTAGAAATAATGCAAAGATTTAGAATAGATTTAAACTACATAACTACAAGAGTTCAAGTGATAATAAAGCCGAAAATGTGAACTAAGCCACTTAAGATTTTTGAGTTTCCAAGGTCTTACTTTACCTTTCCTCTGTTAAATACTTGGGAGTAAGTTATCTTACTCCTAAAAAGGTAACTATTCAATGGTGAGACCAGATATATCTTGAACTAAGTGATTAGACTTAACATTACTATTTAAGGCGCAAATCATATTATATACTTCCAGATGTGATGATCTGAAGCGAATAGAACTTATTTTTATTCAATATAATAGGCCAGAATGTATCTTCTCAACCTAATCTTGAGAAAAATTCAGACCCTAAAAGAGGGACATCCCATATTCCAAATGGCCAGCATCCATGATTTAAAAATTTCAGCATCATGAAACAAAAGCTTACAGACACTGAGATTACAGTTGAGCCCAATGAGATTACAACCAAGTGCAAGCTGCCGCCCTTCTTAAAACACCTACTGCAAGTGTTGTTAAGATTCTTGATGAGAACTGTGGCTTAAGTGAAAGTATTATGATCATACTAAATTTTATGAATTTGATACCAATTTTGTAGCCACAAAAGATTCTAAACTTAGAAAGTGCACTCTGATTATTAATGGGTTAAAAACGATATCCGTAACCTATTCTGAACGTGCTCAGGAGTATTAATGATTCTCTATTTCTGTCATTTTCCAGGAAGAGTGAAAAAGTAAAGTCAATAAAATGTTAAAAACAAATGAGTTTGGGATAAATGTGGTATATTTGTATTATCATAATTTTTCTATAAGACTAAAATAATTTTAAGAAGTTTAAAGAAAGGTCTATAAATAATTTCTCAAATAGGAAAATATTAATAACTAATAGTTTCTTTTAATCATCAAAGTGTTCTAAAACCGAATTTCTAGAATTAATATTTATTTTGCTGTTTATAACTGCAAGGAACACTAAGGGCAAATGAATAGAAATCTCAATTTCAGACTTATCATTAAATTATTAGGTAATGTGGGGCAAGTTTACTCAACTTCTCAAAGCCTCTGCTAAATAGTCCACAAAATAGAAATACTAGATACCCCAAGAGTATTGCTGAAACAATTACAGGAAATAAAAATAGATAAAAGCATTGACTAAGTTTGTTTCTAGCACACATTAACATTCAAATGGAAGATTATTTCCTTAGCTCTTCTAACATTTCACATACCATTTCTCTGAAAGAGAAATAAGTATTCAGCACATTTGTCTTTGATTATAAAAATCTAAGATGAAAAATTAATTCATGGGTACATTTTTATTCATTTGAATGCTTAAATGATCACATTTGAATAAACTGTCCTTAATTATGAAATAAACAAAACTTGAAAGGACAAGAGTTAGAAATGAATTTCCTGTTAGGTTATCAAACATTTTCTGTTGACCTGAATAAGCATTTAACATTAGCTCTAATACTTGTAACTACATTTTAAGTACCTTGAAAGATTCTTATAAATATGGAATTATTAATAAGTCAATATTATTACAGAAAAATACAAGATAAAAAATAAGACACAGAAGTATATGTCTTTACTTTTAAAAGTTATCAAAGAGTCTACTCACTTCTAAAGTTATTAAGGTAATAAAATGAGTTCAAATACAATATGACAATTTTAATAAATCAAGTTCATATAAAAGGTATAAAGGAATTATGTAGATCTTTGCAATTTTTTGAGACTAGTATAAAACAAGGCATGTAATCAGGTCTAGAAAAATTATAGACTGAAATGTAATAAAGATGATTTTTCTAAGGATAGAATTTATAGTCTATATTTAATATAAATTTATTCTCTATATTTTAATATTAATACACATGGCCATTTGGGAATTTGAGGAAAAATCTTGTAATCAATCATATCTCTTCCTACTTTCTGGTAGTTAAAAATTCCTAAAGGAAGCAGGATAAAACTAAATGTGAAAAGAAAAGCGAGAAATTAGTTATAAGAAACAAGATGAGTTCATTTAATTGAGGTTTTGTTTTAAATGATTTTCTATGCACTCACTGCAGTGCGCAGATTAAGACTACTGTCACTAAAAGCAAGGTTCTCAGAATATATCAAACTCTTGATCAGACTAAAGTTAGATTTTAGAAAACTTGAAGTGATTATTCCACAGACCAAAAGTGGATTTCCAAGTAGAACCATTCCAAATTTCTTCTTGTAATGGCTTACAATTAAGAAGAGGAATCTATGAAAAGAGCTTTCAGTATCAACAAATTTATGAGGGTATTTCCCCTTATTTTTACCATCCTGAACAGAACCTAATCCCACAAAAACATGGTTCTGTGCTGGCACCCACCCTGTCGTGTGGGTCTGACTACAAAAAGTGGATTTACCAAACAACAGAATTCAGTACACTGCTGTCAAAGACCCTAAGAGAAGGTTGAGCAAGAGGCAAGGTGCAGAGAAATTGGGGGAGGAGTAGCAATAACACACAGGATAAAGGTTGGGATTCAGAAAGGATGATTGAGTGAGGTTAATGAAAACCATGTTCTTTTATAAAATCATCGGTGGGGATGCAAAGGAATAGAGGTCCCCTTGATGACACTTCATTACACGTTACCTCCTATCTCCCTGGGCCTGTACTGCAGTATTGTGTCAGCCTGAACACACATGCCTGGCTAAAACTCCAGGAGAGCACTTTCTTTTTAGAAACAGACACTCTGCTTCAATCAACTCTAGCTTAATAGAAGTTGTTAAATTTCCAACCGTTAAGGTTCAAGATGGTGGACAACCAAAATGCTCACTGAAGTGCCAGCAAGGTCAGGGTGTTGCTGTGTCTGGCCAATGTTTTTAACAGCTAAGGCTTGACAACTTTCTATTTACATGTTTCAAAGTTCCAAACATTATTTATTACACCTCATTTCCTTTAGTTTGAGTATCAATGTAGATAAAAGGAAGTGTTCAATTTAGGGAGGAATAGAAGAGAAAGGAAGTGGAGGAGGAAGAAAAGGAGAAAAAACAAAGATACAATCACAGCTCCAGCTTCTTTAAATGTTCCCAGATATAGATAGGTTTCCACAGGTTCAAACATACAAGTACACTCAGAGTTGACAAGCTTTTCTTATGGTACTTAAAAGAACAGAAACACAAAGAGAGACTAGGAGGAAAAAGTTCATCCTGAAACTGCCAAATAGAAACAGAGATAAAATCAATTCAGACAGGGACAGGGAGGAGTCAGGGAATGAGTATGTAGAGGTCCCCATTTCTCCTCCCAAGTGGAAAAGTTGCAGCCATGGTAGAGGGAATGATCTTACAACACCAGGAAAAGGCAACAAACAAACAAACAACAACAACAACAAACAGCTCAATTTGTGTTCCTCTAAAGTTTAGGCAATGTTCATGAGTCCTCCTGAAATATTTGGCCTACAAATGTTTGCTCCATGAGTCTGTAATGAATGAAAAGTCAGTGCGGCGACCATCTGCACGGAGTGAGTTCATTTTCTCCACAAAACACAGGATAATTACTAACATGCAGTGAAGTATAGGATTTAGGATTACTAAATCTCAAAGAAGAAATGTTTATCTAACTTCTCAGGAACAAGTCTCAGAGATCCCTTAAATCCACTGATTAAGTTGTTTCCAAATCTTCTAATAGTGCTTTCTGATTACTCGGTTATTTCTCTGTCCTTCTCCAATGCCACACCTAGAATAATCTTTCTAGAGCAAACACAAGAGCACTATTTGGTAAAGCTAACCTATCCTAATTACCCTTCCTGCCCACCCCCTAGAACAGGTTAAAACTACTTAACACAGCTTGTAAGCCTATCTGAATTTGTCTTGCCTGTAGCTCCTGACTCATTTATAGACAACAGGCGATTCTTGCCAATTGTTGCTCTCCACCTTCCCAAACTGCCAAGCAACAGTAACACACCATACAGAATGAATGCTGTGCTTAATAATGTCCATTAGTTGTTTTAGGCCTAGGTCTTCACATGCGGCTGCCTCTACCAGGTAAACTTTCATCTTTCACACAGGCATAGGCAACCTTCTACTTTTAATGGTTGAATTCGATTTTACACATTGTTTGAGTTCAACAGGTGCTAACTTCTGGTTCAGTGCTATATTGTGTGGTAGGAAGCTTGATCTCCAGGTTTCTTAAAACCTAGACTAATACACAGAGGTTACCTGATGCCTTAAATGATGAGTGCAAATGACCCAAGCTCTCCTGATCTGTCCCTTGCCACAGGGAAGAATGACTGCAGAGTATGAAGCTGAGAAGATGAACAAGTGGTCACACAACATGGGGGCACAGAATGTATTGGGAGGAATTGGTAAGACATAGAAAGAGAAACACAGCAAGATCTTTTCTGTGTGACCCTGGGCAAGTTAATATACTATACTAAGCCTCAATTTCCGGTCAGGTAAAGTGACATTAATAGTGGTACTTACTTCAGAGTTGTGAGAATGAAATTAGATAAAACATACCAAGTGTTTGTCACTATTATAATTTCTCCCAGTAATTATCATGCCTGTGGGGTAGCATCTAAGTGTTCACAGACATAGGAATTATGGGGTGGCAACAAGAAAAAAGGAAGAAAAAAAATGCCTAAAGATCAATTAATTTAACTGTCTCTAAAAGTCTCTCAGCCTCACAGCTGCGCTTGTTCTCTATGTTACAATAACAAATCAACATAAATTGGGTTGAACATAAATTGTGTGTGTTTGTGTGTGTGTGTGTGTGTGTGTGTGCACACAGAGATAGGGTCTTGCTATGTAGTTCAAGCTAGCCTCCAACTTGTAATCCTCCTACCTTAACCTCTCCAGTGGTGGGAATGAAGGTGTGCACCACCATTGCCAGCTTCAATTTTGAAAAATTATCATCTTGCAGTTTTGGAGGTGAGAAATTTTCAGTTTTGGAGATGAGAAAGAATCATAGTTTCTGGCTGTGCTGTGCTTCTTCTGGAGGCTCTGTGGCTGCATGCTTTAGTTCAAGGACTCTTTCTTGACGTTCAAAACACATCAATCAGGCCTCTATTTCTGTCCGTATATGTCCTCGAACTCTCACTTCTTTCTTTCCTCTTGTAAGGTTTTTTGTAATTACACTTAGTCCGTCCAGATAATCCATGATAATGTACCTATCTCAAGGGTCTTAAAATTTTAATCTCCATTCCACTACACACATACACACACACATACACACACACACACACACACACACACACCTCCCAAAAAAGGAAATCTGTATCAAGAGATACTTTCACTCTCACATTTACTAAAGTACTACACACGATATAGAATCAAGGTACGTGCCATTGAACATATTAATGGATGATTAAGAAAAAAGGAGGCATACACATACAGAAGGGAATATTAGCCAGTTGTGAAATGAATGAAATCTTGTCATTTGCACCAACATGGATGGAACTACAGGGCATTATGTTAAGTAATTAAGTCTCTCTAGACAAATACTATGTTCTCATTTCTGTATGCTATGTAATCTAAACCTGGTCTTACATAAATAAAGGAAGGCTAGGATGGTGGTACAGTCAAATAATCTAGGAGGCTAAGGTGGGGAAGGATCACAAGTTTTAGGCCAGCCTGGGCTACATAGTGAGACCCCACGTAAAAGAAACAGAGAGAGAGAGGAATAGTGAGTGGTGATGGCAGAATAGAGCAATGATAGTTACTGGGCACTGGAGTATCAGTGGATAGGAAATAACTTCTAATGTTCTGGAACACAGTGAGTTACTATGGTTGATGACATTGAACTGAAGATTTCAAAATAGCTACTTTTTTGATTGTTTTCAACACAAAGAAATGATAAATGTGCGAGGTGATACATGTGCTCATTATCCTGATCAGATCAATACATATTGGTACTGAAACATCAATACATATATACCTGAACTATGACACTGTATCCCATAGACAGTTTTTATACATCAATTAAATAATTTAAAAATATACATTTTTAAACAAGAAAATCTGATCTCCAAAGCTCTACTTACTGCATGAGTTAAGAGTCACATGTTTTAGACTCTTTGTGCCCATCACAGTCAATGTCACTTTTACCATTTGAGGCTTCCCACACAAATAATTAAAGCATTATAGTGTAGCATTTCTAGCTTACATTCAGAAAGAAGTTGAACAACCGATTATATGAAAAGTCATCAGATTCACAATAAATAGAAGGTAACATTATGGGAAATAGAGATGACCTATTTAAGGCAAAAGAAAAAGAAAGTAGTCAAGTCATCTCATTCCTAAGTGGAAAGGGGAAAACCAAACCACATCTAAGCAAGGCTTGATTGGGTAAGCATTTCAAGAAGTCTTAGAGATCATTAAGTTCAATTTTCCACTTAAGGAGGGAATATCATTTTCCATAAAAACCTAGAAGGTAGGAGGCACCAAGCATCTCTGTGATTCTGATCTAGCTCATGTTTCTTCTCTGTTACCAAAGAGGATGATGGAGTAAAAATTCCATCAGCGTGGAAGTAAAAAGTGTCATGTCCAGAAAAGAGGAGTTTAAAGGAGCAACTGGACGGGATCAAAGACAACTAGGTCATAAGATTGCTAAGACAGTCAAATGAACAGATCTCAGAAAAAGGGGCTTTCTTAGAGCTGGGCTTTGGAATTAATTTGGAATAAAATGTTCTTAATGTAGAACATAAAATGTCTAAAAGTATTTGTTCCTCTCTTCAAAGAAAAACATTTAATTTGAAAATCTGAGATTGTACAGATAATGTAATTATATCATGGAGTAGGTGAAAACCATCAGTATTCTTTTCATTTAGGAAACGTGATGTTCTTAAAAACATTGAGTTGTTAAACTTTAGAGTCATGTTTAGGAGCAAGTTTTAAAAATATTTACAGAAAGTGACGGGTACTGATAGCTCACGCCTATAATCCTAGCTACTTAAAAGGCTGAGATCTGAGATTATGGTTCAAAGCCAGGTCAGGCAGGAAAGTCCATGAGATTCTTATCTCCAACTAACCAGCAAAAAGGACAGAAATAGAGCTAAGAATCAAGTGGTAGAGCATTAGCCTTTGAGAAAAAAAGTTAAAGGACAAACCTAAGCCCTGACTTCAAGCTCCAGTATATATACAAAAACAAAACTAGCCCCAATAGACCAGCATAAAAATATTTATGTCTATTTTTAGAGAAAAGAGCACAGCTATTTCATATAGTATTTCTGTTGTTGTGTATACATGGGATTATATAAAGTATGTCCTAATCTCAGAGGCAGAAAGATTTAGGAGAGCCATTATATATCATTGAGTTAGCTTCTGCATATGATTCCAAAGCATTCTTCATTTCACATCTATTCTAAGTGTCACCTTTTGCTTTGGTTTAAATACATACAGCAGGTATGTAGACATCTGCATGAAAACATACCATGGGTAATTCAGAAAAGCTGCCTGTCTTTACCCTAGGATGTCTCTCCACCCTTGCAAAACACTCATCCTCACACTGGCTGAGGCAGAAGTATCTGCAGTCTCCTCAATCTTACATATAGACTCTAGGAGCTTGGTGAGGGACCTATGACTCTTACACTGGCATATATTTAGATACAATACTTTTATTCTTCCATTCCAAGATGAAAGATGAGTAAGTAGGTGGAATTAATATCAGAACTGGATAATCAATGTAAATCAATATGAACATTCTAACAGCCATGCTTGCTATATCTAAGGGGTTTTAATTCCCCCACGCTTTGCTCATTTTAAATATCACATGATAATTTTATTATTTTTTATCAAAATTTTCTAAAAAATAGTCTATAAATTAATAGCTGAAGATCAAGAGAATTGTTTAAACTTCATTGAACTTTCCTAAGTAGACTACAAAGTTCAGCCATAGTTTAAAAATACCACTGAAATGCCTTTTTATTTATGTTAGTTCTATGGCTTGAATGTAGAGCCTGGACACTGTCTCTGAGCTTTTTTGCTCAAAGATAGCACTGCACTATTTGAGCCACACCTCCATTTCCAGCTTTTTTGGAAGTTAACTGGAGATAGGGGTCTTACTGACCTGTCCAGGCTGGCTTCAAATCATGATCCTCAGTTCTCAGCCTCCTGGGTGGCTATTATTATAGGCATGAGTCTCTGGTACTTGGCTCATTGGAATTTCTTAAGAAAAAGACTAATGAAGGAAGTTTTCATATAATAGAAAATCTAAACAATAAAAATTTGACCCTTCACCCCAAAGTTCAAAGTTACTTTCATTTAGTTTAAGTGGTCTTGCTATTATACCTCCTACATATAATCTTGCAAAAGCTAACAAAAATTTTAGTTTATTTTCATAAAAATAAATTTTCATTCTTCATTTGAGAGTGCTATACTTTTTTTTGAGTGTTACACTTTATTAAAAAAGGATGTAACGAAGGATTGAAATATACCCCTTGCTTTATACAAATGCAAAATTCAATTGACCAATATTTTATCCCTATTGATTTGCATGATAATAAATATGCATAATTTAGAACATTTATCAGAGCTGCATCATAATACCTGGAAAGCATTGAAATTAACTTATATTAATGTGTGTATAAAGGTACTTAGGAAGAAAGGAGAAGAATCTATTGAAATTGATTTTATGTGCTTAGGAGGGAAGAACATATTTTAGGACTTTACAGGAATAAAATATATCTAAGCAAGTAGTTTATGTTTCTAAAAGCAAAATTGGTACTTGTGATCTTCCTCCCATAAAATGTCACATCCTGAGCTGGGAAGGTGTCTCATTGGTAGAGTGCTCGCATGCATAAGGCCCTGGGCTCGATTCCTTAGCACTGCATAAGCAGAAAAAGCCGGATGTGGTGCTGTGGCTCAAGTAGTAGAGTGCTAACCTTGAGCTGAAGAGTTGAGGGACAGCGCCCAGGCCCAGAGTTCAGGCCCCACAAGTGACAAAAAAAAAAAAAGTAGTCACATTTTACTTTAATTATTGACTTGTTTGGATAAGGAGATAAGAACTAAATCAGGTGTAAAAAATTTGTTATCCTTTTCTAGTGGTGGTGTAGTTTAGTAAGTTAGAGTTTCATAAAACACCTGAAATAGGCAGAGTTAACAACAATTCATATTGGAAAGTTTTTGGAATTTTACAAAGACCCAATGGGGCTGATGGTGCGGCTCAAGTGGTAGAGTGCCTGCCTGGCAAGCTCAAGGCCTTGAATTCAAACCCTAGTCCCACAGAAATAAAGACGGAAATAAAGTTGCCATGAAACCTTCTCAATATACATTATACATTTTGTTTTTGATTGCTGATCTTAATTAATGATTCTTTTTATTGAATCTTCTGAATTCAATAAGGATAAAACTCCAAGCAACCATTTTAATTAGAGCATAATTGCAGAAATTTCCATGAATGTTCTGGATTCACACACACACACACACACACACACACACACACACACACACACACACACACACACACACACACACACACACACACACACACACACACACACACACACACACACACACACACACCCCTGTACCCAGTAAAAAAAAAAGTTTATGTTGAATTCCTAACCTCAGCATCTCAGTGAGACCTAATTTAGAAGTAGAGCTGTATAAATAAAACAAATTAAGATGAGGAACAAGATGGGCTCCTAATCCAATGGGACTGGCGGTCTTTGTAAGAGACAGTGTATGAAGACCAACACACACTAGAACATCTTGTGACAGTGAAGACAGACTAAAGCTATGCCACCATGAGCAAATGAGGAGAAGTTAGAAAGAGGCAAGAAAGGGCTCCTTTCTTATGGCTCAGAGGAGGTAGGTCTTTGTCCTTTAGCTCCAGCCTCTGAAGTGTGAGAAGTAAATTTGTGTTATTTTAAGCCCTCCACATTGATGAGTTTGGTCACAGCAATCTTAGGAAATAGATTTAATAAGGTGACAGCTGTATGCAGAGTTGAATGAAAATGGAAGATCTGAAAATACTGGCTCTTGAGACCACAATACTGGGAACCAATAAAACATCATCACAAGAAGTCCTAGCACAATCTTGAACTTAAAAGTTATAGTCTCAAAAAAAAAAAAATCTTTCTCCCAAAGTTTGGCAGCTTTTCCAACAAGTGCTAAATAACAAACATTTCCTGCTTAAAGAGAGTGATGAAACAAGTCAGGGATAGGGAGAAACTATTTGTGAGCCACATAGCTAATAAAAGATTGCTATCCCAAATATACAAAGAATTCTTAAAACTCAACAATAAGAAAACATAGTATGATCAAAAAAATTGGCTAAAGACTGGAACTAACACCTCACCAAAGAAAACACAGGTGGAAAATAATCATATGAAAGATGTTCAACACCCTGTCTTCAGTGAACTGCAAATTCAAACAACAATGAGTTAGAACTACAGCTTAGTGGAAGGATATGTGCTCAACATAAGAAAATAAAAAAGCCAAAAGCCAACCACAAATCAACCCCCTACTCCTAACAGAAAGGGAGCCACTATTACAAGCTATAGCACAATATCACAATCACTCAAATCTCACCTACTACTAGTTTCAATTGCTGGCCTGGATGTAAAACAATCACAACTTTCACCCACTGCAAGCAGGAATGCAAAATGGCACAGCCTTTATAGGAGACAGGATGGTAGTTTCTTGCCACATGATCCAACAACCATGCTCTGATATGTACACAAATGAACTGAAAGTTTATTGTGCAGGAGAATCTGCAGACAGATGTTTATAGCAGCTTTTCTTGCAGCTGCCCCAACTTGGAAGCAACCAGGATGTCCCTTTGGAGCTGAAAGGATAAATAAGCTGCGGTACGTCTAGATATTACTTAGCACTGAGAACTCAGTGCTAAAATGAAATGCACTATCAAGCTGTGAGGAGATGGAGGAATCTGACATGCATATTACTAAGTGACAGAAACCAATCTGCAGAGGCTACCTAAGGCCTGCTTCCAAATATATATTATTCAGGAAAAGATAAAACCCTAGAGACTAAAAGAAATGAAGAAAAAAAAAATAAGAACAATGAATCTGCTGTGATGATACTACAATGGTAGATATATGGTTATTACTACTTGCACAAATGCAGATTATCTTCAAGAAAAGTAGGCCCTAAGGTAAACTATTGATTCCAAGAAGAAATGGTATATGTTGTCAATCAACATTGTGGGGAGGGCTATAATGATGAAGGCTGTGCATGTCTGAGGGTAAACAATCTATGGCAACCCTGTGTACTCCCTATTCAATTTTTTCTGTGAAATCTAAAACTTTTAAAATTAATTTTGCTACACCAGGACTTAATGATTGAGGTCTAAAAATGTGAGGAAGATACTAAGGGATCTATGTTTAGAAGCTAAGACACATGACCAAAAAAACAAACAAACAAAAAAAGGAAGAATTGGAAAGCTGATTTAATGCAATGAGTTCTGTTCTAGTTAAGACAAAGCAGCTTGTATAAGACAAATATCCTTGCCAAGAACAATTAGGGAAGGTGGATGAAATTTATAATATAGAATATTTGAACATCCAACAGCTACCAAGATAATAAGGATCGGAAGGACCAAGACATTGGAGAAGGAGAAAGAGATATTAGGAGCTATGTTTTCCTCCCTGGCACTAATCAGTTTTGAGGGAGATCCTGGGAGCCTGAGGAACCAAGCAAAAGTTATGAAGCTGAGAAACTATGCAGAGCCTGGCAAAATCTCATGAGGCCGAGGAGACAAAGATGGAAGCTAAAGGAAGTGCCATAATTTGAGAAAGAACCCAGAATGGTCCTTTCTCAGGACCACCCAGAAATGGTTCTGGTAGTGTACTAGATCTGCTTTGAATCAGTTCCAAAAAGTTGGTTTTGCACATTTTTAACTGATCTCCATGTATAATTTCAGCTTGAAATTGGCAATAGTGGAAGTATTTATATTATAGGAACTATCAAATGTTACAATTAGATTCCTTCCCATGATTGATGTTAAACAATAGTCCACCTCTGGCTATATTCAGAAAATTAGAGCAAGTAAGGAAATGAACCAATCCTCAGAAAGACTGAAAACTAACCCTTCAGATTAAAATAATCAGTTTCTACCTTATGGTAGAGGTAGAATTAAATATTCCTTAGAGGAAGATGGAATAAAATCAGAATCTATAGAAGTATTTTCTTGTTTTGTTTTTGTAAACAATGGTCATTATTCAAAAAAATTACCGGGCACATTGAGATGGAATTAAGAAGGCAGAAGGAATAATACAAAATAAGGCAAAAACAACTGAAACAAATCTACATTGGATGTAGACACTGGAAAACTCCAAAAGCACTTTAATATGTTTAAGTATCTACAGGAAAATATGAAACCTTAACCAGAATACTGGCATCTATGAAAAATAACCAATTGTAATTCTGGAAGTAAAATATTGACAAAAGTTAGAAAGCCAATAGATGGGCTTAATAGCAGGTCAAAAACAGTATTTTCACAAATATGAATGTATACAATTCATCCAAAGATGAAGACTTGAGAATGAGCAGGTATGTGGGTGGGCTTGAGAGTTCATAGGGTCCTGCCTATCATAGTTTGGAACTGTAATGTCCCCAAAGGCTATTTGTTGGGAGAGAGAACTACCTTTCCAGGAGGTGAGGAATAGTGGAGAGAAGTAGGCAGTTGGGGTCATGTCTCTGAAGGGGATACTGGCCTCTGTTCTTCTCTCTTTTACTTCCTGGCTGCCATGAAGGAAGCAGCCTCCTTTGCCACATTTTTCTACCAAGATAGAATACCTCACCACAGGCCCCAAAGTCATGAATCTGTTTATAAGAACTTCTAAAATTATGAGCCAAAAGAAGCCTTTCTTTTCATAAGTTGATTAATCAGGTACTTTGTTGCAGTAACCGAAAGCTGATTGTCACATGGCCTCTGGTAAAAGCAGTGCTGTGGCTCAGGCCACTGCTGCTTTGGGCTCGTGGATGGTTCTGAATATCAAATACCAAAGAAACAGGAGAAGAGAGAAAAACACAAAGAAAAGAGAAATGAAAAATACAGACAAGGACATAACAGACATTGGGAACCGTAATGAAAATACCTGACATGTATTACAGCTGATTCTGAAGGAGAGATGAAGGAAGAACTATCTGAAGAGAATGGCTGAGATTTCTAAACCTTACCAAAAGAGATCAGGGCCCAGACAGAAAGAGCAAAAAGAAACCAAGAAAGATAAATACAAAGAAAAGTACTCCGGAGGGAGATTAAACACAACCCTTCTGGGTTATGTCAGACACACCAGACCTATTGATGGTGTTCTGTGTCTAATAAAGTAAACTTCAGTGAACGCTAGGGAAACCCCACAAAACTGTTGAGTACGTTGTTTAAGGAATCAATACACACGAATACAATCCCTCTTTCTCTCCATACACACATATACACATACATGTATGTGTACAACGTACAAGGATGTGGTCAATAAAATATTGAAATGATATATATCATTTTGATACTCATATATAAATATCTGCATACTAAAAACCAACAGTAACAAGATTTAGGTTATTCCTTTTACTATTTACTCATGAAAGCTACTAAGGGAAAGTAATGGCAATGCATAGTTTTTGAAACAACAGAAAATTTCCAGTTAAAAAATTCTATATCCTTGTAAGGCTAATTGTACATTTTTCTCCCTTCAACCTATGAATATAGAAACCAATGTTTGTCTTGAAATCATTCATTCTAGGACATTCTGGAAAATTAGTTTGCCTTTATTATAGCTCAAACTCATTCACGTGTACTTTGAGTAATATTATTCTTATGTATCTATGAGCATGAAAGGAAGGAAGCAGCTTCACTGAGGATGTGGTATACTCCTGACTGGGTGAATGAAATAGATGTGACTGGTAGACAAATGAGAACGTATCATATATATTCCATGGAGAAGGAAGAAAAGCATAGGACTGCCCTAATTAATAAATGATGAGAAACAGGGAAATATTAAGCCTATTTGCTCACAGATATTTATTTACTTTTAATTAATTCATTTATTTTGTGGTGCAGAGGTTAGAACCTAAAGTATTTTGCCACTGAGTTGCATTCCCAGCCCTTGCCTACAGATATTTAAATGTTGCTTGATTTTGAAACATCCAAATATTTATCATGTACTTGCAAGTTAATCCTAGATAGTAATTTTTAAAAATATTTGGATTTTACTCTTCAAAAGAAGAAAAGGTGACATTTCATTGCCTACAGTCATTTAACTCTTTCATGGTTCCCCCGCCCAACATGGAACTCTCCCAGTATTTCATAACTTCAGGGCGGGGTAGGCTATGCAGCTGCATTTTTATAGTCACTGGAACAAACTGAGACATGACAAGGAAAGTATCTTACCACTTGTGCCGGGACTTGTTCTGCCTTTGCAGCAGGAGTTCCTGGTCTTGGATAAAACTGGTTAATAAAGAGACTTGGGAATCTGTACTCCTCCACAAGTTTCACTGTTTCTTGAAAATCCTGATCTGTTTCTCCAGGAAAACCACAGATAATATCTGTAGCAATTGTTATTCCAGGAACCCTACAAAATAACAAAAGAAAAATGTAAAAAATTGACTAGAAAGCCATAATTATTTCATAGCCCTGACATTTTAAATAGTATGAGTTTTAAAATTACATTTTATTTTGAGGAAAGGAACCACTAGTAAATAGTTTTTAAAAGCTCCAAATACTAAAAGTTAGCTATGAGAAACAGTGGTCCCTTGGCCATCCTCAAAGATGTTTATATCTAATTCCTGTAAGTCTTTGTTCTTGCCACTGCATTTAAGACATGCTTCTCCTGTTATTTCTAGATCCATTGATTTTTAGGTATATTACAATAGATGAGAGTTTAGCTCCTAAAGTACACTAGCCTTCACTTCCAATATAATTGGTGTGCAATTTGCAGTTAAATTAATAGCAATTCTGGTGGTAGAGCTGCAAACGTATTGTTCACCAAAGAGTTCAGTGGTATACCACAAAGTTTTATTTATCAAAATTTTAGAGTTAATAATCTATTTAAATTTAAATAATTTATTAAAAATTAAAATCGATTATTTAAATAATCTACTTAAAATTATGCTTAATATTCTACATTCCTAAGCTAGTGTTTTCCACAAGCTCCATCAGATTTGTGAAAAATCAATACTATTTTTGGACACTATATAATTCATCAATCCACTGTTTTTTCCTTTCTGAAAATGCCACTTCTGCTATCTTCAGGTATATACTGCTTTTATGATTAATTGCTGTTATCTTTGAACGCTGCTTCATAGTCTTCCTTTGTTTCTTTCCTGTGTTCATGGCTATATGTCTTTTTAAATCTTCATTACCCACCTCACCCTGTGTATGCCTTCAGTGACAGGGCAAAACTGCTTCCTCTCAGCATAGACATGCTGTCTTCAACATGTCCTCAGGAACATACCCAATCCACAGTGTGGTAAACTCGGTGGTACACAGCACTCCAAGCTGATCACTCCTGATCACTTGTCAGGATTTTGCATGTGTTAAAGCTGGCATAGCCAAATTCACTCTGATATATTTTTTTGTTGTTGCTGTTTGTTTTCAGTTTTGCATTTTTGAAGTAGTGCTGGGGACTGAACCCAGGGAATAAGTTCATGCTAGGAGGCAGTGGCTTTATCACTGAGCTACCCTCCAGCCCTGCACACTTGTTTATTTACATGGCCCCACTACTCCCTCTCATTTTTGCCAGTCCTGGGGCTTGAACTCAAGGCCTGGGCACTGTACCTTTTTTTTTTTTTGCTCAAGGCTAGCACTCTACCACTTGAACCACAACACGGCTTCCAGCCTTTTCTGTTTATGTGGCACTGAGGAATCAAACCCAGGCTTCATGAACGGTAGGCAAAGACTCCCACCACTAAGCCACACTTTTTAAGTACCAACTTTATTTTCAGTGTTTATTATTTCATGACACAATATGCCTTGGATTAGGACATAAATGTTTACAAGGCACAATCTGGAGATTCATGGTTTCTCAGTCTATGAAATTATCTTACATTATTTTTACAATAATTTATCTTTCTTACAGACTTTTCATTATTGAATGTTGAAACTACTGGATAGATATCCAGCTTTTTCTCCTATTTTCCATATATGTCCACTAGTTCTGGTTTCTGGAAAATTTATCTAAGCGTATTTTACATTCTTCTACTAAAAGGTGAATTCAATATTATAGTTTTCATTTCTCATATTTCTTTCTTATTCTCCAACTTTCCTTTTCATAGTATCCTGTTTTTGTTTTAGAGATAAAACATCTTTTCTTACTTATCTGACGATACCATCAAAGTCTTCCTAATTTTTCTGCTCCCTGAATTTGTACCAATTTCTTCCAGATTCTTGTACTGTGTTCTCTCATATTAGTGGCTGAGACTTCTCATCAGTGAACAGTAATACTTGCTTGTTGTATTTTCACAGTTAGGTGCAAAGTGTGAGTGGGAAGTTGCCTTTGTTTTTGATAGGCCTAGATGTTAGTGGCTTGGGAGTTATTGTCTCTGTGGTCACTAGTGTGCTACAATACTACAATGTCCACTTGTATTTAACAGAACAATAATCACAGAATAATAAGTATTAAAAATTGGGAGCTATGAATTTAAGAAAAGCATTTCAAATAATACAATGAATACCTATACCAAATTTCTGATCACATAAATGAAGATCCATATAGAATATCAATATTTTGTGGCTTAAGAGAGAAAAAGGGATATAAATGAACAAAGTCAGAATATTGAATTCCTAATTAAACCTACAGCTTTGTACATGATGCATACTATGTCTGTATGAAAGAAGTAAAAAAAAATTTGTTTCAGAAAATATTTTATTCCTCTAATATATTTTTTCTCATCTAGTATTAATTTGGCTGAACTTTAATTAGTATAGATTTCAAGCAGTGGGGCTTTTCTTTCTGATGATAAATAAAAGAGACAGTTATACAGAAAAATAAACATTAGAAAATCATTTAAAAATCTTCCTGTGATATGGATATATTTTTCCCTTGTTCACATCTAGTCATCAATCTTATATTTGAAAATCTATTCAGTTCTTATGCTTTTATAGTATGATGCAGATTAAAAGATCTTTTTTCTAGACAAAAGACATGAGAGAAAAATTATATAAATAGTTTTGTTTCATTTTATTATCTTTAGGGAGTTGTTATAAAGGGGTTTCAATCTAACGTGTCAGTTTATGAAAACAATGATCCTGATATAATTTTCAATTAACTGGGTTTTCACTTGCCTTTTAACTAGTTCTGAGCAAAAGAAATCCACAACTACAGTAAGAGGAGTAAATAATAGATAATAGCAGATAATAACTAAGAAGTCCATCTTCTCCAGGAAATTTTTTTTAAAAAATAAGAAACTAAAATACTGCAGACACAAGGACAATTGGCTATTGTCATACGCTGTGTGTTGGAATGAAAGTGGCAATAGATTATGGTGATTCCCAAAGGAAAGTCCCACACTGACTTCCCATCCTCCTTGAACCATGAGTGGAGCTAAATATTTTGTAACACCTGCTTACTTTGGCCTTTGGGTCCAATGTGTCAGGGGGAAGGAGTGGGGAAAGACAAACCTTTATAGGGGGTCATAATAATTGTTAAAGAAGATGTTGAATATGAGAATGTATTTGACAATCTGTATGGAAAATGGATTGATATTACAAGAGGGGAAGGGTTATATTGAATTATATTATTTAATAAGGAGAAACAGTTTAATTGGTTTCTAACTATGTAAAAATATAGCTTATGAGATGTATTGGAAGTAGAGATTGCACCCTAACATTAGATGAGGCTCATCTATACATTAATAAATATGTAAATAATGCCACTTACATTATTGAAAATAATTTGGCCCCTTAGGTGAAAATAAAACCTCATTTACACAGTTAATTGCCTATCAAGTATTTCTCCTCAGTAAGGGAAAATCACAGAGGTTTCAAATAGAGAAAACTCTAACTTGATATCTGATGACTTAAGTGGCTAAGAGGAAACTATAAGAAGTGTAAAATAGAATATTAATCCAAATATTTGGGATGCTAATTTGGGATAAACACTGCTTTTGAGAAGCTCTGAATTTTCAAAACACTCAAAAATTTGAAACTGTCATTTCCACAAATTTTATGAAGTATAATATATGTAATCACTAAGCAATATGTGTTCATAAATTTAAAACAACTTTTTACATTTCTGTTTTCATAGTAATTTGGGAAAAAAATTCTGAAATAAACATGTGAATGAAAATGTTCTGTTAAAAACAAGAATTTTTTGACTCATTTTTTTCTGTCTTATATTTACCATCAAAATATGTTTGCTAAACAGTTTGGGAACAAAAGATGGAAAAGTCTAATTATGCACCTGACCTTATCAGAAGTAGTGTCACATTCAGTTATGAAACTGTCAGGGATGTGTAGCCATAGTACCTCTTGTTTGCTAGCCCTAGGCTAGGACTTAAGAAAAATCTACACATTTTAAGAGTTAACTATTTTACCCTGAATAAAAACACATACCTACACATACACTCGACTTTCAATATTGGAATTCAAACTTTTCCGAATTTTTACTTATCATTTGGTGTTTTATTGGCAAAAAATATGAGAGAAGTTCTACTTCAGTCTGTAAGTCAAGAAGTTATGTGTTTCAAATTCTCCATGTGAAAAATTAGGACTATAACATATGTTACTTACCTCAAAAGAAAAGGATAAAAATGAGCAGCAAAGAATTGTAGCCACTGATAAAAGTAGTAGGCATAAACAACCGTACATGATTTTTAAAAAGTTATTTTGGCCATGTTAAAATTACTACAAATATTGTTAGCATTAAGAGAACTCACAAGTATTATAAAAAATTATACATCAATAAATGCAAAATTTGGAAAATTCTTTGAAAGTAAGTTAGAATGGAACTGAAAATGGAATCAAGAAGGCCATATGAATATCCTTTTGTCTATTACAAAACTGAATTAGTAGTTCAATCTCTTACTATTTTCTCATCAAGATAAAACATAACACACCAAACTCCATGAAGAGATGGCCTGGGTTAAGAAAAAATAAAATAATATACTTGAGGTGTTTTGGGTTTTTTTTTTGGTCTGTACTGAGGCTTGAACTGAGGGGCCTTGTACTAATAAAAAGACAAATAACAACAACAAAAAATCAGCACTGAAAGATATACACAGATGGGAACAGGAGACAGGCGTACTACAAGCTACCCAGTCATTAGTAGTCAGGCAAAATACATTCAGTAGAATGGCTGTATTGAAGAACGGCTGGAAAAGAATACATATTGCTACATATGGAGAAACAAACTCTCATCCGTTATAGCTGAGAATGTAAAATGGTGCATGCATTTTTGGAAAACAGTTTTGGAAATCATAACACTTATGTGACCTGAAATTCCATTCCTAAGTTATTTACCCAAGAAAAATAAACATGTATGTCCCCACAGACTTCTATGTGAATTTTCTCAGTGTTATTCTTCACAGTAGAACCAACTGGAAACAGTTTAGAGGTCTATTAACTGTTGAAGGGGTACATCAAATGTGGTATTGCCACAGAATGAAACTGACATACAAATAAAAGATCATACACCCACATGCATGAATCTCAAAAACATTCTCAAGTACAAGAGGAAAGACAGGAAGGTCTCCTTATGATTCTATTTATATGAAATTTCAAGATCAGGGTTGCCTGGACTTACAGTTAGGGAGCACAACTACCTGCAAACAGGCATAATGAAAGTATTCTAAAAGTGAATTGTGGTCATAGTTGTACAACTGTATATATTCACAAAGAAAATCTACAAAGTATACACTTCCATTGTGTGAAGGTTGTATGCTGTATAAACTATACCCAAGATTTGGAGGAGAAATGTTTTTTGAAGACGGAGAATGCAGGAATCCAGTCTCTAATATTCTTGTAAAGAAGTCTTCAGGGCTGAACAACTGACAAGATATAGTAAAAAAATACAATGTGGACAAAGAAGGGCAAAAGGGAAAGATATTAAACAAAATGCTAAGGCAGAAAAGAGTATTTTCAGGGCGTGAAATCACTCAAAGACTTGAAGAAAGAGAATTTAAGACATTTCTTAAGTATAATCATGAGACAGGAGGAAAGAATTAGTCTTTTTATATTGACAGAAGAAACAGGAGACATAATTCAACTTATTAATATCAAATCAGAATTTTATCAGTAATACTGAATTTACTATCATAGTTTTTAAAAATTTTATTTTATTGTAAAGATGCTTATAGAGGGGGTACAGTTATGTGAGTAAGTAATAAGTATATTTCTTGTCAAACATTGTACCCCCTCCTTTGTTTTTTTCCTACTATCCCTCCTTCTTCCCCTGCTGAAGTTGTAAAGATAATTTCCATCATAGTGTACTGCTATCATAGTTTTATGAAGAAAAAAATCTTAAAATGACCTGAGCTCAAAGAGGAAAAAGCACTTTTTTTTCTAAAAGAAAAAAAAAACACACATACACATAGATAAAGGCTGAAATGTCATTATGAGTAATCAAGACAAAGACCAGTATAGCTTGGGAGTTCATTTCTGGTCTTTTACATATGGCTGTCTGGGAGGAAGATCTTCCCTGGCCTAACTAAGATGGTTCCTAACCGGCTAACTGCATGCCTCTGAGCAGCTCACTACAGTAGAAGCATCCACAGATCAGTTTAGTGTGTTAGTACACAGGGCTCAAAATGGCCACAGTGTTCAACATACATTGGCAATGAACATCAAAACCCTTTAAAGAGAGGTTAACAAGTATCACTATTACAAAAACATAAGTGCCAGACACTATGCTAACAACCACTATTTTGTTAAATATACCTTTCTCTGAGAGAGATTCAGTGTCAGTCTCCATGAAAAACGGGGAAAGTACCAGCAGAAAGAAGCAGTTACAGAATCATGATTTTTTTTTTGGGGGGGGGGGGAATTGGGATCATTAATCAAGCTTGAATACAGGGTGTGGGTGCTGTCTCTGAGCTTTTTTGCTCAAGGCTACTCTACCACTGTCAACTTGTGTTTTTTTTTTTTTTTGCTGGTTAATTGGAGATAAGAATCTCCAGAGCTTTCCTTCCTGGACTGGCTTCAAATTGTGACCCTCAGATCTCAGCCTCCTGAGTACACAGGATTACAGGTGTGAGCCACCAGTGACTGGTCAGAATTAGTTTTAAGTAAAGGACAAATCTGACCTGAAGACTTGGTCACTCATTACCTAAAGCAATTGTTCTAATCCAAGTTACTGATGCCCTTAAAATCTCAATGTGTTGTAAGTACTGGCTGATCAGAAGTTATTATTAATAATTTTTATATACCATTTGCTATAATATAGTGATACCTACAATTAGTATGTCTAGGATAATCTTATCAGATGAGCAGAGAAGCTCAAAAGCTATGTACATATGACAATATAAGATGATGTTAAGTGAAATGAACCCCAAGATATGGACAAAAGAGGTTTTTCTTTGTTGGAATTGTATTTTAAGGGAAGATACTTGGGTCTATAGAAGTTAAAAGATTTAGGAAAGGTTACCAGGCCATTGCTGGTACAATTTGAATTCAAATCTGTAATTTCCAACTCAATTGGTACTGTTTTTACTATTCATTTTGAGTTTTAAAAAAAAAGATACTTTAAACCTAACTGGTTACAGGTTGAATTTATTCCAAGATATGACTTAGTTTTGTTCCTCTCATTATCATTATTCATCGAAAAACAAGCAGATGACATTATTCCTTTTGCAGATGGTTCCAGGATAAACAGTGGCAACAGTGTCAGAGATATCAGAATTCAGACATAGGCTATCTTCTACCACTCATGCTTGCCTGCATGGTTGTGAGGATGGAGGGAAGTAATGAATGAAAGGAATTTAGGCTTGCAGCTGACAGACAGTAGGTACTTAAGGACTGTCTGATTCCCTAAGAGACTAACAGAAGTGAGGAATCCACTCACACCAACTACTCTGACCTGTACTTCTCCTCCACCTCACACCTATGGCTCATATTTCTGCTCACATTTGAGGTTACCTAGTGTCACAGGTAAGTATTAGAAAATTATAGAAGAAGCATATGATGAGAACATAGGAGATAAAAAGACCTTAAATATAATTAGTTTGTCTTTATCACAAATGATATTAACTAAAATTGGAAGAAACTGACATTTGGTGAGCTGGTTTATATGTAAAGTGTAAGGAATTTAAAAAGGCTCCAAATCTGAATAACATTCTGGCTACAGGGAAATGTGACAAAAGTCCTAAAATATCTAATGAATGGATCATACTGGCATTTTGTATTTCTGAAAGTTTACAATATTAAAAGAGATTGCACAAATACAAATTGGCCATTACAAGTTGAAAACTAAAATATAATCTTGCCTCAAGGTTTTACATAAAGTAACCAGATTAAGTCAGGCACAGATGGCTGAGGTTTGGAAGATTTGCAACTGAAGCTAGCCAGGTTAGAACAAAACCATCGCTACAAACTGGGCTGGAGGAACAGCCCAAGTGGTAGAGTGCCAGCTGAGTGAGTAAGCATGAGGCCCTGGATTCAAGTCTCAGCGCAGGAAACAAAAAGTAATCGGCTTAAAGAGAAGTTGTTCATGAAATTTCTATTTGGAAGTTTGCTCAATTAAACAAATTCCTCCCTCCCTCCCTCCCTCCCTCTCTTCCTTCCTTCCTTCCCTAACAATCTCCCTAAGATCCATTGTCCATCATGTCTCCAGTCTTGGGTCTTTTCTCAGTTCATTCCTCTTTCCCTCCTTCCCTCCCTCTCCTCCCTCCCTCTCTTTCTTCCTTTCTTTCCTCCCTCCCTGCCTTCCTTCCTTCCTTCCTTCCTTCCTCCTATTCTTTAATCAGGGAGGTCTTTTCTTAAGGACCTAGAACCACCCTCTTAATGTAAACTATCTTACTATGATAGTGGCAGAATGGCATGTTTCTAATCAATGAAGATTAAAACCAAGGGATGAAGATTAAAGAAATGTAAGATAAAGTGCTTTGCCAACACTGGTTTGTTTTTGGCTATATCACTAAATTTCTTCCATGTCAGGGCCCTATCTAGTTGTATATAAAATTTTATGTGTATTTTTCTTGGGGGAGAGGTCATAATATTCTTCTGATTCTTTATTAAACATTTTTATTGTTATTATAAAGGTGATATACAGAGGGATTGCAGTTACATAAGTCAGGTAAAGAGTACATTTTTTTTTTTTTGGACAATGTCATCGCTTCCCTTGTGTTTTTCTGATTCTTAAAGGCACCTAAGACCCAAATGAGATTACTAACCATTTCTGAGAGCACTTTTAGATCAACCAAAAAATATCAGGAAAGTAGATTATAGGGCAGCAAGGTGATTGATCTAGTTACAATCTGTTCATTATACATTTCTACTAAAAGAAAACAAGGTATCCAACTAATCTGAGTTGAAATTGTAGTAACAGATTCAGTTTGATCTTAAGTCATAAGATATTACTTGCTTGATGGGCAAGTAGACAAATGTCAGGTGTAATCAATTTCAGTGTTGAATATCATAGAAAGTAACTAATACAAAATGAGTCCCAGGTTCACTATTCCCTGTTAGAAATACTAGTGTAATGTAGTTTATTCTTCCTGTAACAACTCTAATTTAAACCATCACATTTACCAATGTTCATATTCTTTCCCTTTAGTACCACATTTACACACCACATTCTCTAATAAAAATCAATGAGCAATTAGTAATAAAAAGACAGGCCTTCAAAAAACCTCAACCTTATTTCTCTGCAAATGATAAAAAAGAGCATAAATTACATAAATGTATTTCTATAAATAATTATGAATTCGTTTTAGAGAATAGCTGTAACAATTTTTGGCTCTAAGAGAAGTTTAACCCTACCTGTTTTAAAAACATTTTTTTCACATACTAGACAATATCTTCTTGTTAGCATACATATTAATGATATATGATATAATCAAAGATAGGCATTCAGTGCCTCTCAGAAAAACTTGGTACCAAATAGTTTCTTAAAGTTATTTCCTATTTTTGAAAGCAATAAAACTTTCAATAACTTAAAAATATCCAGTTAAATTTGATCATTTAGTGAAATCATTTAAATTTGATCCAATTTTACTGTTTCACTGTAAAATATCATGTGTGACAGAAGGGAAGGACACAATAGCAAATGACTTGCTAACATTTTGCAAATGAGACTAGAATTTAAAAGGACAAAACCAAACCAAAAAGTGTCTTAAATCCCTGTACCAAAAATTGCTCAAGTATATGGGAAAATCGCTTCTGAGACTCAAAAGAAAAATAGCTGTCAAATATGTTTTAAAAAAAAATAAAGGGTGGGGACAAATAGAAAAGGCAACACCAGAGATTTAGTGTCATCTATTACCTTCCTAAACCTGGTGTGAATCCAAAATATACAGTTTGGCTTCAAGCAAAAATCAAATGAATCATCAACTGTTAACAAAAAAATTAAATAACTACAATGTTAAGGGAGTTTTTCTCCCAGTAACACTAGGCTTACATTCCATGGCAAATGTTTTGGAATGAACACAAAGCCTTACATAAGACCAAAGATATTGCTTTAAAAATTAAAAGTAAGCATACTGGATAATACTATTATGATAGTTAAAAGGAACCATATTAAATTTCATGGAATTTTTATACATGTTATTAAAATCATTTTCTGACGCTGCTGGATGGAGGGAAGGTGTTTGATGTCTATGGTACTGTTAACACAATTCTTATATGAGTTTTTCTGTTGTCATGGCAACATGAATTATAAGGTTCAATGAAGCTGAATTCAGTAATGTGTATTTTTCTGTTATTCAAGGTGAAAGGAAATGAAACATTTCTAACATTCATAAACTGCAGCAAATGTCTGAATTCCATTTAGAGATAAGATGATAATTACTAAAGTAATTAGAATTCTTCCTGGATGGAATTATTTTGCACACAGTGGAAATTCAGATTTGGGAATGAAAGCAGGGGCCAAAGTATATTCAGCATCAGTAATTAATTACAGCACAAACCAATATGCCATTCTGATACCCTGGAACCGACCATACCTGCTTTTGACTGCTTCTGACTACAATAGCAAGGAAGCCTGGCCCCCAGCCTCATCCCTTAAGTCAGAAAGATAAAGTAGGTGAAATCATTTTATTCAAGAGAAAATCCAATTATAGAAATAATCAACTTTCCCCTCTTGCTTTATTTTTTCATATTTGAAAGGGCATTCACATTAGCAGAACCAATTAAAAGAATATTTTCTTCCTTTAAGGACAGTGCAAAAACTACAAAGTTGGGCAAGTTTCTTAAATCTTATAAAATTAAACTTTGAAGAAAACCACTTCTTGAAATTTTAGACACTCAAACCAAGATCATAGCATTCTTTAATGGAGAAACTAACTGGAAGGTGACTAAATACCAGGTCTCAGGAAGAACTTAGGAGAATTATACACACAACACAGTTGCCTCGACTATCCAGCCCATTATCTAACAAGAATTCAGTCTATTATTTCCAATAGATGAGTTCTATAGCACTCAGACATATACTGCATCCAGGCCTGGTGAGAGGGATTGTGGTTCAAGGCCCATTCAGGCAGTAACTAGCAAGACCAACCTCTCAACTACCAAGTCACAGGCTTTGGTAGCATGTATCTATAGCTATCCTGGTGATTAAGAGGCATATAGGTAGGGGGAGCGAGGTCTAAAGCTAGGCCTACTTGGAAAATAACGAAGCAACAAAATGGCTGAGGCTGTACTTCAAGTGGTAAAGTAATGACCAGCAAATCTGAGGCTCTGAATTCAAACTCCAGTGCCAACAAAGACTAAAAAAGAGAGCATTACACTTTCAAGTCTTATGTCATTACTAAAGTACTATGTGTATAGACATCATCATTACACTAAATATGAATTTGTGTGTGCTACTGCTCTCTAGCACTAACTCAGCAAGCAACATCGCTGTGCAATCTCCTCACACCTATGCAAAACATTCTTCTTTGGTGGAACACCTGATGGCTGCAATTTTCTAGATTTTCTCTTGGCAAGGTCACTCATAGCCCCTCTTAGAGGCCCTGTGGTAGTCTGCTCCTGTCTTCTTGGTACTTATTACATCTGGCTTCTCCTGACCTATCACCTCCTCATCAGACTAGTACACAAAGGAGGGCTTGGTCCACATACCCACAGTGCAGAAGTAAGGCAGCACACCTCACAGGCAGTGGGGCTTCAAAGAGGTGACCAATGAATGAGGGTGCAGTGCTCAGAGCTAGAGAGAGGACAGCGAGGTGAGTAAATTCAACATAGCAACAGGCCTTACTGACCTCTGGATGACTCATCCCTGCATGACTAGTGAGTCTCCACATATTACTTTGAAGATCTGCAAGTTCAGGGGATCTGGGGAGTGGAGGGGATCTCCACTCCCCTGGGCTTTTTAAGTAACTAGCTTCTCTGTGGGGAAAATTCAGACTTATGGGCACTGGGGCCCACTTGGTTACCTTCAATGATGTCATTGTTTCTCAGGTGAATACTTTAAAAAGATACTTTGATGTGGTGGTAAGGACACTGTTTCACCTTAGATTTTTATATACAGAAATAGAAATGTTGAGGGTGAGTCAAGGCACTCATGAAACAACTCGAGGTTTTGGGCAAACATGGGTTAGAACTTGGAGGGAGAGTGGAACGCGGAGTCTTGGAAGCAAAGTGAAGGTTTCTCTGGGAGATGATTCTTGGCAGTGCGGCCTCTGCTCTTGCAGGAATGAGCGTGTCATTCTCAAATCGCATGCTCATGGAGGACATAACTGCACAAGTTCTCACAGATGAGGGTCCACAAGAACTGCAGAGGTGAGGGACAGAGGTGGCCAAGAACCTTTCACATAGGAAAGTCACACACACCTTGCCTGCCCATTAAACACTCTGGCCTTTATGCCAGGGGAATGTCATTCTCTTGGATCCCCGTTTGGCCCATGCCTGGCTGGCCTGTCACTATGGTTATTTTCCAGCTCTCAGAGCCACGCAGCCCTGCCCAGCCACGCGTCAGTGCCCCAGAACACTCCGTGGCTCCTGCTGACTCTGAGTAACTCCATCTGCTTCAGTGCCCACAGCTGCTCAGGCAGCCAGCCGTCCCTCCTCACACGGGGTCAGCAGCTCTGCCAGGCTCCAGTCACTTTCCTGCTCATGGGAGCTGCTCCTCCCAAGAAATGCTTCAGAACTCAAGAACAAAGCCACCATGTCAGGTGATACTAGGACACACAATTCCCCAAGTCACCATTTAGGGAAGAAAACAGTATTAGTTGCTCATGAATTAGCTCACTATTGTGCTGAAATTGTGGCATTTTCTAACTTTAGCCTTTCTGAAATAATATTACTAACACTTATGAATGTTTATGTCTCAATGCTTCTCAAACACTGATTCATCTACAACAGGCAATACATTTTTTTCCTCAGCTTAATACATTTTTAAACTGAGGAAAAAATATGGCAATGGAAGTACAGAGAGATTTGGTAACCTGCCCTAAAATGCAAAGCAATAAGCAGGAGAGCCTGTATCTAGATCCTTGAGGTTTGCTTTCGGTTTGAGGTCTTAAGTGACAAGCTGCCTTCTACTCTGGATGGTGACTACTGAGTGGTACTAGATACACCCTTATTCTAGAAGGCTCCCTTCTCTGATAACGGTGATAAGCAGATGTCACTGTACAATGACTTGTCTGAGACTACGAAAGCACCGGTGTTACTAAATAAATGACCCACTGGGCATTCACTTTGCATTTGTGCCTCCAATATGAAATGACTACTCTCACATTCAAAGACAAGGGCACTGAGAGGGCGCTTGCTCATGGTGATGGACCCATGGTGCAGAGGGAAGGCCAAGGAATAGGATTTCCAGCTCTTGGAGCTTTCCTTACACAGCTGTTTTAGTTAAGGGAAAAAATACAGGAAAAAGCCCTCTGTACATAGCATGTCTGTGCCAACAGCTAACAACAACAACAAAAAAGATCTGCAAGAAAGCTTGTGTTTCATCCCACTCATATTCAGTGGTGTCAAAATGAGGATGAGAACGAGTTTAGAACAATTAGTGGATACAATGCACCCAGCTCTGGGAGCAAACAAATATTGCAGGAGTGTTTTAACATCAAGCCCCAAGTCCCTAGGGCCCAGTGAGGAGCACTGCTTACATTACCTTTGGCAAAAGAACTGCAGCAGTCTTCAGATTACTACAGCAGTATGCCATACCAAATCTGGCATCGTTCACAGGCCATGCACAAGAAAAAATTATCTGCCACCTGAGAAACCCACATTCAAGTACTGACCACAAATTACGACAAAGTACTTCTCTTTTATGGTATTCTCTTCTATGGTTTCTTCATGGCCTTGATCTCCAGTGCTTCCCTAGGACTTTGAGAGGTGACTAGGTCCTGGGGGCAGAGAGTAGCACCCTTGGAAATAAGGCTGGAGGTTGAATGAAGTGCCGTCTCTTTTGCCCTCTGTCCCATCCATGTGGGAGCATTTACTCTGTGCCACCTATGAGACCCCCCCCCCCCCCCCGACATTAAACTTATGAGCTCTTGATCATGGACTTCTGGACTCTAATTCTGGGAGAAAACTATTTGTTGTTTATAAATGATGCTGTCTGTACATTGTTATAGTAGCAGGGAAGGACTCAGACCAAAATGTCAACATCTTCTGCAAGGGGATAAGGTTCATTTGCAGATATTCAGGAATGTAAAGACTCTGAACAGAGGAAGAAAGAATTAAACACTAAGTAATTGTCTCCTTACCTGCTGAATAATCCTTGGAAGTCATTTAGAATAATAAACCAATACTTTTATCAACCCTTCCTATGTATGAATAATTAGTTATAACACAACATACATTTACTCATAATTTTGGTATATACAAATGATGGTTGGGCTAGCTCACAGAGAGAATTAGTAAAGGACAAAATCTTGCAAGTAAGTGTACGAATGTGAGTGCTGCTGCTAGCCTGACAATCCTTGATGAAGCCTTGACTTAAAAGGAAAAACTGTGGATACAACAAGGCACAGCAGAACCACAGAGCTGCCTCCTAACAAAGAACACATCTGAACCAAGTAGGAGAAAGGATGGCAGGACAAGGACTCAGTCTATCTGGGCAGCTCCATTCCCAGCCAACAGTTCCAAGTTCTGACCAAAAAATGAGCCAAACACCAGGAGCTAAGAGACAATGGATGGTTATTATCTGCACAATGGTCCAAGCCATCTCCTGAATACAAAGGCACATATTTCCACATAGCTTTGAAGAAAAAATTGTTTGTGATTTTATGAAGAAACCTGCACAGAATGGAAACATAAATAAATAATGTGACAGAAATGACTCTGGGGGAGCAACATACACAGGAAGGCCCTGCCTCTGACAGGGGGATAGGTGGAATGAAAGTGTGGAAAGTGGTGGATGCATGAAGCAGGATCCATTCCTGAAGGTGTTTCAAAGTGGATGCTGCCCAGAACTGTCCCTGGAGAATAGATATGGAATGAAAAACCAACTTCGCACAGACCTTTAGAGTCTGAAAGATCTTTGGTGCTCCCAACTGGGATCATTTCTTAAAAATGTAGGAAGAAGAGATACTTCGCTGACTTTCTGAGGTGGCCGAGGTAACCTTGCCAATAAAAACAGCAATGTAAACAATATAGTTGATTTTAGTTTTCTAAAAGTCACACTTAAAAATGCAACAAGTACCAGGTGCTGATGGCTCATAACTGTAATCCTGGCCACTCAAGGAGCTGAGATCTAAGAATCATAGTGCGAAACCAGCTCAGGCAGGAAAATCCATGAGACTCTTATTTATTGCCAGGTAACTACCAAAAAGCCAGAAGTAGAGCTGTGGTTCAAGGGGCAACTAGCCTTTGAGCAAAAAGCTGAGGGACATTACCCAGATCCTGAGTTCAAGCCCAAGCACAGGCACACATGTATGCACGCGTGCATACACATACACACATATGCATGCAGACACACACATGCAACACACACAATATGTAACAGGTAAAATTAGTAACTTATTTTGTGATATGAGATATTGAACTCAGAGTCTCTTGTTTGTTTGGCAAACACTTGAGCAATTCTCTAAGTCCTTTTGCTTTTAGTTTGTTTTCAGATAGGGTCTTTTGCTTTTGTTTGGGCTGTCTTGGACCACAATGCAACTACCTTAGCTCCTTGAGTAACTAGGATTATTGGCATGAAAGACCAAGTCTGCCTTGTTTTGAGATTGGGTCTCACTGCTTTTACAGGGTTGACTTTGAGCCATATCTTTGTATCTCTACCTTTCTAGGAACTAGAAGTATGGTTGGGCATGAGCTGCCATGGACTGCTTGAAATTAGGAACTCTAAAATGTAATCATTTCAATACATAGTCCATACAAAAACGAATAGCAGATTACATTTTCCCCTATTCTAAGACTTTGAAATTTAGTATATATTATAGAATTATAGCATGTATCAATTTATTCTAGCCACATTCCCCATGCTCAGCATACACCTGGCTACAGTACTGGTAACACAGGTATAGAGAAAAGATGAATAAACCCTCTAACTCAAGGAAAGCAAGAACAACGGCATCCAGGTAAAAAGAAAACACACACTATGGAAAGTGGTAAATTTGAATGGGATGAGAGGAATGTACAGCTTGAAAGGAGGTTGGGACCAGCAAAAGGATCTGCAAAGGCTTTTGTGAAGAGCAGTGCCCCTCGAAGCTGTGGGCACCAGTACTACCATGCTAGCACCATCCAAGCAAATCACTATGATGAAGAAGAGAGGCTGTGGGCTTCAGCCAAGATGGTGATAGTTAAAAGATAGCCCAAATGACTAACAGTAGCAAGTAGCTATGGAAGACACAGCAGATAAGACACAACTTTTCCCCTGGTAGTTTACAAGAGAGAAAAAGCAGTTCAGAATAAACAAAAAGAAAACTTCTCTCACCAGAAATCAAATACAACTTAGATAACTATTTCTCTAGACTGAAAAATCACACCCAAACCTCTCTAATGTTAGACTGTATCATTCATAGCTAAATGCTTAGGGTTTGGGATGTAGCTTAGTGGCAGAGCTCTTCCACAGCAAGTGCAAGCAAGACTCTTGGTTAGATCTTCTGAATAGCAACAACAAAAGTTTCACATCAAAGATTTGAAAAGTGGATACAAATAGCTAATGCTATGTTTTAATGCAATTTATTAATCTATTTTGATGCTGCACATGAAACATTAAAGAATAGTTTCTTCATTATTTTGACTATTAATGTGATTTTATCCCACTATGTGCCACGATCCATGAACACTGTAGGCCAGAGATATTAAGCATTAAATTCCAATGCATCAAACAATTAAAAACTCTACCAAAATCCTTAGCAAATTATCAAATATCACATGTGACAGGCAATCACTGTAGGCTACATGATAAAGTTTATAAAGAAAATCTGAAGCCAGGCTCACGCCTGTAATCCTAGCTACTCCGGAGGCTGAGATCTGAGGATCATGGTTCAAAGCCAGCCCGGGCAGGAAAGTCCATGAGATTCTTATCTTCAATAAACCACTAGAAAACCAGAAGTGGCATTGTGGCTCAAGTGGGACAGCACTTGCTTTGAGCTGAAGAGTGCAGGGACAGCGCCCAAGCCCAGAGTTCAAGCCTCACAACTGACAAAAAAAAAAAAAAAAACTGAAATAAAAGAAAAAGATATGATTTTTCAGAGTAATAGTGAAAAAGAAAAAAACACTAAGGCAGGAAAGAAATCTGACATCAAAAAACTGTATTTTAATAAATGGGAAATTCAGTTTAAAGTAGTTACATGATTTTATTCCAGTGTTTCATTCAGACCTTCTGTTTTAATTACTTTTTACAAATTTAAATCTCTGGATGGTGTGCATAATTCCAATAAATACATCAGCATGAGATTCCTTAGTAGCTGGATACCTGGTAACATCTTTCATTCATGCATGTATTCCTGGTGCAAAGAAATTATATTATTTCAAATATGTTAAAATGTTTTCTATTACTGTCTAGCATAACTGAAAGTTACCTCACAAATCACTGCTTTCCTTTTGTACTCTTGGTCTGAGTCTCAGAGAAAAGAAACTTATTTGTGGTGCTGTGTATAGAAGTCAATAATAGCTCACAAGTAACCTCAGTTTGGTTTACTTCCATGTGATGGCAGACGTTAGAACGGAGCTTTCTGTCAAGTGCAAGGAAAAGCTATGTACACATAGTTTTGCTTCATATCCTTGAACCCACTCTGACACTGTTTCCCAATGCTGTTAAGAGCTACAGAGGGAAACACGTGTTCAGAATTAGCTATGATGGCTCTGTTAGCCTAGCAACAATCATTGGTCTCCCAGGAAAGTTTATCATCACATGGGCACCTGCTGTCTTGCCAGCTTCCCAGCTTCAGGTGTGGGCTAACTGTAGACAGAGAGCATGGTGTTTGAGCGAGAGGGTTGGAGAAATCGGGGAAAGGGCAACATGCTTAAGTCATTTTTTTGCTGTTTTCATTTCTTGAAAAAATCATTGTTTAGGTGTAACCTGCAGTTGAAACTGAGGAATCTGAAAGGTAATGAATTTCAGTGTGTGTGGTAGTTCAAGGTCAACATACTTTGGACATATTAAGACATTTGTTCCTAGTACAAGTATTTCAAGGGAGAAAGATTAGCTTTTAAGATGAATAAAGAAATCTTACTTTACACTCTGAAATAAAGAATGAATTAATGAATTTAAAACCATTCACTCACATTTCCTTCCAGTGAATGAAGATTTTGTGAGGCTATTCTATTTGAATCCAAAATTTACATGATACAAAAGATTAATAGTAGCCAGTAACAAATCATTAATAGATTTATTTACTGTACCACACTCTGATCTAACTTTGCTCTGTGATGGTAACCACTCAGAAAATACATATTTAATCTCAACTTGAGGGAACAGTGTCACATGAGCTTTATCACAGGGACACAGGACTTCAGACCATGATTGTTTCATGACTAAAAAATGAGTGACTTAAGACAAAAAGCTCAACATCCCTAAACTTCATTTCTATTCATTCCCTAATAAATACCATCTGTTGTGTACTTTAGGGATATAATACCCGTCAAAACTCCATCGTATTATGAGAACCGGCACCAAGTTGATCTGAAATGCATATTTGAACAGATGTGTTTAAATTACATCTCCGTCTATCCACATGCATAAATTCAGAGCAAGCGTGTGTTGATTTAAAATGCATAAAAAAGGGATTTGGAGATGCATCCAAAGTGAACAGCATCTCAACGGATCAAGGCTCACATTACGAAAGGTCATTACTAAAAATAAAGTTTGCATTTATTAAGGGTTTGGTGGGGGGAGTTTTCATGAGAAGTGACTGAGTATTTGCTGCACAAAATCAGCCACTGAAACTATACTAATTTTTTACAACTCTTCCATGTAAAACATTAAAGCTGTCATACATGGATGGGAAAAAGTGAAGTAGGAGACATCAAAATAGAGCAAATTATATGGCATATCTTCTGACTGATACTGGCTTATATATATATATGGCTCAGTTCTGTTTCACATACATTTTGCATATCTCTAAAAAAAACTTGTGATTTCAATAGGCATGATAATGTTCTCCGTTCATATTTCATAGCTACACTTCCAACTGTTAAAATTAATCAAATCCTTTTGGAACTATGAAGTTCATCAATATTTGGCAAGAAATGAGACACATAAAAAAACAAGCACAAGAGGATCAGATTTGTACATATTCTATGTATTTCTTAAGGTACAAATTTCCATGCTGGGTTTTCACTAGCAAAAGCTCTCTGGTGAGTTCTTGCTAATTTTCCATTAAGTTAACAGTATAAAAACAAGAAAGCTGACACTACTTACATGATACATGTACACGTAGCTTTTGAAAGAATTAGCTTTCAGTGGAGAAGCTAAAGGAGAATATATATATTTTGTTTTCTTCAATAGTCATTACTGGTAATGAAGTAAATGTTAGAGGTGCCAGGTAACATTCTGTTTAGTTACTGATAAAGTAGGGTTCAAATATAAACTACAAAAACCTTTTTATAATGACCATTTTTCTAATTAACCTTATGGTATGTGATAGGATAGGTTACAGATGAACATGTCAACAGGAATTTAAGATTTGTTTGAAAAGAAAATCTCTGGGTTGCAGATGTGGCTGGTATGATAGAGTGCCTGACTAGAGAGTGTGAGTACCTGAGTTCAATCCCTACTGTGTGTGTGTGTGTTGGGGGGGGGGGGGGGAGGGAGTGGAGAGGGCGATGAAATACAATAGGGAAATTTACTTAGCAAAGCATATTTAATCTCTTAAGATTTAGGTTACAGCTCCTTTTACTGATAGATGCAGAAGCTTCTGCAAAGCATGAATTAATTAACTTAGAAATCATACTGAAATTACAGCAATGTCACTGTGGGGAAAAATCTGTTAAAATTCTGCATATCTTCTAGGCTTATATCTTGTGCTGATTCTTCTGTCCTTTCCTGCCCCTAGTCCCAGCCATCTCTTTGTCTCTGCCCTGTGTGTGCACAGAAGGCTGACTCCTATACCATGTGTCACAGGGACCCTCATCTCACACATCACATCCAGCCCAGGCAACTTCCATTCCTTCTTGGAATACCAACACACTGGCCTGCAGGCCTCCACACATTGAAGATTTCCTTACTCTTCTAAGTCTTTCTGACAGAGCTAAACTCCTCTGCTCAGGAATCAAAGCACTTTCTACTAGTGAACTTCCTTGAATTTAGTGCCTCTTCCAAACTGCTAAACCCTATGTATTTCATAATCTTCTATTTTAACCACTTGCTTTCTTCTTTTTCACCCCAATAAGACCATTAAGTTCCTAACAAACCATGTCTGTCTTGCATATTACAACATTCCCATAGTCTAGAACTCAGTGCCTGGCATCAGAGATACTTAATACATATTAATGAGTCAATGGAAGTCTTTTTTTTTTTAATTTAATTTAATTTTATTTGTGAACATACTGTACAGAGGAGTTACAGTTACATGGGCAGGATAATGCGTACATTTCTTACCAAGCATTGCAGCCTCCTCCTTTGTTTACCCTTCACATCCCTTCCCAGCCTCCCCCCTCCCCCCCTGGAAGTCTTATTTCTTTTTTAAGGAAGGAAAAAAACCTCACAAATCATATTTATTCAGATCTGATTCTCAACATTTTATCTGGAATAGGCAAATTAAATATTAATACAATAGTTAGAAAACATTTTAAGACAAATGTAAATTGCATAATAATCTTCTGAAAGTAAGTGGTACAGTTAGGCAGAATCAATGGAGAATGTGCTAATTTGAGTAAGATTGTTATTTGAGGGTTGGGCTTTGGTAGCTCACAGCTTTAATCTTAAGCTACTCAAGAGGCTAAAATTTAAGGATTATGATTTCAAAGCTAGCCTGGGGAGGAAAGTTCCTATGATTCTTTATCTTCAATTAATCACCAAAAAGCCAGAATGGAGCTGTGGCTCAAGTTCGAGTATTAGCCTTGAGCAAAACAGCTCAGGGGCAAGCACCCAAGCACAGAGTGAAACACAAACAAGTGAACAAATTTACAAAGCTTGTGAAATGCAAGCCTATGGCATTATTCATTAGCAAGTATTCTGGAAAATATTACTGTCCTATGTGACTGAGTAAAAAGTGGGTTCCATAGACTCAACTTCCAAAAAATTCTGTGAACTTTTTGCAGAAACAAAAAATGACTGAACTTATATGGTCAAATAGTAGTTTGATGGCTTAGTAGTGGTGAGATTTTATTGTGATTTTATCTTATTTTGCTTATGACCAAGATTGAAATTCTTCTGAGTGGGAGAATTCCCACTAACTTCAACCTAAAATTGAATAGACAGAATTTGCTTTCTTGCAAGTTATATACTTAAGTCTTTTTAGCAACTAATGTTTAACTCACAAGTAATGTCAAGCTTCATTATACATTTACCATGATGTCAATGTTAAAGCAATAAACAAACCCTCCATTCCCACAGAAATTTGCAGTGGACATATTTCCCGAATTTATAGTACATTTTTAACAGCATTTTTCAGACCTCAATCCAAGTGCAAAGGAAACATTACTATTTAAGAATCCATTTACCCATGCTATTGAGAGATTATGTCTAACTTTCAATTAGAAATGATGGATCTGATCGAAGATGGATAGAGAGAGAAGAATCTAAAAGAATTCTAGAAACACCTTCCAAGTGATAAACACACTCAATTAAAGCCATGATATAGTGATACTCTGAATTGATACAAGTATTTGTCAATAGGCATCTGTTGGAAAGATAGTTTCAAGGATGAAATGCAAAAAAAACAGATATAAATGTCAATATTGACAAATTAGCATTAACTACTGATTTTGATGACAGGAGATGCTGAATTTTGAATCCCAGTAAGTGATGCAAATTTAAAAATTACATTGCACTACCTAGGAGATCTATGTTTCATAAATTTTACTATATTAATATTAGAATACGAATTTCAACAACAAAATTTTGTAGAAATGTCTTTTTTGCATTATATGAATGCATTATATGCATATTCTTCATAAATAAAGCTAGTGGATCCCTAGATTTCGATGTTTCTCTAATGATTACAAATAGCTAAACATATAAGTCCAACAAATTTCTTCTCTTAAATGAGTTATATTTGAAACCAAACTTATGCCTGTTAAGTCAACTTTTGAAATAGTAAACAAAAGCATCAGTGTACAGGAGATTCCCAGCAGGGTATGTGAGATGTGCCTTGTTTAGCCAATCATCATAGTCTTCTAACACTCCCTTCCTTTCTTTTTTAAAGACAGGGTCTCTCTATGTAGTGCAGAACAGTCTTGATTGCTCAATCCTCTTGTCTCAGTCTCCCAGCTGCTGGAATTGTAGGCATTAACCATGATGCTTTGGTGAAAAAGTAAATCTTAAAGAGGTATTTAATTATGTGTTCTCATAATTGCCTGAGATTGCTGTACCTAAGGAAACAGAAAGAGAAAAAAGGTAGGTGTGTGTGTGTGTGTGTGTGTGTGTGTGTGTGTGTGTGTGTGTGTGTGTGTGTGTGTGTGTGTGTGTGTGTGTGTGTGTGTGTGTGTGTGTGTGTGTGAAGATAGATCACAGGAGGGAGGTCTGGAGGTTAAAATAAAATCCATACTATATCTCAAGCACAAGAATCAACACATAAACATTAACAGAATCTTTCAATATGAAAAGCTCTTAATGACATTTCAATTTTAATCAAAATTAAAATGAGTAATAGTAGAAGATATTTGCTCTTCATATGTGATATGCAGACAATCCACCATACTGTAAACTTTATAGATTAGAAGATTTAAAAGTAATTGAATTTACAATTCACACATAAGATTCCTAAAATTAATTTTTGTACCCTTGTGGCTTCTTTTTTAAGATAGAGAAAATGTCATATGTGAATTGCTCATATTTGATTTCTTTGGATTTATCTAGTCAAACCAAGATTGGTTTTTTAAAAAAAATAACAGCATCAAAACAATTTTCTGAGATTAGGTTATACATTTTTTGCTTGGGTGAACAAACAGCAGCACCAAACTAACCCTATGTTCACATGAACAAGTCTTTTATGTGTTGAACTTGTAGGCAGTGTGTGTTGGCCTGATAATAAAACAGATGTTTTCCTTAGTGATTTGACTAGCTTTATAAGGTAGAGACTACTCTTGGTATCAACCTACATGTGAAATAAAACCTATCAGATTTGCTAATCTATGGGCTGCTTTAATTGGCTACTTATTTGAAACTTAACAGGTGTAATTCCAAACACTGACCTTTATTTTATGCATATTTTTATTGAAAAATGCTTTCAGGATCTTTCACAGTCTCCAGTGATAAGATGATAATAGCTCAAAGGTAAAACTGCAAATCATGAGAGTAAAAGTTAGGAAGCCAAGCAGTACTTTCAGGACAAAACTGGCTCCTTAATTGGGGAGATGGAAACCATCTGGCAATATAAGAAATGTCTTCATCCAAATATCTCAGTGCAGTTTAATTCTCTGTATCTTCCTCCCAGATTCTGAGAAATACATTTGTTACTGGCTGGCCCTCCTTCTCTCCATTCTTTCCTCCCTTACCTTTTTTTTCTTCCTTCACAGACAGACACTGCATATCTCATTCTTTAGAACCCATGGCAGGTGGAGGCTCTCTTCTGGCTCTTGCGTCTTTCTGTAGCCACTATTCTCTGCCCTTACAATGGAAGCTCTCTCTGCTTGTTCTTAAACACTTTCCCCTTGCAATCAAGCACACTTGCAATTTCACCTCCAATTATAGCACATGTTCCTTACAATTAAGGAACAAACCAGCTGAACTTGTCTTGCCTCACTCCTCTAGATCCTTTCTCTGTCTTCAAGTATTTTTTTTCCTTTCCAGATGTTTACAAACCAGACCATAGCTGCTGCTCTGCCTTCCTTGCTATTAACTTCCTAATCAATACTCTGCACTCTGGCTCCTGTACCAACATACCTAGGAACTTCTAATCTCATTAGCAAATCTACAAATGTTATTTTCTGCCCTAATTCTATGTGACCTATTTACTGTATTTGATACTACCTCTTAAACAGTTCTTAAGTTTTCTATTTAGCAAGTACATCTGGTGCACAGGTTTGCAAATTGTGGTGACTGCTTCCCAGAGCTCATAGTCTGAGTGAACTGGGCAATGAGATAGCCACAATGGGTATTCTGACTGGCCAGATGGGCAGGAAAGGCATTTCCCCAAAATAGCAGGACACTGGAGCTATCACTTGCAAAACTTCTTCCTTGAGTTTCACACTGTTTGGGAATGAATCCAATGTCCCTCCCTTCTAATCTTTTATTGCAATGATATTGATGATTTCTGGTCACTCATGTTGGAAAATGTGAATCACCTTTAACTCATCTGCTCCATCTTTTTTTAAAACAAGGAGTCAAGCATTAATTAATGCTTCAAGAAGTCTGGTATGCTGGCCTTTCCTCTTTATTTCTACTGCCAGCCCTGATTTCATCAATGGACACTACATATTGCTCTTACCACCCCATCCTACTGGAAAAAAACTTTAGGACAGTGTATTTATACTCTACGTATAAACACAGACAAAATTGTGACTTTTTCTAAATCCGAATCAATTAGTTTTCCAACTTGGTTGTTTGTTTGTTTTTTTACAACTTCCAAAACCTGCACACAAACATGCTAGTGTATAGCTTCCTGTGATTGGTACTTGTGACTCCTGACTTGGACTTTATCTTTCTCTCCCATCTCACGAAATGCAAAAAGCAGTCATTCGATGGAGGGACTCTTCAATGCAAACCGCTTATAAACATTTATTGTGTCTATTATGGGCCTGGAATTGTTTAACTGTTTGAAATTCATTTAAAGTTACTTAATTCTTACAAGTAGATAGAGACAGGAATTATAAGCCCTTATCTGAAACATTAAGAAACAGAAACTAGAAGAGTTGCATCATGGTGGCACATGCCTGTAACCCTGGTTCTCAGGAGGCTGAGACAGAAGAACGGAGAATTCCAGACCAGCCTGGAACATAGTAAGACCCTATCTCAGAAAAGAAAAAAGTCCAGAGCAGTTAAGTAACTTTATTTTTTTGTGCTGGATCTGGGGTTTGAACTCAGGGCCTGGGCCCCATCCCCGAGCTCTTTTGCTCATGGCTAGCACTCCACTACTTGAGCCATAGCTCCTTTCTGGATTTTTGGTGGTTAACTGGAGATAGAGAGGTTCATGGACTTTCCTGCCTATACTAGCTTTGAACCATGATCCTCAGATCTTAGTCTCTGAGTAGCTAGGATTACAGGTGTGAGCCACCAGTGCCAGGCTTAAGTAGCTTATTAAGCAAAAAATAGACAGACTCTTCCTTCCCCTCCCCCTGTAGGAATGAGATAAAAAAGAAATAGCTAAGTCTTCCCATCTATAGCTCTCTCTAACATCTGCTACAAATAGAGCCCATGGGTACTATATCATAGAGAAACCCAAATAACCATCCTACTCCTGATGGCACAAAATAGTCTAGGAAAGGCTGAAACAGGAGTCAGCAAAGATTATGAGTTGTCACTATGTAAACAACATTAGGATGCAAGAAAGAATGGGATAAGAAAGATGAGCAGCGCAGAAGTCTAGAAGACATAGGTATTGTGTGTCTATATAATTCATCCTCTAGATACAGACTCTATTGAGTGGAATAGTCTAGGACAACAGGAATTCTAGATTGAAAACCAAATATCTATCACAGGATTGATGGCTTGGTCCTCAGATAGGGAAACCGTTTTGGGAAGTTTTGAAACTTTGGAGGTGAAGTCTAGCGGGAGAAAGATGGTCATGAAGGGTGTGTCTTGGGAGAAGTATCTTGTCCTGGGCCCATCTTTACCTCTGTTTCTGTCCACTAAGAGGTGAGCAACCTCTGTCACTTGCATGATGCTCTGTCCAGCCATGTGCCTAGAGTTAACATAGCCAAGGATTATGGACTAAAACCTCCAAATCTGTGAGCCAAAATAAATAATTCCTCCATTGAAGTTGTGCTTCTTTACTATTTGGTCATAGCAACTTGAACTAACTCCACAAACATAAACAAGGTTGGTACTAAGCAAAGACTACAGGCAATGAAAAGGGAAAATAAAAAGTTAGATGATTCCACATCTTCAGGAAATCTTGGGAAACTGAAGGTTTTTCTAAAAAATGTTCAAAAGTTATGCAAATAATGAAGGGTTGCTCAAGAGATTGCTCAAGATTGCTCAAGAAATTGGGCATGGTGTTGGAAGAAAGGCAAATTTGCTAAAGGACAAAGTTGGAGCAGATTTACAAATCAAGGAACTAACTCCACTTGGTTCTATTCACTCCCAGTTTGCATCTATTCCAGCTTTACTTTCTACTCTTATATTTGAGCTAGGCATAACCCTCACTATCCATTGCCGGAAGGTGGAAGGCAGAACTCTGAAATGGTCCACAAAGCAAGCCATGGTGTGTAGGTCCCTTCTCTCAGCCAATCAAATATGAATCTAAGTGATTTTATGCATCTCACAGATCTCATTAAGGCCTAAAGTCAGGGAACATTAAGATAAGGTGGTTATCCTAATGGGCCTATTTAATTAGGTAACTGCAGAGCATTTAGGGTATATGGCTCAAGTGGTAGAGTACCCACCTAGTAAGTGAACAACCTCTTGAGTTCAAAACACAGCATCACCAGGAAGGCAGTGGGAAGAGGGAGTGTTAGGGAAGATTTCCCACATTTTCTGGCAGATGGAAAGCCAGAGAGACATGCTCTGGCTGGCCTGGAAGACAGCAAGCACCCAAGTTGCAAACTACCTGTGGGCGCCATGTAGTAAGGAGCTGTGAGCAGTTTCTAGGAGCTGAGAATGGTTGCAGCAGGAAGACAGAAAATTATAAGAAAACAAACTATCAACAACTCCTGAGCTGAGACAGGATGTTAAGCTCTTGATGAGAATCCAGTCCTGACCAAGTTTGCTTTCAGACCCATGAGACCCTGCGAAGAGCCAAACTTCTATCTATAGAAAGTTAGACATTACATTTGTGTCACTTTTGGCCACTACATTTAGGTAATTTCCTCTACAGCAAGAGAAAACAAACACTGTGGTGAAAACCATCAGGGCCATCAGTTTCAGTGAAGAGCAAAGGGTAGAGGAATGATAGAACTGAATCTGCTCTCTGTCAATATCCCCAGAATGCAGCTCAAAGAGGACCCTTACTTTTCATCAGACCCTTATGTGAACTTTTTAATTTTTTGCCCATCTGAAAAAAAAAGTGACTTTCTGTGGTTCAAGCCACTCAGTGTGTGGTATTTTGTTATGACAGCCCAAGCAGACTAATAAATATATTAGCTGGATGTTGTGAAGATCAAATGAGATAGCCTCTTAGTTCTATGACACTGCCTGGCACAGAGCAAACCCATAAATGGTGAGTACTATTACTGGATTTGTAGGAGGTGAGTCAGAGTTAGAAAAAAAGCTCAACTAACTAGGAAGTTCTCTCAGCAGTCTAGGAGAAGACACTTCATTTGCAGACCCCCATTCTGCCTAGATAACCCTGTCTCACAGCTTCCTTGCCTAGTAATGTAGGTCCATATGCTGCTTTCTTCGATTTCCAGCTGGTCTCCATTTCCTGAGTTGAGTCCAGGCCTATTTCTTTGTCTTTGATTTTACTTCAGACCTTGAGCCTAATGAGTTCCACTTGGGATCTTGGGTCAAAGCCTTCCCTTGACTCTGTGCAGAATCTTACCCCAATTGATTCTGTTTTTCAGATCACGATTGAACAAGTGACCAGATCTGTCACCTCCCTGCCCATCAGAGTTGACCTTAGTGAAATTCAGATGAGAGTGACAACTTCTCAGGCATGAAGCATGGCAAAACTGGCCACTGCATCAGTGGGTTTTGAGGCTCAGGTGAAGAACTACAGTGGTCCTTCTTGGAAGGCACCAACCATCTCCCTTCTGACAATTGTGTGGGAAGTTTGAGAGTTATACTTACAGTGGGTGTGAATATGGACTAAAAAGGAAAACAGATATCAACAGCAAAGAAGTCTCAATTGAAAGGAAATAATGTAACTCTTTCAGTAAGGTTTAATTAAGCCACTTAGGAAAAAAAGGGCCATCGTAGAGGTAGGGCCATGAGGGACATATGGGTTTAAAAGTATAAGAACACCAAAGCTATTGCCCAGTTGTGTAAAGTATCACAAAACAGGGCACCATGGGGTCCTGCCTTGCAGAAGCAGAAGGCAGAGAATGAGGAGAAGTCAAGTGGTAGGGTTCATCAGAAGGATGAGGACCAAGGATGCTGAAGCTTGCTGAGAAGTCTCTGAGCACCCTCTAGCCTTTAGTCATTATCATAAATGGCCAAAATAATTCATATTCATGTCTAAGAACAGATAAAGATAACCAAACAACCTGAAGAGTCTGGAAAGGAAACAATTTTCTTTGATAACATCTTGGCTGAGGCTGTGTATGCATCTGGTTTCACACACAGGCAGTCTCCGGTTTTCTCCACAGTGAATTCCTGGAAAATGCATCATAAAAGTCTGCCTTTTCTCATAGAAATAATAAAAGCATTGATGGCTGCCCTCTTGATTGTGACTCAGCATTAAGTACATTATGATAAGATCAAGAATGTATCATAAAAGGAAAGATATGATAATAAATCTGTGTAATCATTTAAAACTGGGAAACGGTGAAATTTTAGAACAAAGGTGAACCTCAGAGTTTAATTCTCTCAAAAGATGGAACTCCAAACCAGAGATTAGTTTTCCAATTCATCATCAAAACCAAAACATATTTCTAGCCTCCCAATCAAATGCATTAACTGTCCATTGTAAGTGAATCCTACAAAAATGAGCAACAGTGTACAGTGTATTTTGAATATATAAGGTGTTTTTACAGCAAATCTTCAAAATGGATAAATACTAATCACATTTTTGTATTACCTAACATTAATATTTACTGAAACAATATGATGCATATATATTTAAGTAATTTTAACTTGCTTCTGTGGTCTCCACCTAGCGTAAAAGAACTCACATGATGGTTAGAAGCTGGAGATAATCCAAGTATTTCTCTAGGAGGAATGACTAAGTAAAGAAAGGAAGGAAGCTCAATAAAATGTTATACAGCCTCTAAATAATGACTACTAGATGGACAAGACTGAACCCTAAAAACAAGTTTTCCAAACAAGAGGTATGGAGACAAATTAAGAGGCACTGAGTTTTGAATTCAGAGAATAGAAATGATTGAATTTAAATATTCAATGTAGTCTTTTTTTTTTCACTTTAAGTTTGCTCCCATTCCCAATACAAAGCCACAAAAAGAAATGATCAAGATACCAGGAAAGTCTGAAAATCCAGCCAGCTTTTTATTTTTTTTCCAAATCTGGAAGTAGGAACAGGGAAGTAGATGCCTCTACTACTAACTCAACAACAACAAATCTACATACTCAAAGGATACCCTGTTTCCTGGGCCTAAAGAAGATAATCTTTTGGATTCTTCTTGCTCATTTTCGTTTCATTGCTCCCTACTCAATAACTAAAGTCAACAAATAAACTGAAATCGACCTTTTTTCCAAATGGAAAGAGAACCAGAAGCCATGGCTTAAAAGTTCTGGAAGAAAATGAAGAGTTTCATCCACTTTTGTGAACATGAAAGCCATCATTTTTAAAATGGCTCTGGTTAAATGTGATGTAATCAAGATCCCATCCTTCCCTCCTCCCCAAAATGCTCTTTACTGTTTGGGCTATAAAAAATGAATAGTACAGTATATCTTAAGATATCTTAGGATAGTATATCTTGTCAACATAATTGTTAAACACATTGTTTTGATGTTTATTAAATATACCATTAACTGTATGATTTACTACATGTCTTCAGGTTCTTCTTACAGGGCTTATATCAACTCTAGGGTTTTTAATTTTTAGTTTTGTTTATCTTTATTGTATCTTCACACATGTTGTAAAGAAAGGCAAAGGTGGATGAATACCTTGATTGTTGTTCTTCCACAGCTTCCAGGTCATCACCTGACTTTACTTTCAATTTGGAAACATCTAGAATTTACTGAAGTTAATTCAGGCAACTGATTTTTCTGCTACTTTTTTTTCTGCTATTTTTTTTTTGACAACATGATTGTGAAAAATAGCAGATGATTGGCTGAAGGATTAAGGGTTCATGGATTCCTCCAGATGTTTAAAATTTACATTAAGCCATGCTGTGAAAATACTCTGCATTTACCTACAATGAGGAAGCATGGAAAACAGCTCCCACATGGCTGGTGATGAGGACCCATCTGTTACAGAGAGGGTCACAGGCAGAATTCTTTTCCAGTATCAGTGGTAGGAAATAACTGGTTGTGTCCTCAAGCACAGAGGTCTTGAATCTCATAGGTAACTTGTTATATTCCCCTCCTTCCTTTGGCTCCCAGAACAAGTGTGGTAGACAAGTAATACTCTAACAAGTTTACAAAACTGGAGGACATGCATTTTGATATGATCTCTAACCCTAGATTTATCTTATTTTCCTTATGTTATTGCCTTTTCGCTTCATTTCTACAGCTATATTTTCCAAAATCCTACATCTGACATGTTTCTTTGTTACCTCCTTCTTACTGAGTTTTCCATATAAATTCTGCTAATGTATCAAAGATGGACAGGTTCAGGTCAATTATTAAACTGTTCTATAGTTTGTACCAGTAAAGACAATTGATTTTTAATGTTTATACTTTTTTGAATTATCTCTAAGGTTCATCTTCATGTCATAACCATAAAGCATAACCAAATGCAAGTAAACATAAGGAATGATATATTTCTTGCTTTCTTGGTTAAAATATTGTAGCCAAATCTGCTATTTTACTATATCTACCACATTTATTTATAAATTAATGAGAAAAATGCCACATATTAAGAAGCATAAATCTTTCTTCGACTAAAGACAGATTCTCTCCAGTTGAAGACTTTATGTAAATAAAAGAAAAACAACTGTAACTTCCCTTTCCCATGTCACTCCCTGCAAATACCTAACATACCCCGTTAAAGTGAATGACAAGAAAAAATAATGAACAACCTGACAAAGCTATTCCCATTTGTGCCATGGAAAAGCTAAATGGATATGGTCTATGGTAAATAAAAATATACAGAGTCCTTCTGTTTATTGTTTCTATTCTCACTGAAAACTTGCCCAAGGTTCCAACATAGATGGAAATCCAACTGAAAAGTAAAATGAAAGCCAGGAAAGTTCAGCAAATAGTCTTTACAGGAGACAATTTTAGTCATTAGAGAAAGGAACCTTCTCATCTACAATTGAGAAGCACATTATTTAAAGATTTGAGACTTTAAATTCTAAGAGGAGAGAGATAGGGCATGGAATCTGAACCCTTGGCTTATGTACTTAGGGGACTAGAGCTCTCTGACTTCCCATACCAAAACATAATCACAGAAAGAACACAAAGGCAATTCATATTGAAACACTGCCCTGAAGAAGATTTCCCTGAGACTCAGAGCCAGGTACTACCAGGTGAGTGTAAAGCTACACTCACCTTGGATCACCTTCCACACATGATTTGACACTTTACAGTATTTCATCATTAAATTAACGTGTCCTTTAATCTGAACCACTGAACAAGTATATTACCTTGAGTAAATAAATATAAGTGAGTGTCTGAGGGTTAACAAGTTTCATTTGTGTGTGTGGGTATAAATTTTTAAACAAAAATAAATTGCTACTACTGGTGCTCAAAGGCTAATGGTAGAAAAAACAGACAATTTAATTTATAACTGAGAAGCATTTATCTTAAAACTTCATAAAGAAAATTCACATTAAGCAAACTGTTAATGTTTTCCCTGCACTTATCCTCATGCTTTCGGCCTTAGATCACTCTTCCAATCAGTCTAACCTGGATGATCTAATCCAAAGGTAACAAGAGTGATTAATGCTGGTGCAATGCAATTCCTGCCCTGCCCCAGTCTAAAATATATTGCACAGATGTGAGTTCTCTAAGAAAATCATAAAATGCCACAGAGCTGTGCAATTTGAAAGAGTGGATATTAAACAATTTATTAAATAGTCCAATAAATCTAGAAATGAGTAGAAAATACAAAGCAAATGGTCTGTTAGCAGTTCGAGCAGGCATGTGGTTCGAGGACCAGAGATGGGGATATGATGCTGAATTCTAAGCCGAGAAAAAGGCAATGAACACAAGAATCAATTTAGAGTTGTTGGTGAACACGAGGATGGACAATGTGACCACAGGGGTCACAGCCTCTCTCTGCACACACAAAAGCAGCAGGGTTACTGGTAATGGTTTACAGTTAAGCCAGCTGACCCAAAAGGGTGTCAGATCTAAGTATGAGTCAAGCCTTCTTGACAACTTAAATCAATAGTTTGGGTGCAGTCAACCTGCTACTGACCTGAGTTCCCACCACAATCTATTGTTTAGAATGAAATGAGAGTGAGACATCTCTCAGGTCTCTGAACAGCAGCCAATCCAAGAGAGTCTTAAAGATAATTCTCCCACTGCAAATAGTGCTACAAATTTGCACTGTAACTGGGTAGGAATCTGTGGAATAGTTCAGCTCAACCATTCCTTATCTTTATCTAATTTTTTTTTGAGGCCGGTCGTGGGGCCTGAACTCTGGGCCTGGGTGCTGTCCCTCAGCTCTTCAAGCTCAAGGCTAGCGCTCTACCACTTGAGCCACAGCGCCACTTCCGGCTTTTTTCTTTTTGCTTGTGTGGTGTTGAGGAATTGAACCCAAGGCCTCATGCATGCAAGGCAAGCGCTCTACCACTGAGCCACCTTCCCAGCTCCATTTTTATCTAATTTTAAATGAATAGCAGGATGAGGTAAATTTGGGCAATCTCTGATTATCAGTGAGCTGATTCTGACTGCAAGCCTGGGGACCTGGCAAGAGGACGCAATGCTGGTGCTCTATCACTGCATAGCCTAGTAGCTCATCTAAAGTTTGTGGGTAAGTCCATTAAAAAACATAGAACATCTGCTCAGGTAGTATAGTTGACTGAGTGACAAAACTTTTCTGTTGCTCTCACAAAAATCTTGAGGCTAAATGATGATGAAGTAAAGAGGTTTATTTGCTCATATATTGTTGACTGGAAGATCCAAACAGTATGATCTAGGCATCCTGGAAAGGGACATTGTTGAATCACAACATGGCAGAAAAAGGAAAGAGAATTGGTTGTGTGTAGAAGGGAAGGATCACATGCCAAAACAGGAAGCAAGAGAGATCTGTAGGGTGGCTAGCTGCACTCTTGTGGGAAATGGACTGGTCTCAGCATAACGAGACTAAGCAGTTCTCAGTGCAGATGCCATCCATGACCTAACTACCTCCTGGTAGACGCAGCCTCCTTCAGGGCCCATCGCCTCAGCACCACCACACTACAGACCAAGCTCCAACCACATCTCAGCACAGCACCCGTCCCCTGGCCTTCAGAGTTCCTAGCCTACTGTCGTCTATTCTTCACTTTTATGCTCAGGACCCAAGAACCCAGCCAAACAAAAAAAAAAAAAAAAAGCTAAGTGCCAGATAACACTCCCAACAACACTTGGGTAGAAGTGACTTTATACAGCTGTAAGCATGAGTGACAAAGATGGTGGGTGGCTGCAAGGGTAACAGAGCAGAGACTGAAATGTTTGGAGGGCTAGTATTAATAGAGGGTATGGCAGTATCTTAGGTGACTAAAGCAAGATCTAGAGATAGGGGTAAAAACAATAATCTTGGGGGGAAAAAATCTAATTTCAGTCATGAAGGCCCCAACTGAAGGCATTATCCTTCTAGGCCTTAGCAACATAGATTAATATGTAACTGTCCACACAGTCACCTGCTCTCTCAGCCTTCCTGCTTAGTTCTACCCACTACCTAAGGACACATTTTAAAAGAAACTGTAAAAAGAGAATAAAACAGAAACATACTTACAATGTGGTTTTTCCTTCATATTGTGCGTATGTATATTCATATGCACTCATGTGCCAATGTGTGTATATATGTGTCTATATGTTTCTTTGTGTGTGAGTGTGCATGTATGTTTACAAATGTGTCTTGCATACCTTTATATATACATGTGTTTGTACTATTCACATATGTGTGTCTATGTGTGTGTATATGTACATGAAGGTGTGCATGAGCAAACTTCTGGGTATTTTGGAGTAAGTGGGCCATAGGTGCTAGCTTCTACTGAACTGCATTAAGTCTTAAGGGTTAGTGGCTATGTTCTGCATTGTGCCTGCTGTTTTAATTACCATTATTATTAGGGAAAAATAAAGCACAAACATCATTAAAAACAAGTATAGACCCTAGACTGTGCAAAGTGCATCTAGACATATAGTATCTCATTTAATCCCTGCAAGAACTCTAAAGAGTAGTTTCAACATGTTTCGGGGTCATGCAAAAGGGGGGATATAGAAATGGAAGGAGGAGCTGGGCGCTGGTGGCTCACACCTGTAATCCTAGCGATTCAGGAGGCTGAGATCTGAGGATCACAGTTCAAAGCCAGCCCAAGCAGGAAATTCCGTAAGACTCTTATCTCCAAAAAACCACTCAGAAAATTGGAAGTGGCACTGTGACTCAAGTGGCAGAGCACTAGCCTTGAGCTGAAGAGCTGAGGGATACTGCCCAAGCCCAGAGTTCAAGCCCCACAACCAACAACAACCAAAAAAAAAAAAAAAGAAAGAAAGAAAGAGAAAAAGAAAGAGAAAAAGAAATGGAAGGAAGAAGGGTGAGCAAATGTAGTCTTAATAGTCAATGTACACTATGTAAAAACTTTAAATAAACCCTGTTACTGAAAGGTAGGGACAGGAGGGGGGAATCAGAGAGAATAAAGGAAGGGGTGACATTGACCAGGAAGCACTGTACTCATAATCTGACTATAGAATTGTAACCCCTTTGTATAAGTACTTCATAATAACAATGATCTTTAAAAGAAGGATCTTAATTATCATCATAGTAAGGTAACAGAGACTATTAACTTGGTCAATATCACAAAGACAGGCAGGATTTAATCCTGGCTCACTGGACCCTACGTCTACACTCTCAATTAAATTCTCACCGTCAACACTCAAACTGCGATTGCTCTGTACACTATACACTGGCTGCGCGCAAGGCAGCTCTGACAGCTTCTCATCCAAAGTAGTTCTCTGCCTCAGTGGCTGGTTCATAACATGCTTGCCTTAGCATGTTTCCCTTTGAATCTTCACTTTCATTTACATGTTACCTGTGAATCTGTTAAAGCTCTTTTCTGTCAAAACCAGCACAACATAGTTGAAGATATGGGCTATTTTTAATATAATCAATCAAATTGTATATTCCTATATGACATTTTAAGTGAACAACCCTTTCGTGGCAGGCAGACGGTTCCAAGAATATCAACAGTGACCTGGCCATTAAATGTGTGTGTGTGTGTGTGTGTGTGTGTGTGTGTGTGTGTGTGAGAGAGAGAGAGAGAGAGAGAGAGAGAGAGAGAGAGAGAGTGAGAGAGAGAGAGAGAGAGACACAGAGAGGGAGAGAGATGAACATCTCTAGGCTTCAGCTGAACATGAAGAAAGGCATTCTAAGCAGCTTTACAATTCCACTTGTTCTATGACTGTGCCAAACTGTCCCAAACACATCTTATTCCTTTTATTTTCTCTTGGAGGAAAGCATTAAAAAAAAAAAAAAGAAATTTTGTTTATAAAAGTATTAGCAACAGAGCTTCTAAGACTTCTAAACAGGACTGTTTAGAATATAAATGCTAAAGAACTATTTTTCCCCCCAGAGATAAAAATGTTTATTGGTTAAAGAAGTGAGACAAAGCACACCACACATAAATACACTGCTTTAAAACAATAACAACAAAAATAAAAGTGAAAAGATAAAAATTAAGAAAAATTCTTTCTTCAATGTTAGTTGAAACTACAAATACAATGACCATATTGTTATTTAGCATCTCCTAGTGGCCTGCTGGCATATGAAACATTTTGAAGGATAAGCTCAGATACATTATATTTTTTTCTAAGACTGTATGGATGGTGTTCACTGTCTATCCAGTTAATTGAGTAAGAATTTCATTTTTAAATCTCTATTCTCTACAGTATACAAAGACAGTATATTTAATCATCTACACCAGCAGACTCATGGGCTTCTGTGACAACTGAGGGCCTCTCATGATTTCTGGCAAAAATATTATGTGAATATGTACCTAAGCCAATAGTATTTATGCCCTGTAGACTGAAGACTATTTTTGAATGCAAAGCAAGCTCCTGGAGGAACCTTAATTCTATACGCTGCACCCGACAAAGCAGCAGAAAGCATGCAGCAGGGGTCTTAATTAGGGGGAAATGCAGCACATTTACAGGAGTGTTAACAAATGGGCACTTGTAGAAATAATTTCTCTTAAAAATAAGGCAAGGGGAAGAAGGAAAAGAAAAGAAATCATTCAACAGTCAGGACAATGGAAACCAATTAAAATCAAAGAGACATTAGTTAAATGAAGAATATGACAGATGACAGAGCAAAGAAATCATGAGAGGGTCTTCCGACTATACAAAAACAAAACAAAACAAAAAACCAACAACAAAATCCCTACTTTATATGAAGATATACTTCATTTAGATAACCTATGTAGAAACAGACACCAGACTCACTGCCAACCTTCACAAAGAAAAAAGCCAATCCCCATAAAAAATAAAACACTGAGAGAATGATGGAAGGGATGATACTAATCATGATGCATTGTATTCATAAACTGTCATGTTGAACTGAGCCTTTTTATGCAACTATTTAATGATAAATGGAAGCAAAATAAGAATGTATTTGTATTGTTCAATTTTAGCCTTATGAAGTTTGTTCACCTAACATCAATAGGCAAATTGATAAGAATAGACAATCCTTGTATTTTCTTCTATTACCTAGGAGAAACAAAGCAACAACAGCAAAAATTATACTATTTTATGTTCATATATGAGTGAAGTTTACCAACAGGACTTTATTTTAGGTAAATCACTTCCCACGTGGTTCATTCAGAATCAGTCTTCTCAGCAGTTTCTTGCAGCAAAAGACAGAACTAAAGCTTGACTGCATTTTACATAGCCGTGTGCATTACATGGAGCCAACATGCATACACTACTAAATGATTACATTTATTTTCCTTGGCTTGATTGTCTTTCTACAAAAAGCCTCTATGCTCCACTGTCTAAATTAGAAACACTGTGAATCCACACCTCTCTAAAGAGGTGAATATTTGTTTTGAGGAAGGTGTAAATTCACTCTGCCCTTTCCTCTGTGCCCACACGCCATTGCTTTCCCTGGAGGGCCTGTACAGAGACAGCAGAGCCTCCTGCATGACCCCCTGCCAGCAATCAATCCAGGGCCTGGAGCAGGAAGCTTGATAGCCCAGGCAAGCCTATATTAGCTTTAGCCATGCTGGGTATTATTCTTATTCATATAAATGTCAAACTCCTATTGTAACCTGACCTAAAAGTGTCTTGTAACCTCAGTTTACACCCTTTAAAACATCTCAGAAATATACGGATTAAATTAAATTCAATATTATTTCAAATTGATCATGCAAGGAAGAGAATTAAGAATAGCTTTGCTGCTAAACAGGGAAAAGCAATGCTGTGTGAAGGTTGATAATTTAAGAAATATAAAGAGGATGCAAGAACAAGATATCTTAGGATAATAATAATAAAATTACTTGTCTTTTATTGAATTGTTACATAAGCTAGAGATGGGACAGTGACAGAAACTCCTATTTTTCTGAAGAATGAATATGTATCATATATTTGCTTTAAATTATAGAATAATTCAGAGTAACTTTCTATTAGTGGATTGTACCTACTAAGCCAACCCTATAGATGCCTCTCCATACCCACTCTCCGTATCTGTGTGTATTTTTTTTTTTTTTGAGACAGGGTTTCAACACAAGATCTCTGCCTCTTCTGTGCTGGGATTATAGGCATGTCAACAGGACTTTGTTGAAATAAAAAGTTTTTCAGGAAAAGAAAAAGAATTGCTGATGACACAATTAAAAGATTGATTTGCAGGTCATTATAGGGCCCATGAATGAAAATAATATTTCCTAAAAGAATTCAGTGCTTGGATATTTGGTTAAAATCAAATGCCATTTATTCTACAGAATAATTAAGAGAAAAGAAATCAGGTTGCTTCTTTCAAGGCCGCTAAGGAAAACACTGCTGATTTCATGGATCAAAATCAAATCAGAGCTTTAAAAGAAGAAATCACCTTAAGAATCTAAGATATATACAATAAATCAAAGAAAAGCAGATCATGAAAGTAAATGATGATTCAGAGGACATACAAACTGGAAAAAAAAAGTGTCTATGAAGAAATCAAAGAAGAGATTGATTCTCTCCTCTCCATCTCTATTAACATGGCAGCACACTAATTCCAATGCACTGTGAAGCTCAAATCAGAGATGGTGGGGATAGAAACATTTATTTTTTTAATCCATGTTTTAATTGAATGTAATGCAAGCAGCCAGTGGAAAGAAGTTACCTACATTGTATAGAACCAAAAGGAAGTTCCTATTTTGGTGCTAGCCAAAACTGCCAAGTATATATGACAAGCAGGATATCTAGAATGGAGAAAATTAAGATAGTCTGATTCTTGTTTAATATTAGAAAGAATAAACCCATCATTGTTCATTCTTTCTTTTTAGGGGGAAGCACTGAAGTTTGAACTCAGAGCTTTGCAATTGCTAGGCAGGTACTTTACCACTTCATTTATACCTCCAGTTCTTTTAGTTGTCTTTCAAATAGGTCCCATTTTGGTTTAAATTACAACTTCCTGTTACATTTCTTGAATTAGGTATGTTCCAAGATGCATAGGTTTAATGGATTCAATGGCATCTCATAAACTTTTTGCTAGGGCTGGACTTGAACTGTGATCCTACAGATCTTGGTCTCCTGAGTATTAAGGAATATAGGCATGAGCCATGGAGCATGGCTTTAAATTTCTTTAAATAAGTTTTCAAATGGTATTTTCTAATAATCACTCAAAGGGATAATAAATAAAAAAAATCTGCCAAAACACTAAGTAACTCATGAAGTTGTTCCAACAGACAATTTAAAAAATGAAACTATCACTACACCGGCAACATAATTTAAATATTGGTTGCATTGTGTGCAAACCTAGGTATAACATCCAGCAGAAAAGTAATTACAAACTGAGAAGTGTGATTATAAACTCAGTTCATTTTAGAGGCAGTTATTGAACTGTAACATGAGAACTTGTTAAGGGATCATGTTGTGGTAGAGACTTTTGATGGTGCCTCCATATGCATTACTTTCATTTCATTCACTTATAGAGATGTTTAGACATATGATTCCTGGAATAGATGCTTTCATTGCCAGCTTCCCTTGCAGCTAGGAAAAGCCATGTTCTAATCAACAAAATATAAGTGCAAATGTCATGCGCAACTTCTAAAATACTATATTTTAAAGGAGAAATGGGTACAAACCTCTTCTTTTTTTCTTATTGCCACTGGAATACAAATTTCAGGGCTGGATTTTAAGCGGTCATCATAAACCTTGGTATCATAACTTCTGCAAAGAACAACTGGGCAATAAAGACAGAATTCCAAGTCCTTCTTGTTGTAGACCATGTCATTAATACAAGATGGCTACCACTAAAAAAGTATTTTTTATGTGAGATTAATATATATCTTGTTCCAAGTTATTTTATATTATTAGTCATTCATAGGCGAGACAAATCCAATCTAAAGAGTCATACTATGTGTGACTCGACTTAAAAGTTCAGCCTTTAGTTGGACAGCAAGTAGCCAGGATTTGTATTGCTGGTTGAAAAGCTAATTAACATTATATGTTGGTAAACTATTTGGTCAAACTGCCACATGGTAAAATTTAGAAGTCATACCAAGTAATCATTAAGCATATAGCTTAATGATTTTTTTTTACCAAAAAATGTACAATTTTAAACTTTATCTGGCTCCTGCTCATTGCATGGAGCAACATGGAGGTCAGAAGACGGTAGCTCTCCTGGGTTGGAAGCTGAGATAGAAGGAATTTGACTATGCTAAGAACATTTCTCCACTCATGAGTTCCCATCACATTTAAGCAAGAGTTTATGGATTTGAGGTTTGCAAGTGTGCAAATGCCAACCCAAGCAAGTATAATTGTTGACTCCTATTTTGTGCCAGCTCAGATAGCGGGTGCTCTGGCACACATGGCTGAGGATCTAATCTGAGATGGGATGAAGAGGGTTTCTGATAGCCTCAAAGGAGTCACCAATAAGGTTCCAGGCAAGATATGGGCAGAGAAGAGGGAATGAGAAAAAATATAGTCTTCATATTTGAAATTATAGCCACAGAAGCTCTTTGGTGGCATATGTTGATGGAACTGGCTAGAAATAAATCGTGTGAGGCTACTACTTTCCTGAGGAAAGTGGACTGTAGGCATTGTAAGATGCCATGCACCTCAAATTTGCATTTGTTCTCATGGTCACATCCACACCAGCATTTTTATCATGCCCTAACCCTGTGACTCAGCCTGGAGGACCAGGCAGTGCACCAAGGAGGACAGATTGACTGCAGGAATGTTTACCAAGTCTCTAGGAGAAGGCACATATAAATTTAAATAGTCAATTATAATTGTCCAGTGTCTTTTTTTATTACCCCTATTGTTTCTAAAAACTATCATTTCTGGAAACAATCACAATGAGAAAAGTCTAGAGAGTCACAGGCTCCAGCTGGAACGTGAACTCAGTCAGTTATTAACTGTGTGACTTTGGGCAAGTCATTTAACCTTTCCATGCTTTAATTTCCTCACTTGGAAAATGGGAGTAATATTTTCAATCTGGTATGTACCATGTTGTTATTTAAATGAGCTAACTGAAATAAAGCATTAGTCTTCTGCCTTCAGCATATTATAGACCCAATAAATGTTGTCTAATAATTATTGTTAGCTATTAGCCAGTAGGGGTTCACAGGAGACAGAATCTCTAAGAAGGCAAAGTATCGTGTTCTACCAAAGGGAATATATCTGTTTCTCGAAAGAAGCAGGCTTTTTTTTTTTTAAAGAACTTTAATTAAAGCAGATTGAAAAAAATACGACTGCAAGCTTTACACTTAACAAGTCTAGAGTTAAGTGTTCTTCACTCAACAAATACATGCTATTCTAGCATCCCTCTGCGTATATGGTGGTGGGGGGGGGGGGGGGGGGGCTCGGTCAGAGGAAATAGAAACTAAAAACACAAGGACCATGAAGACTTGAATTAATTTGAAAAGATGTATATTTTCTTTTTCATATTTCCCAGAGCATCTGGCCTGTTTACAGAAAGCCACTCTGGATGACATTTGATCCTTGCTACTTTTCCTGCTTCTCCTTCTTTACTGGTCAGACTCTGCCTTTTCACCTGATCTCAGAACCTTTTTTTCCTTTCTATTACTTAAACACTGGTGTCTCTTACACCTCAGTTATCCATAGCCTACGAATTTCTTCTGGATGATTTCAGCACCCAGGTCTTTATTGCTTAAACACTAATGAGCATTTTTCCCTGAAGATTCTCATCTCTATTCTGGACTCCTGACCCCTATTTGGTGCAGCTTACAATAAGGATAGTGTATGTCTCTACATTGGGTTTTAGACATCTCAAACTCATTACGACAAATTCAAACTCAACTCTGCTATCTTCATTCCATCTTCTATTTTTTAGTCACCTATCTTGGTGAACCATATGCCTTTCTAGCATATCTTACAAGGTAACCCAGGAACTTTATTTGACATACCTGTATGGTATGTCTTCCTCAACTTCTCTTTAAGTGAGCACTACAAATTGTATCACTCATATTTGCTGGGTATACTTTAATGTCTCCATTAAGTAGAGCAACATGCTCTAGATTAGAGGAACAGTTTCACACAATGGTTCAGACTATTGGTTTGTTAATCACATAGTCTGGGCTTTGTAATGGGTTTATCACTGACTCTAGGACCTTGGACAAATTATTTAACACCTTTGTGCCTTGAGTATCAAACAAGCTAGTACATGCAATGCTTGTGGCACAAAAGTAAATGCTTAAAAACTATTAGGTACTGTTTTTATTATAATTAACAAATTAATTGTTATTTAGTAGTTCTGTTGTTGCATTTATTTAATTAATGTGTGTTTGGGAACCAGTAACAAAAATCACAACAGAAAACAAGCATCTAGTCCTATTAGGCATGGAAGGATTACTGACATTAGACAAATCTTTTTAATCACTAATCATAAATGGAGATTAATAACCCTTTTCCTACCTACATAGCCAAGCTTTTGTAATATCATGTGATAATATGTAAGCTGAAATAGAAAAGGCACTGACAATGAAAGGAAAAAAAAGCTCATTATTATTATTATCTATTTGATAGATGTGTTACTGGACTCCTGTGTATAACACAACCTCGAGGCAGGAAAATGTACCAAGGTTAAAGTATGATAGCTTTCCAGTTTCTGAGGGAAAAATGCAGTCATACAAAGGAAGGATATAAAGTAGGCAGAATGATCAGATTATTTCTCTTTACCATGGTAGGAGGAAAATGGGGTGTCAAATCAGTTGAAAATACACTTATCTTTAAACCACTGATCCAAATTTCCCATTGACCCAATGTTGTATGGGAGATTAACTACATGATATCCAAACTTTACAAAGTCTAAATATAAATATAGTACACTTAAAAAAACAACAAAGAACTGTTTGACTATGTAGCTACTGTTCTACTAGATATCTCTGACAAGAAAATTTATTCATTCTCTTGAGTCTATAAGTAGCAATAGAAAGAAGGGAAGAGAATTTTATTGGTTCAGAAAGAAATCTGACTAAGATAAAATGTAAAGAAGACTTTAGAGACATCTAAAATAACAACCCAGTTAAAGGTATTAGACATCTTTACAGAAAGCCAGAAAAGATTTTTGAGGGGATTATTTTGCCTAGCTTATTTTAAAGGTGCTTTTATTTAGTGAATATCAACACATCAGGGAAAGCATTTGGGAAACAGAATTATCTGATCCTTGCTGAATCCTCTTTATTTTGAGGCAAGTTCTTTTCTTACATTCTGAAAAACATTGCTACTTACGTTTTTAAACTATTAGGAATAAAACTAGCTGGATAGGCTGAATAAAATACAAATGAAACATAACTTGTCTTTTCTCAGGTTATGTTCCAGTAAGAAGAGTAATGATAAGAACCTTAGCTTAGGATGGTAATGTAAAAACATTGTGTTTTGCAGAGATTGGACAAGTAGGTCACTGAAGTGAGCTGGACTATAGGAGTTAACTCCAGGACTTACACAAATCATCCTGCCTAAGCAAGCCCAGTATCATGCCCTGGTGCTCCTTGGCTGAATGAGCATGTAGGGAGAGATCAGAGTATGAAACTTTCTCTGCAAGGCTGACACTCCCCTCTACCAATTGTCCTCCAATTCCTTCTCCCAGCCTTTTACATTCTACTCTGTATCCTCATTAATTATGCTACAAGTAGTGACATTTTACTAGATATGGTAAAACTAGATATGGTAAAATTACAGTGTTTAGAGGATTAACATTCTACAAATGACCAAACAGATGGATTCAGGAGAACACACAACATTGATAAGTAGTGCCAGCAAATTTTTAAAATCATTTTTATTGTTATTTTGTTTTGCTTTGTGATACAGTAGGGTCTTCCTCTGTTCCCCAAGCTTGTCTCAAATTCATGGATCCAAGAGATCCTCTTGCCTTAGTTTCCTAAATAGCGGGGGCTATAGGCACTCACCACTACAGCTGGATTTTAAATAGCAAGTTTGGAAATAAGATAATATCATGATATTACACATCAATAGAAAGATGTAACTTGCAGGTAAAAACAAGACCATCTTTTAACTCATTCAAAATATACTGGCTTGATGGGAAGGTGTTAACTAACTAGGCTCTGAATCAACATAAACCAAAAGCTGGTGGACTTACATAAAGATAATACATATAAACAAATAGGTCTTTCAATACAGAACCATATTTTCATTTCTTAAAATATATCTATCATTAGGGCATTCTTATGTATTTCTTTCACACTTTAATGTGTGAATTTGAGGACTCAGATTCTTTTACTTAGCAGTGAAACATATGCATGGAAGGACTCACATATTGACATATATGAAAGTATGTTTATATATGACTAATACAGGCTGGGAATGAACACATAAAATCAGTGCTACTCAAAAGGGGGAGTGCACAGCATCCATGTACAGGGACACAAGGTGAGAAGCCTAATTATCCTTCACCATAGCTAAGATATGGATCCAACCCAAATGCCCCTCAGTAGATGAATGGATCAGGAAAATGTGGTATATACACACAATGGAATTCTATGCCTCCATCAGAAAGAGTGACACCACCCCATTTCTTAGGAAATGGAAAGACTTGGAACAAATTATATTAAGTGAAGTAAGCCAGGCCCAAAGAAACATAGGTCCCATACTTTCCTTATCTGCAATAACTAGTGTATGTCTAGGACAAGTAGAAAAGGTCAAAATCTATGTCCATATGACCATATAAGCTGATGCTAAGCGAAATGAACCCCAAGATAGGGACACAAGAGGTTTTATCTTTCTTGCTGTTGTTTTTAATGTATTTACAATGTACTATGTGATTTTTTTTGTTTCTTTTGTATGTTATTCCCCCATGGTATAACCCCTGTTTACACTGTATTTGATTCCTGTGTCCTGCATCTTGTATTTATATTTTTCTAATTTGGGGAGGGGAAGAGAAATAACAAAATGCTGAAATAAGGATACAGGATGACCCATTGTAACAATGAGATGTACAAGACACTATGTTGAAAAAGAACTTCACAACTTTGTGGCGGGGTGGGGGGAGCTGGGGAGGTGGGAGGGAAAGGAATGGTAGGGGAAAGACAAAGGAGGAGGTAACACTGCTCAATAGGAAATGGACTCATTACCTTGCTCATGTAAACTGTAATCCCTCTGTACAGTATCCTTACAATAAAAACATATATAAATAAAAAAACTTATCATACAAAAAAAGTCATAATGAGGTAGAAAATTCCTCAAAATTGGGGACTGAGCATTCAAATTGTATGCCTTTGAAAATCCCAGAAATAAATATATTAAAAAACCAGTGGAATCAGTAATGTGACAATTGATATAGGAAGTAAAGATGTATGAGGTATCTACTAAAAAAGCAAAAAACTAGGTTTTTGTCTAAAATCAGAACCACAGTCTTGCTTTGTTCTATTTAGCTTCCTTCCATGTTCCTACAAATCTCATTATGTACTTCTAGAAATCATCTTATTCATTGAAATAAAAACATCAAATTCCTAAGTGCTCAACTGGATTAATAAATCTGAATAGAATAATTTAAGTCACATGATGGTCTGCTCATAATCAGATGTTTTAAATTAGTATACTCAGTAATTCAGACACTCTTTTCTGCAAAGGTTGCATGATTTAATAAATTCCCATATGGCTCAACATGTGCCAACATTACTAGGTTATCTCCAATCCAGCTGCTTTTAGGGAAAACGCTGCCAACTTCCAAACAACTGAAGAGAATAATGAATCAGCTTCAAGTTGGCTCACATGTAAACTCCATTGCTACCAGAGAAAACAGAGACCATTCTCAACTGTAAAGAAAATTAATTAAAAAGATTTCAACCCCACTGTTTGACAAACAGTTCCACAAACACTACTGAATTTGTAATAAAAGCCCACAGCTCCAGGTACCCACCTATAGCTCAGATCTCAGTCTTAAATGTTGTTAAGTTCTTATAAATATGGCTTTTTGAGGAAACAGATTCGGAAATGTTTGATCTCTCAATCACAACATTGTGCTTCCAGAAGCCTCACATGGCTGGGGGAGCCAAAAACGGACAAGGGAAAAGAGGGACTCTTTCGTGTTAAAGGTTCAATATGAACAGGTTATGAAGACTTTAGAGGAAATGGGGTGCAAACAAGAAGAGACACATTCACACAAAATTAAAATTAAAAAACGCTGCTGGTAATTGTTGTTCCCGGTGCCCTAAAAAAAAAAAAAAGCAAAAAGGAGAAAGCACCAACTATAACATTTATTCTCAGGGTTGTTTTGTGAACAAAAACAATCCTTCTGTTGGGCACAAGCCAGGACAACATGACAGTGTTAGGCTCTTTAAAAATGAAGATGGAGTACTGAATTTAAATAAACGTGGGACCAGTTGTCCAGACTAGTGGTAATCAGTAACATAACATTCAAACATTCAACATAAAAATCCACATTCTTTATTCTTGGCCAGTTAGTTCTATTCAAGATCCAAGACTATCAGAGATGGTAGAGATGTGTTATTACTCTGTTGACTACTTTGAAAGCTGCATATACTCAATGAGTATAATTATGAAGACTTAGAATAAATCTACTTTCTATTCACTGATTTACATATCTGAATAATTAGCTGTATTTCTATGGGTATACCCTAACATGTCTTTATTCTTGGTGGTTAGGGTAATCAAGAAATGCCTAGAGGTAGAAAAAGTTTTAAAGACATGTTAAAGAAAGATGAGAAGGCAAATGTAAAAAGAAGAAACAGATTACAAAACAATTGTGTGTGGTCAGGGTAACCGAATAATTAAAGGTGGAAATTAAAGGTGGAAATTGCTTACAATTTATATAAAGCAGTCATATCTATGTAGTATTTTTACATGATAGAAAGGAATATTATTATAAAAAAAGAAGATCAAAATAAGAAATTATATGTTAATGAAGAAACATAACAGAAGCAACAATATTATGGAAAGTAGGAGGCACCATGCCACAAATATGCCAAGATAAATGATATATTCCCAGGTAGGTAGACTCTGCCATAGACTTGGACTTGAGAAGGGTGGGTGTGACCCTGCCCAGCACCTCCACTTCCTGCCCTGGCTAGTCACAGAAGGCATTCCATGTTTAGTGATGATGAGAAGTAGGATCTTGAAGAACATAATTATGGGCTGCAAGTGTTTTCTGTGGAAACAAAATTACCATTCATGTCCGTGATTGTGTAAATATGCCTTAATTTTGGTCAACAGTGATTTGAACTTTAAAAAAAGTACAATCCTCGGGCCTCTCTGTAAATCACAGGCATTCAAGTAAATACGGGGATTAGTGTGCAAAAGCAAAGACATTCCAGAAACTCTGAAAAGTGCTGGTTGGTAGAAAATTATCTACTTCGCAGTGACATCGTGTGGCTTCTACCTCCATGACAAAACCAACTCACAACTTCAAAAAGCCACATAAAAGGAGACTTAACGCTGAGCAACGCTGAAGCAGTGTTCCTCTCGCGCATCAGGTATAAAAATAATCACAATTCACGTTAGCTCTGAAAGACTGGCAAGCTTCCACAAATGAACGGTGTGATGGGCGCAGATGGAAGGGGGATCTAAAGCAGGCGGAAGGAGAAACCACATCAAGGGTCCCCAAGGAAATGGAAAGGCTTTGAAAGCTCCCAAAGTCCTGCTTCCCCCTGGTACCTTTAATTGTGAGTCTGCCACAGTGCATTGTTGCCACAAGTTTTAAAAGAAAAGAAAGGTTGTTCTCTTAAGTACTAACAGACGACTTACTTCTCCTTCAGAAAATCCACCACTCTTTTGAAGTCCGCCACACAGTACTCCCTTCTCATATCCATGAGCACGCTGTCAGAGGCAGACTGGACCGGAATGTGCAGGAAGGCATACACTCTGGGGTGATTAAGGATTTTCGCCATTTCCTTCAAGAAGTAGAAAGAGAAGACATTAATCATTTTAACAGAGCAGGGAATGGTTTACTTCAGCACTTCACTGTTGAAAACAGACAAATCATCAAGGCTGTTGAGAGCATGGGTAGGTGATACTCTTATGATGATGTGTGAGATTCTGTGTTTAGAGGACTCTACAGAAGTATTTCCTCTAGCTCACCGCATCTCTCATATGACAAAGACATGGAATCCAGTAATGTTTCAGAAATCAAAAGATTTTTGAGTAGTTAAAAATAAATGACATATTTTTGCATTGCAGTTTTCTATTCTGCATTTCAACATCACTAGGAGAAAGAGCTATAGTTAAAACAGTTGAAACCTCATATAGAGTTTGAAATAGAGTTTGAATAGAGTTTAGAGCTATAGTTAAAACAGTTGAAACCTCATATAGAGTTTGAAATAGAGTTTGAATAGAGTTTGAAATGTAGATTAATTCAACACATTTTTCTTAATATTGAAAGGAAAACCCCACAGCTCATTTATTTTTTTTTGTTTTTTTTTCCCCCCAATACTAGAGTATGAACTCAGGACCTGTGTTTGTTAGGCAGGTCCTCTACCACTTGAGTCATGACCTGCCACCGCCCATTTTTCTTCTTAAATTATTTATCAAATAGGGTTTCACTTTTCTTTTTGTAGGGACTACACTTGGACTGTGATTCTCTGACCTATACCTCCCCTCCCCCCAGGGCGTGAGAATACAGTATAAACCTCTACATCTAGTTCACATTCTGAGATAGTGTCTGACCATCTTTTGTCCTGGACTGGCTTGGAACTGTGATCCTTCCCATCTCATTTTTGAGATTACATGCTTGAGCCACTTTTTTCTTATTTCATTTGGTTACTGGTCCATGAATACTTATTATGTAAAAGACACAAGCCAGCCAATGAAGGCACACCAGGTCTCTGTATTTACAACACATAGCTCAAAGACAAGAAAGAGGGGAGGAAGCAGGAGAGCCTATGTTGCCAAGTTAGAGAAAGCAAATGAGTGTAGGACAAATTCTGAGTATTAGTGTTGTAAAATTCCTCTGAGGAGACAAAGTGGATACAGATTGAGTGGTGGAGGACAATCTGTGGTTAAAAAAAATTGCAAACAAGAAAATTGATTTAGTCTTTCTTTGTTACATGTTATCAGGTCATCAATGAAAGGACAGGAGCAAAGAGAAGAGAGGGAAGGAAAGATAGAGATAAAATGGGGGAGGGGTAAGTACATATGCAGAGCCCAATACTGACAACACTGGAAAGTAAAAAAAAGCTGCTATTGAATCATTTGAAAGTGTCCCATGATTTTTAGTTTCAAAATACTATATTTTCACATATTATCTCATTAATAATATTGTGGAAGATTTTATTGAGTCAAAGAGCCAGCTAGTTCCATATAGCTACCCTGGTTATTCAGGAGTCAGTTCTGTAGATAAGATCAACCTTGCCCTTTGATTCTCCATTTTTTATCAAAATAAACCTAGTCACAGTTATCTCTCTATATTGTCTCTTACACACACACACACACACACACACACACACACACACACACACACACACACACACACACACACACACACAGAGTTGGAATTGGGTTGAATCTCTTAGACAGTCGAGAAATAACTGAGCAGATGATCACGAAACAATTCCATTGCTGGACTGGTTACTTAGCTGGCTGCTCACCATTACTCACCACTAGCATGGACAAGGCAAAGCCAGGCAGTGGCACTCCTCAGAGACCATACAGCCTTCTACCAGGATCTCTGCTTTTCCCCCTGAACACCAAGATCTCCAAAAGGTTTAAGAAAAACACTGTTATAAAGATCTTTGCCTTAGGAAGAGGCAAGACTTAATGGCTTTATATGGCTTTCAACATACATATGGTGTTGAGAAAAGGTAATTTTAACATATAACACACTTTGTGATCTAGAAATTCTCTCTCAGTCTCTGTACCTGGGTTCTCATTTCTAAAGTAGAGACTGTGAGAATCAGACCCTTAGAGTTTCCTGGGCAATCGTGAAAATAAGCTGAAATGATCCAATATGTGTTTCTGTAGTAAGCACTCACTGCACAAAGTATAAATCACTTAATGGTTGTGTTCTTTAGATTAACAGGTGCTCCTCTGGGAGTGACTTGTGGGAACTCCTTTGGCTTTGTGGAATCTAAATTGAAAAGGGCTCATGTGTGGCTGGAGCAGGGCAGAGCAGTTTCCCGAGGCAGCGTTCAGGAAGCCATGGGTTGTAACCAGCAGCATGCAGCTCTGCCCATCACCAAATGCCAATTTGAAAATTACAACTGTAATGACAAGAAAGGGCAACGAATTGTAGTGGCTTTTTTTTTTCTCTCTTTTGGTCCTTGGAATAAGCCTTCCCACTCGTCACTCCCTTTAGCTTTCTGTTAGACTTTGCAACTACATAATGTAAGACATCAAGACCAAAAGAATACGAAGAAACTTGCTCCTCAAGGAAAGTTTATTTCTGCCACTGAAAGAACCATGATTCAGCATGGATTCCTTCTATCTCCCATCTCACAGTATTTGTAGTAAGAAAAACTTTTATTGGCTTCACCACCAAAAACCCTTCTGTGTGATCCCCTCAGCTACCTTTCCCCAGGCCTCCCATATTTACTTAGCTCTATCTGCCAATAGGATAATTATGTGTTTCCAAGAATAAAAGTGCTACCAGGGCTGGAATCATATTTTATTCTTTTCTGTGTGCAACTATGAGGCTCCTATTATGCTGAGTAAACCAGATAATATTTAAGTACAGACACAGAGTAAAACCACAGTAACATTCATTCCAAAGTACCTTTCCTTTGTTTTGGCTTTATGAATTCTTGTTTTTAATCAACACATGGGGAAGCATTGTGAATCCTGGGTGATTTGGGCTCTGCTCAAGGGAAAGGTTTCTTCCTACAGCTTTGAAAAAATAGAGATCAGCACTAAGAATGTATTGTTGAGAATATTGCTAACTTACTTAATCTTTAGATTTCTAAAATTCCGTTCATTACTTTTCTAACCATACTAGATATCAGACAGCATTTGCTTGTTTCAAGATGATAGTAGTGAATTTTTTCCATAGGAATTGTTTGAAGCAATGATTACTTTTACTCTATTTTTCTTCTGTCACCCTAATTTTTGAGGCAAATATTTATTACTTTTATAATAGGAAAAAAAATTTAAGAAGCCAGCTTTCCACGTACATAGGAACTTCCACACAAATAGTCTAACTGCAAAATTTTACTAGAATTAGCTAATTTCTCTTTGTAGTGAAATTGTAGTAGAGAAAAGAATATGGATAAATTTCATAAAACTTTCTTTAAAATGTTTCTCTTAAAATCAGAAGAATGAGGGACAAAATGGCAATATGCTAGGGGTTTTGTTCCTATTATTTTCTGTTTTTTGCAATAAAAATATATAACAAAATCAGGTACAGATCTCAGAGACATTAAACAGTCAACCGTCGTCCACAATCCACCTTCAGAACGTCTGCAACTTCCCAAACTCAAACTTCAACACATTAAACATCAACTTTCCATTCCTTCCTACCCCCCTTCCCCTCCCCCCCCTCCCCCCACGGCCCTGTAGCCTACATTCTACATTCTTTCTATGAGTTTGATTCAGGCACCTAATCAGTGAGAAATCATACAGTATTTGTTTCTTTCTGTCTGGCTTATTTTACTAATAGCATGTTTTCAAGGTTCATCCCTATTGCACCAACATTAAATTGATGTATATGTATGTGTATGTGTTTGTGTCTATGTGTACATGCATGCATGTGCATGTCCTGAGGCTTGAACTCAGGGTTTGTGTACTATCTTTGAGCTTCTTTTGCTCAAAGCTAGCGCTCTACTGCTTGAGCCACAGCTCTACTTCTGGCTTTTTCTGTGATTAACTGGAGATAAGAGTCCCATTGACCTTCCTTCCTGAGTGTGGCTTTGAACCACAATCATCAGATTTCAGCCTCCTGGGTAGCTAGGATTAGCTTTTTAAAGGAATAGCCTTTGAGACAGCTCTTCAATTAATGTCAGATTTTGTTCACACTCATTTTCCCATCTTGCAATTATGCAACATACCTTCCTATCCCATGGATATATACACCTTGTTTATCTTTACTTCTCTATTTTCTTGCTAAGTGCCTACTATGTTATTACTTATAGTCGAACAGATAAATGGTGAAATAACCCCATCTTTCTATATGAATACCTTTAGTGAGTCCTACACAGAATGATAAAAAAACAGTGTTGTGCTCTTAAAAGATCTATTCCACATTCACTTCCAACACATGTGAAGTCATGTAAACCAACACAGTAAGATACAAATATACTTCATCCTTCACATCAACAACACCATTTATAATAGCATTAAATGAATCACCAGTACCTATGTTTACTCACAAGTTAATGATAAATTTTCATTAACAGCAAGGAAAATACTGATTCCATGTGTCCCCAATGGAAAAATTAGGTTATATAAAGAGATTTTAATTTATATTTGATCTATAGTTTAACCATAACAGGAAATGTACTTTCAAACTGCAAAGCATTAACATTTTCAGACTTTGCAGGACACAGGTTGAGGCAAAATGTTTGTTGTAATTATCTTTCACAGAAATGTAAAAGGCCTTCAGTGCTCCTTTACATCGCCACTTCATCTCTTTCTCAGAGCCAGTAACCAGATTTTATCACAAAGCTAAAAATATATATCTTGATACTCATGACAAAATGCTATCAGTTGTAGATACACACACATACACACATTCATTTCCAACTGATATAAGCATTTTATCTTATTTTAAAATTATTATTCTGTTCTGTTAAGGCCAAGAAATCAATAGTAGGTTCTTGTCCCCTCAATTTAGTTCTTGGACTTTGCACAAATCTATACATATGTTAAAATTCATGAAACTGAACTCATACCAAAACATTAATTTCATGGTATTAGTTTTAAAATAAAAAATAATAAATACAAGGCAAATCTAGACACAAAATCCATTATGTTCCAAACAGTATGAGTATACTTTAAGAAAAGCTATAATCCACTAATAATTACTGTTTTCCCATTTATAAAAAAGAAAGACTAAGGCTACTAAATACTAAAAGAACAAATCAATAGCTGATCAACTTAATGGAAGAAAGGCAGCTCAGTTAAATCAAGCATTCAGCTGGGACAGTTCTATTGGATTTTATTAAAAACATGCTATAAATAAAGAATCCAATGGAAAAACAGATATCAATGATTTATTTTGAAATACTTACATGATTTATATAGGATCTGATTATCCAAATTGAAGTTTACCTCAGATAACTTTTGTTTTTCTTATGTCTTATGAATTGACATATTTTGGTTTAGTAATTTAACCTAAGGTTGTATATTTTAAAAGATAATAAAGTAACCACTGTGTCATGTTTTCTTCATTTTTAGCCTTAGAGTAAATTTGGGCTAGATGTGATGGTATACTCCTGTAATACTGTATCTGTTGAGGGATCCAAGTCAGAAAAGACATACTTAATTCTTAACAATCCAGCTGAACAACCTCAGTCTTGCATCAGACAAGACCCAAATATATGTAAAGATGATGGGAAAGGTTTTAGAAAAGAAATGTGACAGAGAACCAGAGTACATGGGATACACAGACCATGGGGAAGACAGCACGTCAGCCCATCTCCAGCATCTTGGTTGTTTTCCTTATTACAGAGCTTGGACTTGGGTTAAATAGTAAGAACTGAACAGCTTTCTGATCGGTAGGCTTGTGCGTGCATGCGTGGGTGCGTGTGCATGTGCGTGCGTGTGTGTGTGTGTGTGTGTGTGTGTTTGAGAGAGAGAGAGTTTTAGGACTTAAACTCAGGGCGGATATGCCATTTTTCACTCAAGTCTAGTGCTCTATCACTTTGAGCCACGGCAGCACTTCCCATTTTCTGGTTGTTAACTGGAGATAAGAATCTTATTGACTTTTTTGCCAGGGCTGGCTTCGAACCTCCATCCATAGATATCAGCCTCCTGAGTAGCTAGGTTTACAGGAGTGAGCCACCAGTGTCCATCTTGTGGGCTTCTCTTTCTAGTCCTATTCTTATTTTCTCATTTTTTTGTCCAACTCATTTCCTCATTCTTTTGTAGCCCCATTCTCTCCTGGTGACCAGGAGGTTTTGTTTTATAAGCCTCTTTTGCCATCTGTAAATTTATAGGCAGCAATTCCCTGATTGGCTGCTTTCCTACTAACTCATATCAACACCAGCATTTGAGAGGCAGAGGCAGGAAGATCATGAATTGGAAGTTAGTGTGGGGTACATAATGGGAACCTTTTTAAAATAAGAAAAAAATGTATACAGAAAAAGTATACTTGGGATCAGTTAATGATTTTCTACCTATTCTTTTATTATTAAACCTATCAATATATTGTATTGAAATCATTCTGAAGTGAATTGTTCATCTGATAGACAGACGTAGATTAAACTTACTATATTCCTTAAGAAGAAAATGCACAAAATAATTGGGGCACATTACATAGTGAAAAAAAAGCAGTGATTCCTTTAAAATCTGAGTGATCTTTTTCCTACTATAAAACTAATACATATTTGCATTTAGAAAGTTGAAAAATAGGATACAAAAAACTGATCATTGCTTCAAACGGTTATTATAAAAAGAAAATTTCATTACTATCATGTGGAAACAACTAAACTATGAAATTGTATATGATAGTATCCATTGAAATGATTTTCAAAGATCAAAAGATTAAGTTAACAATATTCTCCACAATACATTATTAGTGCTGAGCTGAGGTCTACTTCTTCAAAAAATGTAGGAAGAAATGTTTCCTATGAGCAGGGTCCAAATCACTGGAGCACTTATACACCAAGGATTCACAATGCTTACATTAGCATAACAGCAGAGAAAAATCTGACTATGAAAACAACAAATAAAGGAGATCAGACACAGAAAGAGGATCCGAAACACAATCTTAAACTCACCCCTCAGAAGTTCTTAACACTGGAGCCTCTCTAGAAATATAATGACCAAATGGAACAAAAATAAATGGACATAAAAGGAAATGAAACTTCACTGTTGGAGAAGAGTATAAAGGATGTAAAGGAAAGTAAAAGGAGAAAATGAAAGATGGGCAATACTCTTCCCTGCCCCAAATTTATTTTAACATAATATTAGTCTTAAAAAAAATGAACCATGCAATGAACTAGAACCAGGTGGTTCAGGTCTGTAATCCTCCTGCATGGGAGGCTGAGAGGCAGGGATAGGGAGGACCATGGTTCTAGACCACAGATACCTGAAATCCTTGCTGAGATTCCTCCCCCCAACCCTCCTCTACCAATAACAGGATATGGTGGCATGTACCTTATCTTCTTAGCTTCGTGGGAATTTTAAGTAGCACAGAATATACAGGAATTGAAACCCTATATAAAAAATAATGAATAAAACCAAAGGGCTCTACTACCTAGTAAGCCCAAAGTGCAAGTTCAAACTCCAGTAGTGCTTTAAAAAAAAAAAAAGACCATCTTCAATTGAAAGACTCAGCTTCCTTCTCTTGTTTTTCTAACCTTAACCACAGAGAGGGCTCTCTGAAGTTCTCCTGCCTGAGTGAAGGAACATTCTTCCAAAAGAAATGCTATTGCCTTGGTGTCTTGGATTCCATCCTAAACTCTCATTAACCAGAGAAATTAATCATCAGAAAAGAGACCAACAGCTACAGTCTTACCATGCCTAGCCAGACTTTTCATCTATACTGGGGGCTGCTGAGTGGATAATCTGAGACAGCTTTTCTGCCGAAGAAGACCTTTGTCCCCAGTGCAGTTGGATTTAACTCCTTCTCCCAGTCACTGCCTCCGTAACTTTGTGCAGGAAGTCATTATTGGACCCATTCATTTCCCTTAAAAATCATTTACTAAATTTCTTACAGTCTCTTAGCCTCTTTTCCTTCTCTACCAAGCAGGGTCTGAAGGCTTCTGAACTCACTGGAATATTGGCTAATCATTCTATCAGGATATCCTGTAGTGAGAAAAGTGGTAAACCATTTTCTCCTGTTAATCTATTACAGTTCATTTCAGCAGGCTGGAGCCCATAAAATGAAATCCTCCAGCAGCAGCAGAAATCACAGCAGCCAACATCCTCAGCCAACATCTCTGTCAGTTTACTTTGTTTTACTGTAACTGAGTACCACAGACTGCACAGTTTACAAATAAAGGTTTATTTACCTCAGGGTTCTGACATGTGGCAAGGGACCTTCTTGTTGTATCATCATATGGCTAAGGGCATCACACAGTGAGACAGCACATGCGTATGGACAGAGGGCTTTTATACCAAAGCCACTTGTGCAATAACCCATGAGTCGACCCATGAATGGACTAAGCTGGACTCAACCACCTTCCAAAGGGCCTACCTCTCAAGACTGTTGTATTAGAGACCAAATTTCCACCACCCTTGCCAGGCATATTTAAACCCTAACAACATCTTTCCATTCTATCTGTGTCACATTCATGATCTCCTTTAAAGTTCTGAACAAAACTAGGATGTACTTTTACTTGATTGAATCTAAGGCTCCGAGAAATCCATTAGCATGCCCACTGCACCATGCTAGAGCTGGTCCCCCAATGTTGCTCCAGGAAAAGTGACACAAAAAAGTATGGTTCCAGTGGAATAATCTATAGCGCTTCCTGCAAAATTAACTGATTTTCATGACGGGGTTAATAATAATCATTCTGGGAAGTGGGGAAAAATGAACACTGGAAAGCATTCCTTCCCAAACAATACATATTTTCTTTGACATACTAAGTTATATCTTAATAAATAAGCCCCTCTGAGTTTGGAAATACCTGACGTGAAGTAAAACTTCACTTAACAATGTGCCAAATACTATGGTTTAAAAACATGGTACACGCTTATCAGTTAGTTACCATGGACATTGTGTGACTATGAGCTGGTCTTCTTTACTCAGCCTCCTGAGTAAGCTTGAATATGTATATGAATATATATGTATATATACATATATGAATATAAATATTGAATAAATTTATTGACTATATGAGAAGAATTTTATAAATACTTGAATATATAAAATATTTATATGAATATATTTATATCAATTATATACATATCAATAGGAACTTGATATATATATATACAATATATATTGTAATATATATATATATATATTCCATATATATATTCCAAGGGAATCCTAATCTTATAATTTGCAGTTTTTTCTTTATCATCACTTCAGCACTTTCTGTTACTATAACAAAATACCAGTCTAATAGTAAAATGTGTTATAAGGACATATTAGTAATAAATTTTAATTACCTGAATAGATAACTGAATAAATATGGGTAAGGGTTAAGGAGATACAATGTACTATGTTTATTGTATTAATAATTTATGTGGGCATGGTAACTCACACCTGAAATCCTAGTTACTTGGGAGGCAGAGATAATTGGGAACCTATCTGAAGCAATGGTTGGGCACAGTGGTACACCAGCCATCCCTGCAATAAAGGGAAGCACAAGAAGGAGGATAGCAGCCCAGGCATAAGGTGAGACCCTACCACACACCCATCCAAAACACAAAAGGCACTACGCAAGTCAGACAAACTGGTTAGCAAGCGGGAAGCCCTGAGTTCAAACCCCAGTACTACCAAGAATAAATAAAAAATAAATTCCTCTGTATTAGATGAGAAAAAGTTTACTTCCAAATAATCTACTCAAGCTTAAATATTCCAAAAGTTAGCTATTGAGAATATAAAACAGAGTTATTAATAAAAAAGAAATCTGGTAAAGCCAAGTCTAACAGAATGTGCAATATAACAGAACAAATGGGGTAGATGGTGAAGTATGATGAGATGTGCCCTAATTATTTCTTTCCCTCCTCTGGTCACAGGCGGCTGGTATCCACTTCTGCAGAGGCAGAAGGGTGGATTCTGCCTCTGCAGTCAGTGCAGAGGTTCCAGGGGTGCACTAGTGCAATCACCTTTCCTAGCTAGTTTTCTGTAGGTTTAGATGACTATGTTTTTCACAAGTCTCAAACTAATCACTGCATAGAATTCATCAATGGGCACAGTTAACCAAAGGAAATTCTGGAAACTATTTAGAAAGGGTAGAAGAGTTTCCTGAAGACATGGCATCAAGAAGTAGAATAGATATCAGATGAAGAAGCTGATACCAAATACAAAGTATACACTGAGTATTCAGCACTCTGAAACATACTCAACTGAGAGAAATGAAGAAAGAGAAATTCAACTCCTTAGAAGTCTGATCATGACATATGCTAAAAGAATCACCACAATGGAGAACAAATGGACTAGTCCTATCTGGATGTCTGATTTTAATTTCACTTCAATAGAACCATTCAGATGATTGCTCCTAATCCTCATTACATATAAGAAGTTCAAAAACGAACTAAAGATTTCCTTGCCTAAGCATTATAGCTCTTCGTTCTCAGTTACCCAGTTTCAAAGTCTCTACATTTGTCAATGTGTGTCTGTAGCTAGCCATCCTCACAGGCCTGCTGTGGTGCCTGGGAAGACTGAAGACTATCCAGGCCACACTGAGTGTGACTTGGGGTAGCTCAGAGGGAAGCAATTACACTGAAGGAACATGCTGTTTTGATGAATATCTACCAGTAATCATTTACAGAGACAATTCACTCCAAAAGCAATGGTTCTTTAAGTGACCTTTCTGGTCACTTCAATGTTTTACTTTTAAGTTATACAGGCATTTTGATAGAGAACAATGGTAAGCAATGATGAACAGAAGATATTTAAGCTTAAAAATATTCTATATTGAACAGATCTGAATTCCTAGGAAAAAAGACAGGATGGTGGAAATCTTCCTGTTTCTCATGTTTTACAAATTACATTTAAATAAATAATATAGTAATTTTACTTTAAATTCTATAATTAAAATATGCCAGAGAGTAAATATACACTGAAAAACTTCAATGTCAACCTGAATATGGAGTAGGGGACACATTATCTAAAAAATATTGGAGGTAATAAAAGAAAACATCATCATCATGCACTGGTCCACAAAACAGCTCAAGGTCCTTAACTAGTGCTAGAGTAGGACCCAGATTATTCCACATTCTCCTTCATTGCTGGCTTTCTGAAACAGTGCTCTACCCACCCTTCAGTGTACACTAGCCCATATTCCTATTACCCCAGATCTGCCATCTTACCTCCAAGCCAGCCCTGCTATAAAATTCCCTCTGCTAACAATTGGTTCTTCCCAGTTTCCCAATACAACTAAGAAATTTAGAGCACTTCATCTTTTCTAGGCAATCACTACTCTTCACATTATTAATGTTTAGCATCCCTTCCCAATAAACATTTGCCACATTATATAAAATGACATTTTTTTTTGGGGGGGGGGTCCAGTCGTAGGGCTTGAACTCTGGGCCTTGGCACTGTCCCTCAGCTCTTCAGCTCAAGGCTAGCACTCTACCACTTGAGCCACAGCGCCACTTCCAGCTTTTTTTTTCTGCTTATGTGGTGCTGAGGAATCGAACCCAGGGCCTCGTGCATGCAAGGCAAGCACTGTACCACTGAGCCACCTTCCCAGCCCCCAAAATGACAAATTTTTATTGATGAAATGAACATCAGAATAACTTTGCTGAAAGTCAATGTATTTATATGAAGCAAGCTACAAGTTCATTAGTTAGACCCATGATTTTATTTCAGCTAAGGACTTGTCATGTTTCTACCACCAGATAAAACTTCAACATTATAATATTCATACTTAAATTTCTGCATTTAAAACTAGAGATTATTCTATTACTTTTTATGTAAGAAATTTATTGGCCTGCAGTCCTAGCTACTTGGGAAACTAATATTGGGAGGATTATAGCTCCAGGCCATCTTAGGTAGCAAAGATTGAAAAACTACATCTCAATCCATAGAAATCGGGGCATCATGGCATGAGTCTGTTATCAGCTACAGCAGGAAGCATAAACAGAAGGACCTTGGTATAAGCCCAAATAGACAAAAAGCAATGCTGTAAGAGTAAACAAGATGTAGATCACTGAATAAGATAAATGAGTGGTAGAGGATACAGCTCAAGTACAATTTCAGTGTTTATTTCATCTGTAACCCAGGGTATCAAATGAACTCTGAAATATCTATAAGGCTAGCATCTATTTCCTATTTATATATCCACACACTATTTGGCATTGCGAAATATTTCTACAGTAAGAAAAATTATAACACCAGGCCCTTTGGGTCTCAATTTGGATGTAGTAAAGGAATCAAATTTTGAAATGACAAGAGTGTGAAAGAAAGTGTCTACCTTCGGCAGTAATGGAAACAGCTGATGGCCTTCTACCCCCAACATCCCCACACCCCTGTGCAGCACCTACTAATAACTCCAAAAAACCCACGACATGGGTGGCTCTGAATCACAGTAGATTTGAAGAGGATCTGAGGAGCCACATACTGGCTGACTCTGTTTCAAGCTGACTTTGCAAAACCAGTTCAAAGTTGAACCTTTCCAAGGGCTTGTGTACAACGCCCTTGACGATTCCCAGTAGGCGGGAGCCGAGGAGCCACATCTGTGACACATTACAAAACCAAAGAGGCTGCTCGTCAAGGTTTTAGTATTTTATTTTAAAAAATAACAACATGCAATTTTGGTTTAGTAAGGTCTGTATCATCGTGGTGCTTTTCAGAGTTTAGACTGAATACCATGAGTGTGAATCTGTAACTACTTATCTCCTCTCTGGACTCAATGAGATTTACTAAAGCAGATTAGTGATTTATTACAGAGCTAAAACATGTTAGTTAGAATGAGGAAACTGGAAAGAACATGAGACCAAACTCCCACCCATCACTTGCTTACTCCAAGTCACACAGCTAAATAGTGCTAGAACTATAGTTAAAACCTGTCTTTGGATTTTCAGAACAATGGCCTCTTAAATACAGTTTGCACCTTCATGTTGTAAATTTAGAGAGAGAGAGAGAGAGAGAGAGAGAGAGAGAGAGAGAGAGAGAAGACGGGCAGTAATGGGGGTTGCTATGAAGGCAGTAAATCACTTGAGCCCTATCTTCAGACTGTGCCTTAGGCATTTTTGAGCTAAGTGTCTAGATTCATGCCTGGGCTGAGATCTGTATACTTGTGCTTCCTCATGTTGCCAGGGGTGTGAAGGGTGGGCCACTCTGTCCAGCCATTGTTTCTCCATAACTGGTATAATAGGCACATGCCCCCATGTCCACACATTGGTTGAGATGGAGTCTTGAACTTTTATGCCTGTTCTGGCCTGGAGTCATGATGCTCCATCTCTACCTACCAGGTAGCTAGAATTATAGGCTTAAGTTATTGCACCTGGTACACAAGAGCTTTGTTCCTTACTGTTCTTGTTATATTACAATGAAAGTTACAAGGAGAAAACAAGGAAGACAATAAGGAGAGGAAGGAGGTAGTGGGTGAAAGGCAAGAAGTTGTTGTCCAGTTGTTATGAGTGACCTGGATGGATTCATTCATTTATTCCCACTCAAGTAGTAGATTTCAACTGCAGAAAGCTTTTCTTGCTTTGTGCTATAGATACTTTTTATTAAAAAAAAAAAAAAAGGAAGAATAAATGTTATTACCTAATGATGAATGCCTTTACAATAAAAATTCTAATTCAGTAAAAAAAAAAAACTGATATAGACAGTGGAATATTATTTAGTATTGAAAAGAAATGAATTACAAATCATTAAAAAAAAATCATGGGAAATTTAAGTGTGTAAGGTCCGCTCCTGGATGGCTAGCAGACTCCACCCTCCTCTCAGCAAAGTCTCCACCCAGTACCTGCGTTACCTAGGCAACTGGGACACCTGGAAGAGGTCACATCTGCATCGGCTGAGGTCACATCTGAATTTGATGTGGCCACACCTTTCTCCGCCCATACCCTAGATAAGGCCTAGCACAGGCCCAGGCTCTCTCTCTGTGTTCTATTCTAGCTCTCTCTCTCTCTGTTCTATTCTAGCTCTCTCTGTGTTCGTTTCTAGCTCTCTGCTCTCTCACTGCTCTATTCTAGCTCTCTCTGCTACCTATCTATCTCTCTGTTCTTTTCTAGCTCTCTCTCTTTCCTAGGCCTTTCCCAGCCACGTGGAGTGCCAACCTTGCCTGGTCCCAGCAGGTCTACTGAATAAACCTACTCCTTACCTGAATACCACGTGCGTGCTGGTGCTGTTCTTACTCGGTTACCTCTTTTTAAAAACCTAACAAAGTGATGTTCCTAAATCAAAGAAGCTAGTCTGAAAAGGATAAATAGGATTCTAATGATACAATGTTCTAGAAAAGGCTCTGTCCTGAAGCTATGGAGACAGTTAAGTCAGGAGTTAGGGAGAAAGCAAGTCTGAGTAGGCAGAGCAGAGGCGTTTTCAGTAGTGAATCTGTTTTCTAATGATACCATACTGTCACATACAACAAATGTGTATCATAATACATTTCCTGAAACTCAGTGCATATGTAACAGCTAGACTAAACCCTAATGTAAGCAGGAAACAATTTGACAAATTGTTATAAAGTATAATCCCAGATCCAGCCCTTTAAGAACAAGTCAAAAAAGGAATTAAATATTCTTGAGTAAAACAACCTTAAAAAAATTCTTACAGTTGTTATTTTACTTTGGGAAGCATTTATTATAGCTATGCTTGGCAAATGTTTTAAATGTTAAGTGAAGATCCATAGAATTTACTGCCACTTTTCTTTTTTAAACTAACCAGAACCCACTGTAAATGGTGACTAAGTAACAAGGGCTATTTTAAAACTGATAATCACAAAGACTTGTTGCTTTAAAAAAGCACCTTGTATTTCAGAAAAAAAACAAACTGCCCCAATGTTCTTGAGTAAATGGTATTTATGCAGTGGCTTATGGATTTAAACAATGTACATACAAAATATAAGCAGTACACAATAAACTCAGACAGAAGGAAAGCTCACAGTAGAATCGTATCTAGTTATCACCTGGAGATGGAGTAAATTACATGGTAGCTGTTGGGATCATAGTTAGCTGGCTGCAGAGAAATGATCCTAAGAAAAAAAGGACATTTTTAATTTGCCTCTCAATTCATCGTAATTATAAGCAAATTTATTTTGGGGCCCACTCAGGCATGTAATATATGTATTTTAATGTATTACTAAAAGTAGCCTTCCAGTTTTGAAGCCATAATCTGAATACCGTATTTCTAAGATGCCCTTGATTGTAAGCCACAAATAAATTCAGTAACAGCTTTTCAAGGAGAAAACAAACAAACAATTCCAGAAACATTAGCTTATTAATATTACAGACTAACTGTATAACATAATCTGATTTCTCAATTATTAACGTGAGCCTGAGAATAAGAAAAAACACTGACTGAATACCAAACATTAATCACTATTACAACAGGAAAAAAAAGCAATACAAAGTTTATTTCCCCTAATCAATATGAAGTTGTGGCAGAGACTTTTGTACCTGCTAATATCATAAGGCCTGTTGTTGTTTTTAATGTACTATGTGATTTCTTTTTCTTTTGTGTTTTCCCTATAGTTTATCACCTGTTGTCACTATATTTGGTTTTGTCACCCTGGGTATTGTATATATCTTTACCTGAATTAGGGAAAGGAAGAGAACAACAAAATGGTGAGACAAAGGACAAAGGGGGAACCAATGCACCAATGTAACAGCAATACTCATATGATCTGTACAACTGGGGACACTGAGGATGAGGGAAGATGCGAGAAAAATGAGGGAGTGGGTAACAAGTGTGACAAGAAACGTACTCACGACCTTTACTTATGTAACTGTAACCCCTTGGTACATCACCTAGACAATAAAAATTAAAAAAATAAAAGACATGTACACTGGAGGTAGCAGGCCCTAGGGCAGTTTTGGACCATCTATCTGTGGACTGTGTAATTTGCAATATATGCAAACATACTGTGCAATCTCTTCTTGTAAAAAGCTTAGACATACCCAAGAAAGGATATAAACCTCATAAAATAGGGAACCTGGTGGGTGATCTTTGAGGTCAGTAGGGGCATGCCTTCTATCTTACATCAAGTGGTTTTAATTTAGCATACATTCCCATCAGGATGTGCTACCTCATCATAGGCCTAAATGCAACCAATCATAGACAGCCAAATTAAACTTTGTCTCTTTGTAAGTGAAGTCATTTCAGGTACTTGTTATAGTAACAGACAACTAAGACAATCCTATTCAGTAGATTTTCCCTAACTAATAATAAAAATACATTATAATAGAGACTTAAATGCAAATATATTCTACACAGCTATATGTCCTCTATAGTAATTTCTTTACAGTTACTATTTATGTTGTTTCTGGACACTTAGCTATAAGGGGGTACCCAAAGAGATGGGGCAGCTGAGCAGAGTGTGGTTGAGCAGTGGTGCACTGCTAGTTCTGCTCACAGTGACTGCTATGTGGGTCAACAACCCTGCAAAGATCTCAGAAAGTCTCAGGTTTCCTTCTTATTGGCCTGCGCTGCTCACTCCCTCACAGGGTAGTTCCTTTGTTCCTACAGCGACTCCAAACTTTATTAGTCATGACATTTCTGATGAGAAAATACATTAAAAAGTGGCAATACCTGCTCCAAAAGATACTTTATACATACAAAAAATTGAGAGCAAGGGATAGTTGCAGATGGGTTGTGTTGTTTTAAGGTAAAAATTACAAAATACCTACATAACACTGACAGTTAAAAAAACTATTAGCAGCCTCCAAGTGATGCGGAAGGCTCTAGATGGTTTTGCATATATTACGCTGCTCTACCAATGCTACTCTACTACTGGCTAGATAAAGGTTCTAAGTTATATAAAATCTTAAATTGATTAGGCATCCCACCAAGCATTAATGATATTTTATCTAATGTTCTTTACACATGGTAACAGCTAAAATTCTCCAGTTAATATTTGAGAACATCCTATCTGCAGAAGTGTGACAATCTGTCTCAGGATCTACACAAATTAGTAACAAATATGGCCCTTATGTCAAACCATCAACACCAACAAGTTCCATGTTGTCACTTTTTCTTTTTTGAGTTCTGAAATATAGCAGCCTTGCTAAAGAGAAGGCCATGAGATATGCAATGCTGAGGAATGATAGATTAACTTAAGGATAAGTAACCTGTGTTCAGGAGTTATACCTAAAACGGGCTATACCTAAAACAGAGGTTAAGGTAGGCCAAGATCATAGAACAGGAAGGAGTAGAGATAGAATACTGCTTATTTTGCTTTCCTCTTCAAACATTATTCAAGAAATCTGAAGGACTTGGGAAAGAAGAAACAGATAAGTTTTTACAGATAAAATGGAGACTGTAAAAAGGAAGAGTGGTTGGTGCCTTGGGAAACATACAGGCTTGGGGAGCCCAGCGAGTAACTGCCAGAGGGCTAGGCCCAAGGACTCCAGGCTTAACCACCAAAACAACCAGTCATCTCTTCAGGGAACAAGAAATCTGTTTGCAGAACAATCAGTCCTTGAACAATACAAAGGTCTTTGTGATGTGGTTTTCTGTGAATTTCATTTTTACACTGTAAATTTACAGCGCGAAAAGTACTTACAAGTGAGGAGGGCCATACTATACAAAAGAAATACGTTGGAGCAAGACTTAAACAGGTACTTAAGTTACCTTTTCTGAAAAGCATAGACTGCTTACTTCCTTCTAGGAATTAACTACAAGCAGAAGAGCTTGACCTCTCTACCTCTATTTTGTATGTGTCTTTGCTCTAAGGTGTTCTTTCTACAGTCACTTCGCAGTCACCGTGGAGCACAGGAGGGACAGAATTTATTAGGAAGTGACTTAAAGGAAGGGGACAGCAGAATTCCTGCTCAGGGCATACAGCCCACCAGACAACAATAACCTAAATCCACTCACCAAAATGGCTTTCCTCATCTGATGATACCTACAAGAATTTCTCTAGAACTCTTCTGAGCCCACATGTACTCCCTCCTCCTTCACTGCTTAGTCTTTTTAACCCTAAAGCTCATGTCTGTACCCTGAAGATGGCTGAAGATGGGTGCAAGTGTTCATTTGGTGTGCTGGGGTCAATGACTCGACCTGTCATGTGGAAGCCTGAGAATTTAGGTCTGAGGCCTTAAATTCTAGTTTCAGGCTCAAGCCAGAGAAAGGAGCCCCTATGCTCACTATAGAAAAAGAAGGCTCTGTGTTCATGGCTCTTTGACACAAGATTATACAAATCTGATACACAATGTCAAAGCAAGTGTTGAGATGGTATGTCATACCAAATACTAGATAATGAGGTGATATAACAGTTCTCTGACAGGAAAAGAAATTCACTTTAAAGTCCAAAGATACTTCCAATAAAATGAGTTAGGGAATTCCAAAGGCTCAAAATTCAAGACCAAAGACCTACCTCATTCAGCTAAATCTGTTCAAAATGCTGTTCCCTTTTCAGAAAGACTCAGATATAGAAAGACTAACTGATCATGATTCAACTAACTTGCCAGATTAGAGACAAAATTGATTCAGATTCAAATCTTCTATTTCTGTGAATACTTCATATAATAATAATCTATCCAGTTGAAAAAGATCATAAAATAAAGCCATCATAAAGATATAACAAACATGTTGGTAATAAAATTGAGGCTCATTAAAATCTGTATTTAATTGCATGGTAGTAAAAAAATGTACTGAAATCACAAAATGGCTTTTAATTTGGGAAATTGAATATCCCCAAAATATCAATGCTTTCCAGCACTTCATTATAAATTCTGTAGCTTACAGCTATGACTTTCAAATTTTGTATCTCTTTAATTTAGTAAAGTAGCATCGAAAAGCAAATGCCTTCTTTCTGATTAACAAATGTGTAATGGTTGCATGTTCACAACTTTGCAGAATCATGCAGATGACAGAATATGGCACAGTGAAGATGAAGCCATTTTTTCAAAATAACGCTGCTTTTAACTCTCGACCAACATCAGCTTCTACTACAGGAAACATGGTAATTATAATATCTAACATTGTCTCTTAGAAGATGAATAAAAATATTTAATATGGTTTTTAATAAAAGTAATCATTAAACAGAGAAACAAAACAAGTAACTGTCATTAGTATGGATATTATTTCTGGTATGGTATCCAGAGCTGTATGTATGTACATTTTAGGCTACAAATCTCTGTTTTCTGTGATGGAGGCTCAATTAATAGTGATTTTTGTTGACAATAACCCACTAACAACAGAAGTTCATACTCCAAAGCTTTGCTAGGGCAGATGGCCTCATGAGTGTTGGATGACAGCTTTGACATGGAATACAAAATTTAAGCAAGAAAACTGATTTTATTTCACATACAAATGGCTTGACAGATTAAAGAGGTAACCCATTTCCAGGAATAAATATTTACTAGTGTCAGCAGGAAGGGTGGCATAAAGACTTTTAAAGTCCTCTCTTCATAAATACAATGAGGGAACTATCAAAAATTACCAGAAACAACAACTTTCAGAGAACTCCGGAAATCAGCAACGACTTGTAGAAATCTGAGGAGTCTATTCAAAATAAATCATAATAATGTCTCCTTGATTCCATGGTACACTTGATAACTAGGAAGGAGCCGTCCGTCAGTCAGCCAATGAAGGGAACACAATAAGGCTGGAGCTCCTTCAAAGCTCTAGTCTCAGAAAAATATCACTATTTGATTTATCAGTAAAAAGATTCCTGTGGTATAGTTGCTTACTAATGTTACCTGGCTATCACTTAGTTAAAACAAGAGCATTTGTTAAAAATTATACATTTTAATAATTTAGTATCATGGCTACCAGTGTCTATGAATAACAGCTGGGCCAAACAATAAGCAAAGCAAAAAGCCTAAAAGAAAAGAAACAGGGAATGTTATATTCATGAGGAATTTTGAAAAGGAATAACATCCTGTGAATACAGAAAACCATGTTCACACCGTGCACATGATCAGTGTGAAGAAGACCTGCGGAAGGTACTAAGCTCCAACCTTTGTCTAAATCGAGACTCTATATAATCAGGAAGTGAAGGCAAAGACAGAGTTACAGTACCTGACTAAGCACTGAAGGAAGTTCTATCACCCAACTTAGGGCCCTTGTACAAAATCTAAGCCAACTGTTGACTCCAGATACTTAAGAAAATTCTCTGTCCAATCACACCTGAAGACTATCTTAACTGGGTGGAGGATTCACTGGTCATATGACAAAAGTTATTTCAGAAAAGTAAAAAATAAAATTAAATGATAAATCAAAACAATAACAAACCCAGGAGAGGGAGAAGAATTTGATTTCCAAACTATTCTTATACTTTATTGTGAACTTGCATTTTTTAGCAATAACAACAAAAATCATCCACATAAAGATGAAAATAGGCCTACACAAAGGGGAAAAAGGCAGTCCACTGAAATTGTATGTGAGAGAAAGCCTTACTAGACAAAGACTTTAAATCAGCATTTTAAATATACTCAAAGTACTGAAGAAAAACTGGTTGTAAAATACTAAAGACTTTGTAAAGTAATGAAGAGTGACATGTGACTAAGAATATCACTAAAGAGACAGGAATTTTTTAAAAAGAACCAGAGGACATTCTTGTATGAAGTGTACAAGAACTGCTGAAATAAGTCACCCCTATTCAGTAGGTGATTTGAACAGGCACAAGAGAGTCAGTCTGTAAACTCAAAGACAATTCAATTAAGATTATTTGGCTTGAGGTACAAATTTGTTTAAAAAAGAAAAAACAACACATTTTTTCAAGCTAAAGTTACACTTTATGCCCCAGCCTGGACTGTGATTCTCCCCCATTAGTGCTTCCTGAGCCACTAGGTATCTACATATTACAGGAGCCTTACACATTCTATGTAGGATAGAGTCAAAAATACTTCACTAGCTAACATATAAACTGTTAGACAAAGGGTAAGTAGGGAGAGCAGCAAGAAAGGCAACTTGTCATAATGGATCTGTAATAAGATTAACAGTTCGTATTTCAAAAGAAATCAGAGAGAACAAACATCAGTAGATGACATAAAATGATGTAAGACAAAGACTGTGAACCAAGATTTCTATATCTAGACAAGCTATTCATCAAAAAAGAAGATGAAATTAAGACATTCCTATATAAACAAAACTGAGAACATCCATTCTCAGCAGGCCTGCCTTACAAGTAACACTAAACCCAGATCTTTAGAGATGAAAGTACACTGGTCTAATCTACATAAAGAAATAAAAGCTACCAATAACAGTAACTGCATGATTAATCATAGAAGACAGCATAAATTTGGCTTTTGTTTGCAACTCTAGTTTTTAACTTAATCTGATTTAAAAGACAACTGTGTAAAGCACTAATTATAAATCTGTGTGGATGGACACAGACTGTCTAAAATTGAAATGTTTATGCCAGTAACCACACAAAGAAAGAAGAAAGAGATTTATATACTAGCAATGTTGTTATATACTGTTAATTTTATTTAATTACTATTATTAATTAAGTTGATATTAATTCAAACTAGATTTAAGATATGCATTGTAATAATTAAAACAATCATTTAAAAACACTTAAAAATACAAATACACACACACATACACACACAAAGAAACAAGGGAAAGAAAGTCACACTAAAGAATATCTACTTGCCACAGGAGTGTATAATGTGTTGAAGTATGTCCCCAGAGAGTATATGTTGAAGTCCTAAGCCCCCAGTGCTGTCAATCTGACCTTATTTCAAATAGGGGCTTTGCAAATGTAATCAAGTCATAGTGAACTAAAGTGGGATCTGATTCAAGAGCTAGCATATAAGAAGAGGACATGCAGACAAAGATATAGAGAGAAAAAGCCATGCAAAGACTAAGATGGAGACTGGGCTACGTCTACAATAAAGAAATGTCCACAAACTCAGAAGTTAGGAGAGGAAGTGAAAGGACTTTCTCAGAGTCTTTAAAAAGACTGGTCCTGTCAATACCTTTGAGTTTCGATTTTCAGCATCCAGAACTATGAGAGAATTAAATTATGTTATTAGCATACCTATTTTGTGCTACTTTGCTACAGTAGTTGAACTAAAATAAAGGCAGTAGTAGAGAAGTAGAAAAAGTAACAAATTATCTGGGTGCTGGTGGCTCATGCTTGTAATCCTAGATACCTTAGGAGGCTGAGATCTGAGGACTGAGGTTCAAAGTAGCCCAGGCAGGAAAGTCCTTGATACTGTTATCTCCAATTAACTATCAAAAAGCTGGAAGTGGAACTGTGGCTCAAGTGAGAAAAAAAGCTTACAGACAAAGCCAGGTCCTAAGAACAAGTCCCAGGACTGTAACCAAAAATTTAAAACAACAACAACAACAAATTAGCAGGATCTGTTGAAGTGGGAAAACTGAGACAAACAACTAAAAGATTAAAGTCTGAAATTTTAATGGGCAAGAATATAGACTGATATTTAATATAACACTGCAAGACAAAAAGGGATAAATGCTTGTTTTTAAGATATCATAAAGGTTCTTAACATGTATCCATGATAATTTCTTCTTTATTGCCAAACATTAAGAGACGGAGGTATCCAGAACATTTTTCTCTGAAGCAAAAAACATTATATGTATCAAAATTTCCACAGTGATCTTTAAAAAGTCCCACTAACACATGCTATCAAAAAGAACAATAGACATTTCCCTCCTCAAACTAAGGCCCATTTGGAAAACTTTCAACACTGCTCTAAACAGTTTGGTTTTCTCTGGTCCAAAAGGTACAAACTCTCATGATGATATAATTTATTCCATGTAGCCGGTGCTCACCATAATCTAGTCCATCTAGACTATTCTCACTGTAGTCTATTTGATAGTTTTGCTATAACACATGCAGAAAAAAAAGTTATTGGTGGTGATCATATAATTAAAACCCCTAATGTTTCCAACATAGAACACATTCATTACTTACAATAAAGAATAAAAAATAATGAATAATTTTGTTGACACCTTAAAATTTGAAAGCTTGACAGGTTCATATGAATTATTTCTGTGACAGAAAGGATGATGTGGGAGAAAAGCTATGAAATAGACCTAAAAACAACAGCCAATTTAGGATTCCAAAAACTAACAGAAGGGGGCAAAGGAAATGAGCTTTGCTGACAGCCATGCAGAATGTCCTCCTCCACTACTCCATGAACCATTAAGCTCATTGCCACACTGTCTGTTTTACACCATGAATCACCTGAAAATTCCATTATACCTGGTATAAAATATGAGGATTTCATATTGAGTGCTGCATTAGCAAGTGGTTTAGATAGCCTTCCAGAGGCTATCAGAGCAAAGAAATCAATAGAGAAAGATCTTAGGAGAAAAATGTATAAAGCAAGGTGTATTGGTTGCCTTCTGTATTAGTCATTCTCTGTGCTGGGGAGTGCAAAGTCAGTGGCAGCTTTTCTCAATGGCTTGGATGTAAATGAATTCCTAAATTAATGAGGAAGATAAATCTCACAAAGGGTACATTGTGGAGCTTGAGCTACACTAATTTTTACAGGTGACATGGAAGCATTCTCAGCTACTCCCTTGAAATAAAATATTCAAAGGCCTGGCAAAGTAAAGTGATTCTTAAGATGCAAATTAAGCCATGTCTAATGCCCTCCTACCTACATAAATGGAAATACACAGTAAGATACTAGAAGATCAAACAGATATATGTGTGCGCCATAACTGAGATATGTAAATTCCCATTTTATATGTATGCTATAATGAAATAGGTCTATTATCTATCTATCCATCTATCTATCACCTATCTGTTTATCTTTAAGAGTACTATGTTTTATTAAAAGGTATAAACACTAAGACATGGCTCCAGATATTTGACTATGACATAGATTTCTTTATAAAGATTTGCTAAGGTAAGTATAAGGCTGTATTCCCAGCACCTGGAAGACTGAGCCAGGATTTCAAGTCTACAGCCAGCCTGTACTACACAAGGAAACTATCTCAAACAGAATGGATTAGCTAAGGCTTTTCCCATTCCACGTGACACACATTTTGTTGCTATGTTCTTCTTTTCCTCTCAGGAAAACTATCCTCTCTACTGGAATTGAGCATTCACATCCCCCTATATTTCATGAGTAAGTATTCAATAAGTTAGCCCAATGGTAAGAAAAACACAGTCACAATAATAATGGTTGAGAATTTAAGTTTATAAAATGTGGAAGAAAGCAACCAAAAATGACTTGGCTATCTGTATCCCCACATTGGGTCTGGACACCAGTGCATAGATGGTAACTAAGAAACTGGAACTGAAAATTATAGTGCAGTCCACAGAGCAGGCCTCTCTACACAAAATATTCATGTCCACAAAACAATTTTTAGGCCAAGCATTTCCCATTGTGCTCCTCAGGAAGACAGACATCTAATACTTTTGACACAAGAAGTATTCATCCTTGTCAAAGTTGATTATTTGCATGTATGAAAATAACATAAAATGTATTGAAATTGTTTTAGGAAATAGGAAAGGAATAACATAGAGTGATACAGGGGGTAAGATTGATTGGAATATATGATATACACATGTGGAAATGTCACAATAAAATCCAACCTGTATAAAAATATATGCTAATAAAAAGTTATGAATATTCATCCACAAAACAGCACAGTTACCCCTAGAAATATATCATGGATATTAAGCATAAAATACATCAACAACCAGAATAATGTGTTCTGAGATCAAGTCTATTTATGAGCTCGTCTCTATTCTGAGTCAGTCCTTCAGATTCAAGCGGTAATGAAGCTAAATTAGTTAGCCTTAATATTTAAACTGATGTTCAGAAATAGGAAGCAATATATGATGCACATGTTTCTGCGGGGTTGCTTTGTTGAAAGAAAACTCAACCTACTTGGATAGGGTTAGAATTATGAGCTAAGGTGAGGACAAAGGAACCAAAGCATCATAATAACAGAGGCTGAGACAAAGGTATGGGCAGAGAAGCATATTAGTAGAAGGGTATGACTGAAGTTTTGAAGATATTGAGACCCAAATTAAACTGGGAAGTTGATGGGTTACAATGTTGGGCAAGGTCTACCATCTGGCTTTGGGGGCAAAGGCATTTCAATTCAGTCTTTCATTACAAGTAGTCCAATTGTTCAGAAGCTATTCAAAATTTCCAGATTAACACATATTTTAGTTTCCACATTGACGGATTTCACTGATCTCTTTCAACATTTACTCATGGATATCATGTATATTAGTTATTTTTTGTTGATGTGACAAAATACCTGAGAGAAACAATCTAAAGAAGGAGAGACTTATTTCAGTTCAAGGTAACAATGAATCAGTCCTTGGTCCACTGAGCCCAGGTACTTGGGCAGAACATTATGGCAGTGAGAACTATGATGGAGGACAACTGTTTGGTGGAAGTCAGGAGGCAGAGTGGCCTGGGATTCAGCAGAACCTTCAACGTTCCACCCGAGTGACCTACTTTCTCTAGTGAGGTCCCATTTCAGTTCCTAAAGTTTTAAAAAATTTCCCAAATGGCACCACCAGCTGGGCATTCAACACATAAGCTTGTGGGCACATTTTATATCCTAACCACAGCAAAGGATGAGAATGAAACAGAGCCGATTATTATAACCAGTAAGGAAGTGGGGCCAGTAGTCAGATCATACCACACACTGACAAGTCACAAAAGCTATGTGGATAACGGAAATGAAGAGTATTTCTTTTTTATCATCTTGCTCAAAATATATCATCTAGCATGTCCTTTTATTCACCAATAACTAGAAATGATTCTATAACAGTATAGAATGTATTTTCTATTATTCTGGGAAGTGTAAATGTTTAGGAAAAAATAATAAAAACCTCACTAATGAGCTCAGTTTGAAAATTCTGTATTGCTTTGAGGAAAAGTAAGCACAGCAAGTATTGAGTTTGCTATGATTCTGAAATGATGAAGCTTTCATTTTTTAAAAAAAAGTCTGCCAAGACAAACATTAATGTTCATAAATTACCATGAAACAAAAGTCCTTGACAGGTGTCTTTCACCAGACAGATACCTTCACTCTGGTAAATGCACAACTGGAAGGACATTTTACTAGAAATAAGCACACATAAAGAGTAGCAGGAAGCTAATTGCTATCATGGTTGAGTTCCAGACCAGAAACCAGATGAAATATTTAAAATATCATTCTTTGTGAGTAATCTCTTGATGACAAAAAATGTAACTTAGATTAAATGCAAGTCTTAAATCTATATATTTAAATTCGTGGCAAATACTAATGTGACTATTAGTACGAATATTTTCTGACAAAATTTTACCAAGTTTTTATATATATATATATATATATACATATATATATATATGTATGTATGTATGTATGTATGTAGCTTAATTTATGATAAGTATATGATTAGTCCTTCATAATAATCAATTGCACTCTAGATTCTACTTGACCTCTTTGGGGCAATTTTGAGACACACAGGCTTCTTAAAGAGAGATATCGGTTACATTAAATTATTCACAATAGAGGAAACATCAGAAATGGCTCAATACCATAGATACTTCCCATTTTTCTTCCTGTTCAACAGCTTTAATATATTTTCCTGCCAGCCAATCCAGAAAACTAATGACAAGACAAATTGTTTGAGTTTAAATTTTCCTCCTTGCCTATCTATTGCTGCCTTCTCTAGTGGAGATTATAAATAATGGTAAAGGTATGGATAGGAAGAAGAAAGAATTTAAGGTCTTAGAAAATCTACAACTTCAATACTCATACAAGGAACCCATGTACTCTACACATTGGCCTGGATTGCAAGTTATTTTAGCAAGTAAAATAAGATGCATCTCCAAGTTTCCCCATTGTCAAGTACATCTTCACAAAAGTATGATCTATAAGTGAGAAATATACATGCTAATCAATCCCAAATGCTTCTGAAACTTGGTGCTCAAGGCAGATAGGAAGCAGCTTCAACACCAAAGACATGTAGCCAAGGAACAGCTAATAAGCTAACCTCAGAGCTACATTACTTAATATACATTTATTAAGTGTGTATTAGCACAGGCACTGAAAGCAAAAGAAAAATAAGGCAACTTTATGGATGGAATCAGAGTGTTTTCCACAAGCCCATGGGATGAAAACTTGATCCCCATCTGGTGGTATTATTTTAAGACGTGCAAGTAGCTTTAAGAGGTGGGGTCTATTTGGAGGAAGTACAGGTCTCTGGGGCCTTCAGTCTTGCCTAAACTCCTAGCTGATGTGAACTTCTCTGTCACTCCCTTCTAGCCAGGATGGACTGAAACCTCTGAAATAATGAGCCAAAATACATCCTTCCTCCTTTAATTTGTTTATGTCTACAACTTTGTCATAGTTACAAAAATGCTAAGTGGCAGAAGTAGGGAGTAGGGCTATTGCTATGACTATCTGAAAACATATCTCAGAAGTTCCGGAATTAATGGGAGAGGAATTTGAGAATGCCTGGAGACACAGGCTAGAGAATCCTGAGAAGGCTGTAAATGAAGCACAGTCAGGGTTAGGCACTCAAAAGAGTAGAGGTGCTAACAGGAATGTGGACAGTGAAGTGGGTTTCGGATGGAACTGAACTAGAGGCCATTAACTTTACAGTCCAGCAATAAACTCGTCTACATTTTGTCTATGCCTCGAGACTCTGAGGGAGGCTAAATTTAAAGATGATGGACTAATTAATCTCGTGCAAGGGACTTCAAGGCAGCATGACACTCAAGCTATGGCATGATGGCTGCTGGTTGCTTTAATCAAAGTTATAGTGAAATCTATGAGCAAAAAGCAGAGGGGAAAGGCTTAGAAAACTTGGGATTTTGCATAGAAAAAAAATGCTCATAAAAATGTAGGGTCAAGAACAGTGTGGCTGCCAAAAAAGGTAATTAAAAAGAAGCCACGCCAGGTGCCAGGGGCTCATGCCTGAAATCCTACTCATGAGGCTGAGATTGGAGGACTGTGAATTGAAGCCAGCCAGGGTAGGAATCCATGAGACTCATCTCTAAAAACCAACAAGAAGCAGAAAGAGGAGGTGTGGCTCACAGGATAGAGTGCCAGCCTTGAGCAAAACAGCTAAGGGGCAGTGCCTAGGCCCAAGTTCAAGCCCCAGCAATAGTACACATACACACAAAGAAGTAGGTGGCATTGGGACAATAAGAAAGATATCTTGAGAACATCTCAGGAATTTGGTGGATTCTATTCACTGCAGGCTCATTTGAAAGAGTTCTGAAGTCCCTGTTGGTACAGGGCCACCTAGTATAGTGGTGTTTCTCTACAATCAGCTATCCAAGTTCTCAAAGCCTGGATATTGCTTGAATTAACAGCAGACCTTGGTGTTGTCCATTTAATACTGATTGCATGCATACAGAATGTGAGAGTTATGGGCTTTGAAGGCTTCCACACAGATTTGAAAGAAATTTCTGGGAGGCCAGGCAGTGTATGATGGGGTCAGGATGGCTGCACGCACCCCCTGAGAGGGTAGTGCTGAACACCATGGGGGTGAAGCTACAGAGGCAACAGAGACCCTGGAAAGTTAGAGATGCCTAGAATATGGAATGTCTGGTGAGGAGAGCTGCAAGCAAAAGCAGAGCCAGATTAAGAGATAGGTCATGTAGGATGAAATTGACGGAACAAGAAGGGACAGGCTGCCTAAGTCCTTTACAGTGCATCTCATAGCATGAGTTTGGGATGCTGGAAATGGAGCTACAGGATTGAATGTTTGCATGCTAGGTGTCAATCTTGCTTTGGTTCCATCTTTCCTTACTAGTCTACTTTTTCCTTTGGGAATAACAATATTTATTCTGTACCATTGTGTCTTAGAAGTATGTACCTTTTTTTTTCTTACATGAGCACACAGCTAAGAGTTTGTCTTGAGCCTCACAAGAGATTTTGAACATTGACTTTCAAACCATGTTGGAAATCTAAAGACTATTGGAACTCTTAAGACAGACACTCTGCATTTTTCATTCTGAGATGACCCATGAGTGCTGGGACACCAGGGCAAAGTGTAAGGGTAAGATCTGGAATTTCCCCCACATATCATGTGTTGAAGACATGGTCCCCATCTTGTGGCAGTCTTGGAAGGTGCTGGAGGTAGGGACTAGATCTCTACTTTCTCTGCATCCTGGTCACCATTCTGTTGTTCTGCATCCCCATGCCATCCTTCTACTAATGGACTGACACTGTAAGCCAAAATATCACTGAGTAGCTTCTGTCAGTGAAGAAAAATCTAACAAAAACAACATAGAACATTTAGGGAGACTGGATTCACACATAATCAGGAGGCTCTCAGAGGAGTGTGGAGAAAAATCTGTAGTGGTAAGAGTGTGGGAAGGGCTCATGAAGACCCAACAGAACAAGAGAAAGCACTTGAAGGTCAGAAGAAACTAGAAACCAGGTCAGTGGCAAATGAACTACGTGGCTTGGCTAGTTATACAACCTTTCTACTATCTGGCTTTTCAATCAATACAATGAAGGTAATAATATCTATAAAACTAGCTTGTTTTAAGAAGGAAAAAGATCAAATGTGGAAAGCAATCTGTCTGGCCTCTTATAAATACTAAGCACCTAACAAATCATACTGATTTACTATCAATTACGATTATTATCATCAGAATTCATTTTTATATTATTTATTCATTCATGGAAAAAAGTTACCAGTGGTTTCTGATGCCTGACTGGCAGTACTTAATGTGCCTCCATGACTGAGCTTGATGCACTTTGTTCATGTGTATTCTTTTCATTCTGAATTAATAACTTGGCTATGGATTGTCTGGAGGAGAAACTAAACACTGTAGTTACAATACAGATCAAATTTATAAAATGTTTGGCTTTCAGTTTACTCAAGAGGAACATGCCAGTGTTTTTATGCAAATATTACCAACAGGAACGTAAACCCAGGGAAAATACTTATTTGTAACTAGAGAGGCAATATTTTAGTCAAGACACATAGTAGGAAATATCAGTGAATCTGATTAAGACATGGGAATAAGATAAAAAGAATTGAAGATTATGAAAGTGATTTACATATATATATATATATATATATATATATATATATATATATATATATATATGCAAGCATCATATGGAAATAGAATAAAAAGGCATCTTAAAGATCCTTAACATAAGACTAGTGTTTCTAGAAGCACATGTGAATCTAATATAGAATACCACATATATGCACAGTGATGCTACTTCTTTGATTCCTTATATTTATGTTTGAGATATCTCTATGAGGAATATCACCATTATATCATATAGGTGGGGTATGTGTATAAAATGCAAGGATAAGTTATAAACAGGGATTGCAGATATTTTCAAATGACATTTTACTACTTGGTTGTCGGCTAGTAATATAGTTATTCCTTTAATCCAGCATGCTTTCATTTGTTCAATATTTCCTATAAAAAGTGATGCCAGGCATTGATACAACTTAGAAGTGTATTCTATGTCAAGTACAATATGCATTGTCTGTTACTATGAGCTCTAAATGCATTCTCAAATGACCTTCTTTTTACTCACTATGATTTTAAATAATAGGATAGAAACTTTGGAGTTTTTCTTTAAATAATTTTCCCCTTAAACTCTTCCCCAAAAAAGCTGGTAAAGGGTCTTTAAAAAAATCTTGAGAGTCAGGTGAATGTGAAGTGATCAGAATGAAGGAAGAGGAAAACAGCCCAGTGAAGTGCTCTGTAATTAAACTGTGCTGTGTGAAGCATGTCCTAGAAACACAAGAAGGCTGATTCCTACCAATAAAATGCTCAAGAAATCCTCACTCAGAGGGTATTAACACTCACAGTAGTTATTTCAAGAGTGGGTTCCTTTTATCCTTTCAGTTAAGAAAATCCTACCTTCAGTCACTGTTATTTTTTTTCCTGGTTTTTTTTTTTTTTTTATCTTCTGTCTCTCCTACTTCTTTTTCCTTTCTTATGGGGAAACTCTGTTTAGCACCCTTCAAATAAATCAAGTAATTTCTGTAGAGTGTCCCTAAGCCTATTGAGAGGAAAATGAGGAAGGATGATGTAGTGCTGGACAAAGAACTGAGATCACCAGATTTGAGCTTCCTTCCCTAAGGCCATTTTGGTCCCTGGAAGCCAGGTGAGCCAGCTGGAGCTCATTATCATCTTCTCTACTACATAGGATGTGTTTGTGGGCCATTGCCCATTCTGGAATCTGTACCCTGAGGAGGATGAGAGGAACCACAAAGGTATATATAAAAAAAAAAAAAAATCCTCTCAAAGTGGAGAAAGCTGACAAGGTCTTACTTTCAGATTGTGTGGATCTTCTGTTCATGTATACTGTATTGTTTCCTCTGTTTTGTTTTGTTTTCTTTTTTTAATAACCATCCCACTTGTGGTAGCCTGAATCACCCCCCCTGCTTATAAAACACAGATAAATCAGTGGCTTTCTATGGGTAAAACCCTGCCAATTCCCACTTACTCTGTCAGCTTTTGCTACCTCTTCTGGCCAGAAGTGGTAAGATTTCTGAGATTTATTTTATGAAGAAAGCTTTTCCTTATTTATTCTTTCATAGTCATTTAGTGAGCACTACAGGATGGTGTTGTGAATCACAGACAGAAATGACAAAGTGCTTGCCTCAATAAAGTGACAGTGAAGGAAAGGTCAACATTATACATGTATCGTATTTTAAAGCAAGGGTTTGAAAAAATATGTGACCATCAGAACATGTTATCACTTGAAACTGGAGAGGTAGCTTAGTGGCAGAGTAGTTGCACAGAATGCACTAGCACTGTAAAAGAAAGAAAGAAACAAAACAAGCAAAACTACCTGTCATCTATGATCTATGAACTAAGTACATGTGATTTTCCTGGCAAACTATTAGCTCATATTTAGCATCTTCTTATGACTTTCTAAACTGTCTGCCATTGCTTTAGATGGTGAGCACTAGGATTTACTACGAATTTAGTATTTGCTGGTGCACTCTTGAAATCAATTAAAATGATGAATTTAATCCAATTCAGCTGGCCATCTTAAAGTTGTTCATGATATTTTTCCCTTGTGCTTTCTGAAGGTCTCTGACAATACCTACTATGGGTACTGTAGGTGATCCCAGATCTTTTTTTTTTTAAATCAAAAGAAAGTGAAAATATTTTTGGGTGTGTGGGGGGAGAGTGGCATTTCCCTTTCTACCAAAGACACAACTGGTGCATTCCTGGGTGTTCATGATGTATTCTGTGCTTCACATTTACTATAAACTTAACAGAGTACTGAGATCCTAGCCTATTTTATTTTTTTTTAAACAAAGAATCACTTGCTTTTTCAAGTAAAGTAAAAGTTGATATGCTTCTGACTGTAAATCATAATTAGCCTACACTATCTTAACATGTAAATCATACACCCATACTAGAAAACTCTAGCTAGGAACATGAAAATTATAAGATTGAAATCACAAAATTTCTTCACTATATATTTATAATTATCAAGATTATTATCAATTCTATTTAAAGCAGCTCTAAAACATGTTGTTGATATTAGGATGATTAGTCAACAAAAACCTTGTAGAGTCTTGATACCAAATCAAAAGAAGTAATTTTAAAATATTTAGGTATTCATTTACATTTAAGTATTATATTTCAGCAAATATAATTGCTTTCAGTTTGTTGGAACTTTGTTTTTCTAAATGAGCTTACTGCAAAGAACATACCTGATTGAAAACAAGAGATTTGTCTCTATACTTAAAGATGACTTTCTAAAAGTACTTAGATCACATCTCTAGTAATGTAAGTCTAAGATAACTGCTTTTCAAATAATAAAGATGGATCCTAGCATGCTCTTTTTCATGGAAATGTCTGTGGTATTTGTCATCAGCCATCAGTTCCTTGGATATGTGTCCATTTTTTAATAGGTTGACAAGGGGAAATATTCTGGTTCATGGATATAAAACTGAAACCCAAGAGAGAAGCTTCACCTGTCTTTGTTTCTAGTGATCACAGATGAACCAGGAGAAGTGTACTAAGCTCCATACTCCTTTGATTCCACCTTGATCCTGAGTTCCTCCAGACATAGGGATGAAATTGAAAATCATCCTCAAATTTGAGGCTTAATATCCATGCTGCTGGGCATAAAGGAGTGCAGATAATAGCTCTCAAGCAGGCTAGGGCTCAACTTGAAGGAAATGGGTGAAATTTATACATTGGGAACTGGAAGGATAACAAAGCTACAAAGAATCATAATAAGAGCTGAGGGGCAGTGGCTCACTCCTGTAAGCTAGCTACTCAAGAGGCTGAGAGCTCAGGATCCCACCAGGCCAGGCAGAAAAGTCCACTTAACTACCAAAAGACCAGAAGTGGAGGTGTGGGTCAAATGGCAGAGCATCAGCCTCTAGTTTACAAAAAAAGCTGAAAGACAGAGCCCAGGCCATGAGTTCAAGTACCAGCATTAAAAAAAGAAAAGAAACATAAATAAAGTGGCAACTATTAAAAATTTTAAACATTAAACAGTAATAAGGATATAATGAAGCAAAAACAAATCACATACTTTGTCAGAGAAGGGAGTTGAAAGTCTCAATTGACTCCTGGTCTCCTGGTATTGTGAGACTACAAACAAGTATACCACATGGTCTGTGTCACCACGAGAATGTGTGTTTTACTTACCTCCAGATGCTCTAAAATATAGGGTGGATTTGTCATGCCAAGCCTGAGCATCGCTCCTTCAGGAATCACTTCCACCAGCTTCCATAGGAGTGTGGGGAGGTCAGTGCCAATATCTCTGCCATAGGCCCCCGTGTCTTCACTGGTCAACCAGATCTCACAAACACCCTCTGTGAATCAAAGAAGATAATTAACAGAGCGATGGTAGAGCTGTTTCCTTCATCATTACAGCTGCTCACTCATTTTAATGCAGTGTTTCTCAACATTATTATGCAGGAAGTCTGGGCATTCAATTGCGAAGAAAAAGCAACATATCCCAAGGTGGTAGTGGATTATTAAGTTCATTTTATGAACACTAGAGAGTTACAACAATGCTGAAAATGATCCGTGTGTTCTATGAAATGATTCACATTCACAGCCAATCAGTTCAACCCTGCTTCCTTCCGGAACACTCCAAGGCTGATCTTCATGCCCATCTCAAGAGAACATCTATTTTAGCCACAAACAGGCTGGTCATCCCACATAACAGGGATAGTCAACAGTTAGCTCACTGTATCCATCTGCCACCAACCTAAGATGAAAATGTTAAGTGAAGTTAAAGATTAACTTACAAATTATTCATTACAGAGAGCCCATGTTTCTCCCCCGCCCCCAAGTAGGTAGGTGTTCTAATCTGTTTTCTTTATTCAATTAACATAGTGCTTATTTTATTACTGTGTTCTAAAGAGTTAGATGCCACATTAAGTGTTTGTGCTGGAAACCTGTTTACTGACAGCTCCAATCCTATGTCCTATTCAACCAGGATTTAGAAAGCTGTACTTATATTTTTGTTGTTATAAAGAATCCCATCTTCAAGTATGATAGCTGCCAATAACATCCTTCCAAAGAATCAGGTGGAAATAGTTTTAGATCACTTAGTGCCATTTAAAATGAATTAAACAGAATGGGCTCTAAGAGTGATGAAGGTTTTTCTAGTCCACATCAGAACACTTCCAAACCCATATTCAATTAAAGGATTAGCTTGTTCTAAAAGGCCAAGTGATTTGCAAGGGTAAAACAAACAATAAATGAGCCTGTGAAATTTGTTCATGCTCAAGTGATTTGTTGCTTTTGAAGAACCTCAACACACATGGCACACGAACTAAGATTTCAGCCTGGACCACAGTGTTTCTAGAAAGTGTCATCAAATTATCATTTTAAATTGTCTTTAGTTGACAAAAGGGCTTCAAAAATACATTTAACTCTTCCTAACCAAGACAACAAATAAAATGCATGGCTTTTACACAAATGTGGACTTAGAATTCACAGAATTTTTTAAAAAGCCAAAACAAAAGAGCTTTAGTATACTGCCCAGCTTAGAGGTAATATCTGTCACAGATCTCCCATTAAAATAAAAAAGATATATACTTCATCAAAAATTCATGTAACCCATATAAAAATGTTTCCATTTTCTGAAGCAGGCACAGCCCCACGTACACCATCACAACGTGGAAAATACAAGGATAACAATATTCAAGAGGCAGAGGCAGCGGGATTGCTGTTCAGGGCCAGACTGGGCTACATAGCGAGACTCTGTCTCAAAAATAAACAAACAACAAAACCCCCACTAAGAAGAGAAATAAAATTTTAGTTTCCCAAATGAAAGAATTCTGAGTTGGTAATGAGAATGAAGCTATTAAAAAAAAACCTCCAATAAGAAAGCTGAAAATATTTACACTTTAAAAAATTAGTAGTGTTATAAACATAAACATTTAAACCCAAGTTTAAATTATAAATCCTCAATTCTTAGTGTGTGTGTGTGTGTGTGTGTGTGTGTGTGTGCTCGCACGCACGCACCAGTCCTGTAACTTGAACTCAAAGTCTAGGTACTGCCTCTGAGCTTCTTTGGCTCAAGGGCTCTATCACTTGAGTTGCAGCTCCACTTCAGCTTTAGTGGAGATAAAAGCTTCACAGACTTTCCTGCCTGGGCAGGCTTTGAGCCACAATCCTCAGATTTCAGCCTCTTGAGTAGCTAGGATTATAGGCATGAGCCATCAGTGCCCAGTTCCTTTTAGTTTTAATCATTCAGTTAAAACATGATTTCTTTACCCTCTAAAGAAGTATGTGTCTATAGGCTATATTTATAGTCTTACAATTCTATAAACATTCTCTGTACATAAAATAAATATTTTCACTTTGAAAATGAATTGCAATTAATGGGGTCATCTTTATTTTAATATTATATACATAATCAGTCAGGGGATTCATACATTATTTAAAAAAACACATTTTTATCACAAATCCACTCGAGGAAAAGGGATGGCTAAGTAACAACATAAACAGATTTTAAAACATTCTGAAAGAGGTTATAAAAACAGGACATTTTTCCATGATTTTCCAGTTACTGGCATTTGAGCAGCACAATATGAATATTTTAAAATGAACAGAATAATTTTAATTTGTAATTTTTCCATCCAAATGGTTCCATGTTATGCCTTATGTAGAGGCAATGCGTTCCTGGAATAGTGCCTTGCTGTTGCTAGATGAATATAGAAGGGGAAAATCACTATGAATAGGAATGGAAATAACATCCACACAGAAAACAGCAGTTGGCTCTTCAAACTGCAAAGGTGGGGACCAATAGCCCCCTGGTGGGCTAAAGCTTCAAATTAAATCACATAAAGAGGAAGCAGCTGTAATATTAAAGCAGCCACAACAGAAATAATACTCTTTATGTCCCTAAGACCAAGGCTGCTAAAATGTTCGTGTAAGAGAAGCCTGGTCCAGAATACAATAAAATGAAAGACATGTAAAGACATGTGAAGCCCTGGACTGGTGAATTTTGCCCTGTTAGTCCAATGCCCTAAGTGGTGTTGTATATCAGTGTGAGAAAGTTAAGATCTGTGATGTGGACATGAGGGTCAATATCTCACATCTTAGGACATGCAAATCACTTGGTATAAGGTAAACATAGAATAACTGTGTCTGATGCCCTTTTTTCCTGAGAAATCTTGCTAGTTTCCTATTATGAGTACTTCCTGGACTGGTATACAAATGCAACAGGGAGCTAAGGGTCATGATAATCACTCATGGACATACACTCAGACACATGCATGTACACAAGGCTGCACACATAGCTAGCTATATTTATGGAGAAGAGTGCTCACCTAAACAATTTTGTTCCTTAAAGACTTCCGTTATAAACTATGTTTTGTTGCACATTCACTTCTTAAACCATCCATCAAACATCTACTGTTCTTCTTTACTTGGTGCACTGCAGTTATTTTGGATCATGACAGATATGGATTCATCAGTAATCTTTTGTTATTGCCTAGGAGCTGGCCAGGGGACACTGTCTGGTACACAGGGTACTTCCTGTACATCCCTACTATGGATGTTTTGGAGGACATAGACTCAAGCAGCAAGGCTGGCTTGAGTCTATTATGTCTGCATCAGGGAGATTATCCCAGTATGTACTATAACATGCTCTTTGATCAATACACGTGAGAAAAATACACACATAAAAATGAAAAAGAGATATAGGAAGGACTAAGATAGATGAGAAGTAAATGCACAACTAAAAACTCCCATACTTAAAAAAATGTGAAAAAAAGGGGAAAGAAAAGTGGCAGTAGAAAAGTAGATAGAGACCAGTCTTCTTGATGAAGAAGATACTTTTTCCTAAAACTGTTCTTCCAAATGCCGCTAGTTTATTTTCCCAAGATTACTAAGCTTATCTGATATTCTAATGCATACCTGATTCATCAGATCTTCCATCATCTTCCCATCTAATGTGCTAATCTGGTAAAAGAACAGCAAATGCTCCGAAGCAATGAAACAGTACAGTTGGAAATCCTTAAAACTTTTTAGTTATTAGAACATTTTATCATCTTATTCAACTAACTACAGCTCCTGCAATTGAATCACAAAAATATTTTTTCCTGAATAGAAAGCAACTCAACACAACAGCTGGATTCCAATCACAGCTCCATAGTAATTTGAAATGACAGAAGATGGAAAAAGTAGAAGACATAAAAGGTTAATAATAAAAGAAAAGATAATATCCTCAATAAAACAGTCTCACAACAAAGAAAATCCTGTTTCAAAAATCAAACTTTGCCAAAACCTCAATTTCAAAAGATTATGACTCACTATAACTTTTCTTACGTATGAGCTACACCATAATAAATAAAAAATGAGTATAGATTGATTTCATCTGGTAAGAAAAGTGTTATTTCTCCAGCAGCTCTTATTTTATCATTAGGGAGAAATTTCCACCAAAAGTTGTTACAATTATTCCATTATGAGGTTCTAAAAACAAGGATTATGAAAATAGGAAAATTATCAAAACTGATTAGAATGACCAGTAGTTAAAGGGCACTAGATGCAGGAAATCCTACATCAAATAACCATAAAAAACAATCCACCTGAGAACCCTACTAAATATCTTCTCCCCAGGTAGACTCCCCCATTCTTGGGTTTTGTTCACCATTTCTATCTTTTGCCTTCTCCTTTCTCCTCTCAGTAGTTCCGTCCTTAATTCTTCCCCAACCATTCCATTTTAACACTCTTTCTCCCAATAAAGAATGTCAATCAAGCATGTCAATTGTTGTATTTACTTAATACGCACTGAAATATCTTTTACTTGTTGTTGCTCTAAAGATCACAGAATATATTGTTAAAGTTTTATATGTTCTTTGTTTCCAAGGTTCTGATTCTTGGAAAATTCAGGGATAAATATAATCATCTGTTTAAGCATCTGAAAGGCCATGCAAATTTTTCCAGTGGGAATGGTTTTAAACAATAATATACAGAGATAACTATGTGCCTACGTAATCTGTTAATTTAAGAGCAAATTAGACAACATAACTCCTTTAGTTCTTTCTAATCCTATTACTGGACATGTTAAATATTTATGTTTTCCTCTTAGATAAAAAGGTCTTAAACTTATTAAAGAAAGCATCATACTAAGACCAAACAGTACTATATCCTTTTTTTCCTGTTTTACAGAATTGATGTACATCTGATAAAATAGCAACTCACAGGTGACTTGCAAAATAATTAGTTAATTCTTTAATTATATGTTTATATTACTCTTTTATAAATTGAATAAATTTAAAATAAATTACTAACTAGAGAATATTATTTATTTATCTAGGCACCAAGGATCAAATGCGGATTCTTGTACATACAAAGCAAAAATGTTTCCTCTGAGCTACACCTTCTCTTTGAGTAAAGGTTAAATTTATAGAAAAGTTTCAAATATATGCTTATTTCTTTCAGAAAGATTTGAAGTGAAAGTGATAAACTGCTAAGATGTGAGTGATAAATTGCTAAGAAAACTGTGCTAGTAATTTTTTTACATGTTGGAAATAATTTTAACTTAAAATTTAATAACAATGATATCAACAATCAGATAAATTTTGGTGAAATTCATCACTTTTAATTTCAAAAAATACTAAGAAAGAAAGATTTAGTAATCAGTAAATGAAGTTTTGAAATAACTGGCCCTAAAAGCACAAATGAAGTGTAATGATCCTCATTAAATTCTGTTATCTGAAGTTAAATTGGAGAACTAATATTTGGTATTTTAAAATAGAGTAACTATTCTCTTTTAAGGGGAAAATAGAATTACATTTTTCACACAACTACTACAATGAAGACAAAGAAATAATAACTTTTGCCATCAATAATTCAACTTTTTAGCTGGGCCTAATGGCATGTTTCTATAATCTCAGCATAGAAGAAGCGAAAGGAAGAGGATGGCAAGTTCAAGATCAGCCTGACTTAGTAGTGAGGCCCTGTCTCAAAAAAACAAAAACAAAAAAACAAAGCCTCTTAAACAACTGCTATTAATGATATAGCAATTATAGTTGGTTAGTGAAAGCAAGAGAAACAGCAGGACTAGGACTCTGATGACTGCCTGCTACTCACTCCAATTAACCCATTCAGGGCTCCTTGGTGAGCCCCTACATGTGATGTAAGCTTTCAGTAAATCTGTGCTGGAGTCAGTGAGATTGACATCTCTCTTCATGCTCTATCACTAAGCTCAGTAAAAACAAATTTCATTGAAAAGGCCTTTTTTGGTTCTATTCTCAACACTATACATGTTGGGATAATTAAACACTGCATTTGGATAGCACAAGATAATCTTTAAAAATCAGAAGTACCTAGTTAGGAAATCTCATAATCTTTTATTTCATTTTACAAACACAGAGGCTACCTACCCAAAGTTATACAACAAGGAACAGCATAACAGAGATTAGATTAGACTCTCTCTGTCTCTGTCTCTGTCTCTGTCTCTCTCTCTCTCTCTCTCTGTCTCTCCCTCCCCCTCTCTCAGGGCTTGGGCTCTATTCCTGGCTTTTTTCCCCTCTCTCTCTCAAGACTAGCACTCTATCACTTGAGCTATAGCTTCACTTCTGGCTTTTTGATGGTTAGTTGGACATAAGAGGCTCATAGACTTTCCTACCTGGCTTTGAATGGTAATCCTCAGATCTCATCCTTCTGAGTAGCTAGCATTGCAGGGGTGAGCTCCCAGCATCTTAGAATCAATCTAATTTCAAGGAAGGAACTTCAATATTATCTCAAGACACCCACAAAAAGTTGTAGTAACATGAGAAAAAAGAAATGACACAAGAGAAACCAAACAACACACACATACACAGGCCTAAGCCTACAGCCTCCCAGTCACATGTGACCATTGACTTGAAATGCAGGTAGTCCAAAGAGCGATGTGCTTGAGGTATGAAGTACTTTGGAAGATTCATATGAAAATAATTCATTAATATTTTAAGTATTAATTATAAGCTTAAATGACTGCATTTGGGATATATTAGGCTGATTAAAATACCTGACTGAAATTATTTAAATCTGTATTCTTAACTTTTCTTAATATGACTAGGACATAATTTTAAACTATATTTATCCAGTCACATATTTTTCTATTGGATAGCACTGCTACAGACTATAGAACTGCCTACAATGAGGAGCTTCAGGAATTAACATGAATGTTAACATAGATGACAGAAATATACTAATAGATTACACTTTATCCTCCACAATTCATTAAAAAGTGAAAAGCCGGGCTGAGAATGGGCTCAGTGGTAAAGTGCTTGCCTCACAAGCATGAAGCCCAGGTTTGATCCATAAACAGAAAAAAGCATGAAGTGGTGTTGTGGCTCAAGTAGTAGAGTGCTAGTCTTCAGCCAAAGAAGCACATATACAGTGCCCAGTCCCTGAGTTCAAGCCTCATGACAGGCAAAAAAAAAAAAAATGAAAAGACTTCACAGTTAAATAATTTGATTGACAGATATAAGGTGCTGTATTGTATACATTTTGTACTTCATTTACTTATATTTATCTTTATTTGAATATGTTTGTGGAGTCTTATTGAAATCCAAAAAATTACATTCTACAGTGAAATAAAAAATGTGGTTTAGGACTGGGAAGGTGGCTCAGTGGTAGAGTGCCTGCCTTGCATGCATGAGGCACTGGGTTCAATTCAGCACCACACAAGCAGAAAAAGCCACAAGTGGTGCTGTGGTAGAGCACTAGCCTTGAGCTGAAGGGCTAAGGGATAGTGCCCAGGCCCAGAGTTCAGGACCCATAACCGACCAAAAAAAAAAATGCAGTTTAAAAATGCTTGAGCCTATAATAAGCATTTTGTGTATCACCTTTATCTCATCTTTTTCAGGAAAGGAATTACATTAATGAAACTCCAGGTTAATTTAACAAAAAATTGACAATCATAAGTCCTCAGTCCTTCTCCATAAAACCATTGCAAAAAAGCTCTCCACCTTCTCCTCCTTTTCTGTTGCCAGTATTACTGTGGTACTCTCTAACTATAATTTAAAAAGAGCGTACTTCTAGTAATTGCTGTGGTCCAAAATTAGCCAACTACAGAAAAATCATTTTCACTCTTCTAAGTGCACTGGTTAAGTTTTTAAAATGCTTTACCTCAATTAAGCCCATAAAATCTTTTTTAAGAACACTTATTTTGATACCTCAAACATGAGTTCACTTAAATATTCTACAAATCCCTTGTGAAAAAAAGCAATCATTTTGCATTTTATAACTTCCCAGTTATTTTAAGTTATTTCATGTGACTTAAGCTTGGTTAGGATTTAAGATTAGATCCTACAGTCTCATAAATTCATTTTAAAGATCTTCAGCAGTGCCATATGGGCAGAAATCAATGAATACTTGTTGAAAGGGAGGGACAGACAATTTAGAAGTATTTCATCCAACACATAGAATCTATTGTTTACTGCCTCTTCATCTCATCTCCAACTAGAATAAAAGCTATAGTATGATTGAGATTTTCATAAGCTTTGTTCACCAATGGATCTTCTGTAACCAATGGTACTTAAGGCATTGCAGAATCCGGTGAACATTTGTTGTCTGAATGAATTAATTATTATTCTTTTATAAAGATGAGAGGGAAGAAAAGCAGGAAGAGATGGAAGAGGAAACAAGCAACATATGAAAACAACTGGAACTAACAGAGAAGCCAACAGCTGTTCTTCTCAAACTTGTTCAGAAGACTACTGCAAAGTAACACTATTTCAAACAGCACAAAATCTAAGTGCTTACTGAAATTATACAGTCAGAAAGTGCCCAGAATATATGCATTCAGTATGAAAAATGATCCCACAAAACAGGCTATAAATTGTTTGAGGGACTTGTTTTCTACTTAATCTGGGAGAAAGGTGGAACTGACAGCAAACCAGTAAGAAAACACTGCATAAGAAATATAAAAAAATTGACATGACGTATCCATCAACTTCATAAACTTTCCCTTTAAAACAAGTAAACAGCATCATTTTATTTGAATAGGCAAAAGGCAGAAGTCCATTAGACAATCACTTGAATACTATCCATCTACTCAGTAGTATAAGTGGCTACTTTCCTACTCCAATAGAACTCCACAAATGCAAACTTAAAAGCTCAAATCCACAGAGATTTCAACTAGCAACTACATCTTAGTTTTTGAATACCACCTCCAATAAAAAGAATAAGGGCTCCTTTGAAAAGTGGGTGATTTCAGCTGTGGGGTAAGCAAATTACAAGTAACCTAGGAAGATTTTCTAGTTAATAAAGAAAGTATTCAGACATTATGAAAGCACATCAAAAGAACACAAAAGTCAACTGAAGCTCCTACTGACCAGCTGGGCCCAATTTGAACAATAAGGTATGATAGTGATGGAATATAGAGTACAGAACAAAATAAACATATTGGAGTCCAAATCATAGAAATAAATATTTTAAAAATAAATGCAAGGGTACATTAGTCAAACTTTTGATTGCCCAGACCAGTATATTACCAAAACCATTGAAGGGAAGAAGAACTGATATTTGCTTATAACTCCAGCCTGTTGTGGCATGAGGAAGAAAAGCAGCTCATATCATGGTAAACAAGAAACAAAGGGAGAGTGCCTTGGCTAGAGGGCTTTCCTCTCCCACCTTCAATATTCCACTTGAGTGCCCAGCCCAGCATGGTGCTGCCCATATTCAGGGTTGGTCTTCCCAATTAGTTAAGCCCTCACTGACATACCCAAAGATATGTGTCACTAATCTCCTAGGTTCTTCTTAACCCAATCAGACTGAAATCAAAATTAAACACCACAAACCTACCCTCTGTCAACTTGACATGCTAACACACCTCTTTAAAACTGTAACATTCCAGGCTGGGCAATGGTGCCTCAAACTATTCAGTAGGCTAAGATCTGAGGATCATGGTTCAAAGTCGGCCAGGCAGGAAAGTCCATTAGACCCTTATCTCCAATAACCACCAGAAAACCAGAAGTAGAGCGGTGGCTCAAAGTGGTAAGGCACTAGCCTTGAGCAAAAAAGTTCAGGAACAGAGCTTAAGCACTGAATTCAAACCTCATGACCAACAAAAAACAAAAACCTATAATATTGCAAAGTATCCTCTAAAAGACTCAAGGCTGGGGTGGGGGTAGGGCACAAGTCTTCTATATATTTAATTTTAATTGCTAAATGTAAAAGGCAAGATAGAAAAAATATCTCCCAGGCATGTTCCACAATAATTAACTGTTGGAGGTGAAAATCATAAATAGATGCTAAAGGTAGTGAGCAAAAGTGAAGAGAAAGGATAAATCCTCAGTGTTATTTTTTCTTGTGACACTTATTAATTAAAATGAGAAAGAAATAACTGCAGCAAAGAAATTTGGCACCACCTCCACTAAGTGATAAGAAGTAAATGCACTGACAACATGCCTTAAAAAAGATGCATCAGTGATATTAGTGCCAAAAAGTGACACCACATAACTAAACTGAGAGAGGGTTTATAAAAATAACTGGCCAGTGCATTTCAAAAAGAATTAAGGTTATAAAAGGAAATGAAAAAGAAAGACAGAAGACCTAATGATGAGTGGAGGTGATGAGACTAAGCAGATACAATAACTAAAGGCAGTGTGCGATCTTTTACTGCTGAATCTAGGGTGAAAAAAAAAGAATGTTAGAGGGGAAAATGGGAGAAATTTGAATGGGGTTTTGAGATTGTGCTGCACCATTCTATCAAAGTTAAATTTCTGATGTCATATAATAGTCATATGAAATATGACCATCTGAGAAAGTTTGATGAATGACAAATGTGAACTGTTAGTATTATATTATTTTGTTGCTGGTACTGAGACAGTCTTGTATGCAAACATATAGCCTAGAACTGGATTACTATAGCCAAGGCTGGCCTTGACTTATTAGTAGGTAATCCAGGCTTGCTTCTAATGTGAAATCCTCCTAGCTCAGCCTCCTCCTAAATGCTGAGATTATAGGTGTAAACTGGCATACCTGGCTCTATGCACTGTTTCTGTAACCCCTTTTAAAATCTCTATGCACTGCTTCTGTAACCCCTTTTAAAATCTCTATGCACTGTGTTTCTGTAACCCCTTTTAAAATCTCTATGCACTGTTTCTGTAACCCCTTTTAAAATCTAGCTTTTTTTTTAAACAATAAAAGTGAACACAGAGGATCAAGGTACAGTAATAGAGTCCTTAAGGCCGAGGATTTATCCTGGAGACTTCAGGTGAAATTTAAACAGAATAGGTTCAAGATAGTTTTTGACTATGGAAAAATAAACCTATTAGCCCAATAACAAGATAAAGTGTATTGAGTTAAAGTAGGACTATTGTTAGGATAGTTCCCAATATTATTATTTTATTAAAGATACATCAAAGTCATTTTTTATCAAAGTAAAAAACCTCACATAGTACATGAAAATATTTTCCATCTTTTATTTCCTGTTAGAAACCAAAAGACTACCTTTTGAAAAAACATGTACCTTTTTTCCCCCAATGCAATTATTTTATAATATGCCCTAAACTTCAGAAAACAGCCTCTTTATCCAACTAAGAAAATGAGAAAGGGAAGTTCCCAAATAAGGAAACTTTGTAGAAAATCATACTTGGTCCCCTACTTGTCTACCTCTTACTCAAGGTGGTTGCACGTAAAAGCACAAGCTCCACGCCCTGGGCACCATACTGAATAAATATGATACACACTCACTGTTTAGGAAGTACAGCTTAATGTCAAGTAAGAGCAAGAAAAAAAATACTTGGTTTTGAATGGATATCTACAAGCACAATCCTACTCTACCAAGAGTTCATTTCCCCTCTAGTCCCCAGACTTAAGAAATACCCTTGTCATACAGGAGTGAGACTTTGTCACATTGCTTGCTCCAAGTGAAACTCTCCCAACCTGGAAAGTTGCTCATTTGTTTTATATTCTGTGTCAGTTGAAGTCCACTTTCACATCCCTGGTCTTTTTCTAACTACTATGATCAGAATCATAGTTCATATAATGTTTTGAACATGACTGACATTCTGAAAATAACCAACTATATTTTATACCACACACAAAAATGAAAATTAAAACAAATGAACCTCAATTGTAGAAATTTCTATTGACCATAAAATTGCTGTCAGTGACACTAAAAAGGTATTTTACTATAAAAGGCCTTCAAATGACAAAATATGCAAATTACTTTCTGCTAGAAATATACCAAATATTCTAAGATTCAGAGTGCTTAAAAATATTCACCCAACTGGGATGATTTCAGATTAAAGAAAATAAGGACTGTGTAATTATATACACTTACCTTGACAAATAGAAAGCAATCTGTGATTAGAACATAGCAATTAGTTACAAAATGCTTCACATGGATTTAATTACCCATCAGTCTACATGTAGCTTAATTACTTTTATCTCATTGCATCAGTAAAAGACTTCTGCCTGAGGCAACTGCCAGTCATATATTTATAAGGCTTCTAGACTTTACAGTGAATATATTATAACATTAAGGCAAATGTGCAAGTTACAGTTGTAGAATATTCTTAATTTTAGGTCTCTATTTTAATTCATCACTACCTCATCCCTAAGAGTCAACTAGCTTTCAAACCAACAGTGTTACCTACTTGGCTAAAATAACACTGTTCACATAAACATCACGTCTGTTTATTTGAGTCCTGTAAAAACCAGAAGGAAAGACCTTGGAAACTAAAACAATTATGGCAGTAAATCAAAAAGGTATGGTACTTGTATGCATAAAATGAGCAATTATGTTCAGAAAGAAGATGGCCTTTCTTTCTTGGAGACAGTGGAATCAGAAGGAAGTCCTCTCTTTCATGTCACTCTGCTGATTACACAGTTGAAGACAAGCCAGCCTCCTGGAGTGGAGTTTTTGTGACTCAGTGGAAAGCACTGTCTTCCGTGTTTTTCTCTTATGGCACAGCTTTGGAATCCAGCCAACCAGGGTTTGCCTTTCAGTTCCTGACTCTTAGCTGATGATCTCAATGTATCTGGGCAAGTTATGTAACTGACTTGAGGATAACTAATAACCACATTATTTTTGGCAGTTGAATTCAACAACACATTAAAATCAATAGCAGAAACATCAAGTAGAAGGTCTGGCTGGCTCATCGCAAACATGATAAAATACTCTATGTGTTAGGCTCCCATAAAAGGGAGCTAAGAGAATTACATGAATTCAACAGAAAAACAGGATCTCTTTAGAACTAAGAAAAATAACATGCTCCTTCCATTTCTTTCTTAAGAAAAAAAAAGTCTGCATTAAGCAGTCTCCATTTGGCTTTAAAACATCATTTTTGTTGTTAGAAATTACTTTCTCAAAAAAAATGTGAGTGTTCAGGACTGTAAATTTTGGTGTAAGGGTATTCTAGCCTCATCTTAGTCTAGAACCACTGAAAACACCCTTCTGGTCAGGAAGGCCAGATGGCCTTGCATTGTTCAATTTGTAGAACTGGAAGAAGGCTTCATTAGGGCTCAAAATTCTCAGGAATGCCTCTGAAATATCTTTCCTTTTTTTTTTTTTATCAAAATGCAAATTACTTTTGCTTATCCTTAAATATAAACAAAACAGATAGGTCATGGGTCTCAAATACTACTGAACTATAAAGTGTACTAAAAATTTTAAGTGATGCTGAGTAGGAAGGATTCCAATTAAGTAAGTCTGTAGTGACATCCAAGACTATGTGATACTAAACAAGTATACATTGAGACCAACACCAGGTTAGTGGTCCTGAGAAAATTTAACATAGTTATCAAATCCCCAAAAATACTTAAAAAAGGGAAATACGTTCATTCTTTGAATTTACTGAGCATACTATGGTTTCATTCCCCCCGACCCTCCAATTATTAGTCCCAAAGAAAAATACAGACTGTTACAAGTAGCTTGGAGCTGGTTTCTGTGTCACCATAATGTAGTTTTCTATTGTAGTAGAAATATAGAACTGGGAGAGATTAGGTTAATATAAACCAGAAACATTTTGTATACATATCAATATCCCTATTTGTTGTGTACCAATGCTAAAATAAGCTTCAGAGTTAGCTTCAGTCATAAGTCTGGCTCTATTGTTTACTAGTTTGGTAACTTAGACAGCCTTAACTATGTTTAACTTGTGTGATATGAAGATAATGGTAACATCTACACTAAACAAGGTTGAGGTAGTAAATATTAAATGAGAAAATGTACATTAAGCTGTTGCTTCTCTATTTCCCTGGCCTATGGGAGAGAGCTAACTAAGGCTAACAAATAATACCACTAGGCATCAGATACCAAAGGAATACAACTAGGGGATGTACCTGAACCTGGGTTTTGTTTGCTAGACCAGGGGCCATTACCTTTGTAAATAGAGAAGAGCAATATGTGTATTATGGCATTTGAGTTAGCCTAGAATTTCCATTTGGAGGAGGAAACTACTTCTTCCACAGTAAAGTAGCAATGAAAGGGATAATTGTAGCAGAGCCTATTCAGACCTATATACAGAAACTGCCCCATTTGCAAATGAGAACTACCCAAGCACAGAAACAGAGCTTGATACAGGCCTTTAAAAACAATAAAGTTAATTAAAAGAAAAAGAATACTTTTTATAGAGTTCAAAAACAAGTTAATTTTTTTTTCCAAATTCACATTTATAGTGTTACTAGTCAAGGAGTTAAAAAAGCAATGAAATAAATGTTTAAAACCACTTCAACTGACTCTTCTTAAATAGCTTTTCATTAGTTTGGTTTGAATCAGTTGTTTGTTTTTTAACTCATTAAGTGTTTTCAAAGTTACATTTGTTGTTGTTTTAATGTAGTTTCTTTTGGCACATTTGTTGCCAGGAGAGAAGTGAGAAATCATAGACTTTTGATCTAGAAAATCCAAATCAATTTGATAAGGAAATTTTCTTGTGACCCAACCTTATAAAGAAAAGTTAAAACTAAAGACAAAAGAAAACACAGTTTCAGAGAATACAAACAAGCACTCAAATAATAAATTAAGATCCAATGTCCTTAAAAAAATAATGTGCAATGTCTCTGAGCCTTTCTTCTTTGCATTCTTTAGCGTCTAAGACAGGGAGGAAATGTTGATTCAAACCATTCTTGAGCTATGAGCTGGTAAAGGGCCCTGAGCCCCGCTCAAACAGTGGAAGAGAAAGCACCTGTGTTTGACCTTTCAGGTGGATAGGTGGCAGATTATGGGTGTTAGCCAACAAAAATTAAAAGGAATACACCAGCCTGTTCACTGTATTTCAAGATATCAGCAAGGTCTATATTGATGATTGTGAATGAAAAAGAAATGGCCAAGTAAAAAGAAAAAGTCACTGCTACTAACACAAAATTATAGAAAGGCATAGATTAAACAGGAAATACCCAACCGTGTATTCAAGTATCCTTCTGTCAATGCCAGCTTATCACTCTCGCCTTCTCTATTACTGTCTCTGGGGACCCTCAGGGGACCCATCTCTATTCCCCTAGACCTCCCCCCTTCCACTTGCTTCAACATGGCACTGGCAGGACCCTGTTGTTCTGGTCTCTAAAGTGAGCCTTCAGTACCAGGAAAAGGGGTAAAATACCCTCGACTTCCCCCAAAGAAAGCTCAGATGTCAAATGGTTGCATACACAAAAGTCATTTGTTGCCACCACCTTTCCAGGAAATCTAACCAGTAATTGACTCCTTGAAGTGAGAATGTTGACCATATTTACCAGGAACCTACTGTAATGTCTGCAAATACCAGGAACTTAAAACTGCTGGGAGGAGTTTCCATGTCTCATTGTACACTTCCACATTACAAGCTAACATTGTGGCAAGGGAATATTTCCTTAGAAGATGGTGCAGAGCTTTCAAAATAAAGATCATTTTAAAATACGTTTTACAGAGTTCAAAATCAAGCTAATTTTCTCTTGAACTCACATTCATGGTATTAAGAGTCAAGAAGTTAGAAGAGCAATGAAATTCAAATGATCAAACTTCTCATAGTCTGTATGACTGTAAAGTACTTGCTCCTTCAGCCAAGAATGGTCAGTGTTAATTGAATATTGCTAGTATTAAATAAATATTGTCTAGCTTTACAAATACCAGATGGGATCTAAAATAATATTATATGAGTTCAGGACTGTACGTCATACATATTCTGAGTTATAAATTTCTATATAGAAAATGACATAAGTTTTGCAGTTCCAAGTTCTGAACATCTAACTTATATTAAAAAAAAAAACCTGGAAATTTCAGGGGAAAATCAACAGCAGAGGAAATTATTTTAATCTCAACTCTTCCAATTGTGCTTCACTCAAGGAGATCACTTGGCTTTGTTAAATCTCAGATTCTTCTTCTGGAAAATAATCAGCTTACCAGGCTGCCTGGCTCAGGTGTGTTGGGTAAAAGATTCCCTTTGCCATGAATAGAAGCTAATGTTCAACTTCCAAAAGAAGCCTGACATTTCAAGTGACTGGTAGATCACTGGAAGTGTATCTGTGGAAAAACTCGCTGATTATATTCTAAAATGTGATGTTATAATGAGTTTACCGAGCAAAACCTTTTTAAAACTAAGGATATACAATTGTTGTCACTAGAAAATCCATTTCTTCACCTCCTCACTAAGTTAAAACAATTATTTGCAAAAATGAAAGGTACATTACTAGTCACATACACACATTGTTACATTTCTAAACAATTGTAAAATCATTTCATCAGCTGAGAATGGCCAGTATTGATTGACAAGTGTCTTAAGTATTAAAGGAATCATATTTTCCCTAGACTGAGACTTTCAACCACCAAACATTACAGAATAGCTGGTTAAGGCAAAGTAAGTTCCTCAGAGACAAGCATTTCCCATTTATATCAAATGCAAGGTGTTTGCTTAAAAAGAAATAGAGTAGAACTGCTTAAGAAAGAAGAATCTCAACTATCAACAATGAATGACAGTTTAATAAATCATCCTCTTAAGATTTTAATTAAAATTAACAGAATTAATTTGGATATCCAGCAAAGCTCCTAAAGGTCACAATGCCTACTAAAGAAAATGCAATTAAAGATGTAGTGTTCTTCTAAGTTTAAATTAGGAAATAACACATCTCTGGGGGCAAAATACCATTTTTCTTCCATCCAAAATTATTAGTTATTGCACATAAAGAAAACAGTTAAGCAAAAAAGCACATTTCTCATTTATAAAGTCTAAGAGATCATCCCAAAACATCTTCCATGTTCTAGAATTGGAGAATTAGGACACATCTTCCTGGAAGACATGGGTCACAAATTTGATATTCCATTTACCTTTGCTACTATGATTACAACTTGGTTAAAAGGTAGTATTAATGCAAAAGAGGCATATTCATTTTTAATTATTAATACATGATAACACTGTGTTTTGTTCACTATTCTTCACTGCCCTGGCAAACAGTTTCAAATGAGAGGTGCCAAAGTATGAAGACTTGCAGCCACTGCTTTCCAAGCTCACTGTGCTGGGAATTGCCTTCTTGAGTTGTTAGCAGACACTGGGAACTATCTTTGAAAGCAGACTATGAATTCACATGGTTCCTTACCTTCCACCAAGGAAATGTTTAAAACAACCCTCATCTGCCATTTTAATGTATTCTTTCCAAAAACTGCCATAAATATTTAATATAAGAAAGGAACTGTTTAAATACAACAGATAGCTTATGAAATTAAAGTTAGCTGATGGATTACACTGTCTACATAAAGCATTGTAAATAATGACAAAGAAAATATGAGTGGCATTGTATGTCTCCCTTGCATCTCTTGACATTTCTGAAGAAACATTCAAAAGACATTTAGATATGAAGGTCAGCCTAATTGACATCTAAGGGAGACCAACTCCATAGAGCCACTTCCTTATTTCCCTATATAGAATATCTTGGTTCATTACCCCCATTGAAAAGAAAATGCAGGTATTTCTAGCTCCAAAAAAATCTTAGCCTGCTACCTATGGTCACAAAGGTTACAAACTAGGAGGGACATCTTATATTAAGTCCCTGGTTTAGTTAGCTGATTCAAACAGGAATGAGCATCAACAGTGGCCATTTCTTAAAAGACATTCAAGATATGTGTCAAATGAGTTTATCATGTGTGTTTACATACAATATTCAAAATTTATAAGGAAATACACTTCCTTTTCTTTCTAATTTTATTTTAACAACCAACTCGCCTGCTTTCCTTTCTCTGGAATATATACTTATTCTATATGAACAGACACAGAAAGCAGCTGGTGCCTCTTCTAATCTCTTGATTTTTCTGTCCAAGCCAAACAATTTCAACATCTTTTAATTTTTCTCAGCAGTCTCTTTTCCTGATCCATTTACACTGAATTCTCTAAAGAATAATAGAAAAAATTTCTCAATATGCATATAGTATACCCCAAAATAACAATATTAACTCTTACAAGAAAAACATACCCTTGACATAATTGAAGTGTTGCTACCCAGATTATTTTTTCCTTGCTAGGTTAGTGCCAAGCTCTAGCTCTTTCCATAACTACCATAAAGTTTAACATATGTTTATTGCTCTTTCTAACCAAATTGTCCATAGCTAGCTCCCATTCTTCTATTCTCTCAATGTCACCAATTGCTCCTATATGGTATTTTCTATTATCTTTTGTGCATATTTTCATTCCATTTACTAAATAAAATGCAACATTGTTTAGGCTAATATCATCTGCAAAAAAAAATCCTTAGGCAATTTACAGAGTTCTGTTTCAGAATCAATGAAGAAACAGTGTGGATTCATTTTCCTAATGCGCTATGGGGGAAAATGCATTCAAATCTATCACGACATTTATTAATAGCTCTTTCTTTTTTTCCTTTTAGAAAGCTATACCTCCATCATAACTGGAAAATAAAACTGAGTAAAGGTAGTTCATAAATGCCATGAGCCTCTCTCTAAACAATCACTGTCTGTTAGGTGATGCTTTGACTATTGGGAGAAATTCTGGCATTTTCTTCTTTTTATTGCTAGGTATCACTTGTAGGTAAACATATATATATCCATATATATAAATATTCATTATTACCCCCTCCATTATGTGATGGACTCTATAACTCTAACAAGGCAAAACAAGCTTAAAAAACATACTAAGGAAATCAAAAAAGCAAAGAATCTTTGAAAAAAAAAACATACTAAGGGAAAATGACAGCAAAATGGTCCTACATATTTGTAACATTCCACCAATTATAAGATATGTCCCCAATTAAATAAATATACTCCAAAATTTATTAAACAATGTGTCCTTTCATTTTCTACTATGTGACAGTATGTTCTAAAATATGTACATCCCTGTATTTCCTGGGTGAGCTCAGTTTTTGTTAAGCACCCCTCCACCTACCCTTCTCAAAAAAGTCCTACAACCAAAAATATGGTAAGAGGGAGAAAAAGAAAAAGCTCCAAATCAGAATTTTCTTTATAGCTAAAAATCCGGATTTTAAATGTATCGCTCATTATGGAAATCTAGTACGCCCTGTGAATGTTAGTAGGGCAATATTTGTTTAAATATAAAAGTTGTTCATCGAATAGAATCACAGGGCTGAAATAAGCCTGCTATGGTTCTTTTCTCTGTCATTGGTTCAGAATGTAATTTAAATCTTGTTCACATGAGTACAGCTCTGGAACACCTATCTGAGGTACATCACTGATTATTATAGCACAAAAATAAGTCAGGACCACTAAAGTAACTGCAAACCAGGTCTAGCATCTTCTAGCATAAGGAAAGTCTGACATATTTTTTCTACTTAAAAGACAAAAATAGCAGAGACATGGTCAGTTGTTGAGAAACTACTCAGAAAGTTTCAATTTCCTATATAGCATCTCTTATTCATTTGCTGTTTTAGCCATGTGTAGAGAATGTACTTGAGAGAAGGTAAAGCTCAAATGGGAGAAATTACTCCACCAATAGGTACCAAAATGAAGTGACGCCTAGTAGTCATTGCTAGAAGTATTGCTAGCTGCTATAAGATAAATAGTCTGTGAAATCAAGTTCAGAGCTGATCCAGAGGCAAAGTGCTATTGTTAAAAGGAGTCGAAGCTAAAAATGGGCCAAGAAAGACATTCTAAAACAGGCTGAGACTAAACAACAATTCATGACTACTATGAAAATTGCAGTTCATTTTTAAAAAATTTTATTTAATCAATGTGTCATACTAGACCATGATAGTTATAGGTAAATTATCTATATCTCCTGGGCCTTATATTTGTATATGCATCAATAGCAGCCTGTCTTGTTGGATCTCTTTTGGCTCAAAGATCATTTATATAAACTAATATAATGACTGTCCGAGTCAGCGTTTACACTAAATTCAAGCTATTGCTATCCTTATTTAATATTTGAAGAGAACATTTACTTAGAAAGTTTTGACCTATGCCCAGGAGCCCTAGAGTTTCCCCTATCTATTCCTATATTAGTTTCATAGTTTCTGGTCTTACATTGAGGTCTTTCATCCACTTTGAATTGATGCTGGTACAAGATGATATGTGAGCATATAGTTTCTGTTTTCTGCACATGGATATCCAATCTTCCCAGCACCATTTGTTAAAGAGGCTGTCTTTCTACCAATTATGTTTAGGGTCCCCTTAGCAAATATCAGCTGGCTATCGATCTATGGGTTCATTTTTGGTTTTTCTATTCTGTTTCATTGGTCCTCAGGACTATTTTTGTGGCAGTATCAAGCTGTTTTTATGGCTTTGTAATAGAGTTTGAACTTTGGTATTGTTATTTATCTAACACTGTTCCGCATGCTAAGGATTGTTCTTGCTATTCACAGTCTTTTGTTATTCCATAAGAATTTTTTGATTGTTTTCTCTATCTCATTAAAGAAAGTTGCTGAGATATCCATGGGTATTGCATTGAATTTTTAAATTGCTATGGGTAATATTGCCATTTTCACAATAATTCTTCCAATCTAAAAGCACAGAATGTCTTTTCATTTCCTTACATTTTCTTCCGTTTGCTTTCTTAAGTTTTAAAAGTTTTCACTACAGAGGCCCTTCACATCTTTGGTTAAGATAATTCCTAGGTATTTTAAATTGCTTTGTTATATGGTACCCTCCTTTATACTTCTTAAAGATAATTTTTTAAGAGAATTCATTACATGTACCATAATATTAAGAAAAGCGAAAGGGTGGGTTGAAGGGAGGATAAGAATGCCGAAGGGGGTGACAATGATCAAGATGAATTGCATTCATGAACTGCTTTGTTAAATGGAACCTCCTTTGTACTTCTTAAAGATAAAATTTTTTAAAAAGAATTAATGTCCTCAAAGCATAAGAAAAAAAGAAACAGAAAATTTAAAGAAGAAACTACATGTTTGAGGGACACTAGCAGATCTTGGTAAAAAACAGGCACTTGTTATGAAAGTAGCCCTGTCTCTTGATAACCACACTGCCAAATTACTAAAATTACAATTACTGTAAAATCTGAAAGCATTATTTCCATTGTAAGTTTTTCTTGGGTATATAGTCTACTTTTATAAAATTACCATCCTTGTTGACTACTAACAGAACAGTAGATGATAGAAAAGAATCTTTACAAAAAACAGTAAGAGTTACTTCTATGTACAGTAGACAAGGAACATGAGGTTTTGGCAAGTTGAAATTTTTACAATATTGGAAAGATGACACAGAGGTCAGAATCAAAGGATGGCAATGAAATCTAAAATTTTCTAATACTGAGTCAACAATCACATCAATTTCAACTTGTCACTCAACTATGGATCTAATCTATTCAGATCACTGATTCTGACCTCTACTCTCACCTGATCTTGGAGTTAACTTCTTTAGGGCAGGCTTTTGCTCTACCTCAAACCTTTATCTCTAACCCATTCCTCAGTCTATTTGGGGGAGGTACACATAGAAATGACATCACCCAAGTGATTAATGCAGACCCTGCACTCTGCCCTTGTCACTGAAGCATAGCCGGACCAAATTTAGTGCTGGCATACTAATGTGATACCTCACAGGCTGCTGAAAACTGATACCATTCAAGTACTTTGTTGTGAGCACTAACCGCTGATTGAGTAATCACACAGTGTGAGTTTACTAAAAGGACAGTGAAAATGTGGCTTGATACTGAGCTTTCAGAAATAAAAGCTAGCACTGTACAAAACAAGCCCAATGAGAAAATGGCCAGTGTTTCTCTGAGCACTGTAAAAGTGTTAGGGTACTAGCTGGCCTTGAGCAAAAGAGGATCAGGAACAGCATCCAGGCCTTGAGTTCAAGCCCATGACTGACAAAACAAACAAATAAACAAAAACCAGCTAAGAAAAAAAGCCAGAAGTGACTACAAACTTGGTAGCTAGTAAAAATGGGTTCTAAGTGAATTTCCATTTTTAAAGTTCTCATTTCTGAATTTCCATTTTCAGGGAGATGTAAATTACATTTTTGGGCTCTAGAAAATTAGTTCTCTGATGCTATTCTTGGGGAGGTAGTTTCATATGGTTGGAAAATTCTCCACATTATAGCAAGTGTTGAAAAAAGGCCAAAAGTCAGAAAACACCACAAAGGCCAACAAATACAAGGTTATATAATGCTAATACCAAATAAACATTCGCATAAAAAAGAAAGTCAATGTCTTGACTTTGTCCCTTCCATATGAAGACTACTTTCTATGATGATGGTAGGCTTCAGATTCAATCATTTGAAGCATCTAAATATAAAGAATGAGTTTCCCAGAAGAAAATAGAATTCTGCCTTCAAACCCAAGAAAGCAACACTGACTCCTGTTGAAATTTCGAGCTTACCCTGGCTTTCCCAGAGAACTTCAGAATTGTGTGGATACAAACACAAATAATTGGCTGAATTTTTTTTATAGCCTTGACTAACACATTATCCTAAGATTGGGACATAGGTATAGATATGTGTTCTCATCACTTCTTTATAATAAACCCCACACTATGTAAATGTCTGGGATTAAAAAATAAAAACAGATTGGTAAAAAAAATTCACCTTTGTACATCACTTTTATAATAATAATTAAAATATTTAAAAAAGAAAATTACCCATGTATGGTGTATGTGTGTACACCATTATATGTTATAGACCATGAAAGACAATTTGCTCCAGGAAAGGTAGAATGAGCTTGTGACTTTAAATGAGCATCATTATTCCATAATACTGTGAAATTTGGGAAATTATGTAATCACTTAATCACAATAATAAAAAAAAAAAACACCAGAAAACTAGAAGTGGCATGATGGCTCAAGTGGTAGAGCATGAGCCTTGAGCTGAATTGTTCAGGGACAGCTCCCAGGCCCAGAGCTCAAGCCCCAAGACTGACAAAAGAGAGAGAGAGAAAAAAAGAGAGAGAGAGAGAGAGATTATGTCTTTGTTGCCTTGTATGTCCCTCCCCCATGGTACAACCCCTGCTTTCACTATATATGATGTTGGTATATGTGGAGGGGAAGGGAAAAAAACAAATTGTTAAAACAAGGATACAGGAAGACCCATTGCAACAATGAGATGTACAAGTCGTTATGTCGAAAACGAACTTTACAACTTTGGTGGGGGGGGGGGGACAGGGAGAGGGGAGGACACGAAGGGATGGGAAGGGGAAACAAAGCAGGAGGCTACAATGCTCGATAAGAAATGTGCTCATTATATTACCCATGTAATTGTAACCCCTCTGTACAGTATTCTCACAATAAAAATGTATTTTAAAAAAAGAAAATTAAAAAGCAGAATAAAAAATCAGTAATTTTATCCATTTCCATCTTGATTAAGATTAAGAAGCAGTAATTACGATGCATGTCTGAAGGGAAGTGAATGCTCAGTAACACAAATGGCACTCAAATTTTGTCATAGTGAACCAGAACTATGAAAAAAGTCTACACAAGGAGGATGTATATCAGTTACAGAAAACTACTGCATGCTATGCAAGAGTAGAATTTTTTAAAAATATGCTTATAGTAGTTAGGAAAAAGAGAATGCAGAAATAGCCAGGCAGAATTAATATCTCTTCCATAAGACAACCATTCAAAAACTCAACAATAAATTACTGGTAACTTTCTATGATGCATATAATATTGTTCTAGGCTTTGGGAAATATAGTAAAGAAATAATAGTCCATCAAAAGGATCATACAAAAAAGAGATGAGATGAGAGAAGGATCCTAAACATAATATACTAACTTAGGTCATAAAAATTCCTATGAAGAAAGATGAAACTGTATAGGAAAAACAGAGGTAGTTGGAGGGTATGGTGTTGGTGGTCTATATTTTAGAGAGGGTTGGGTCAGGGAAGACAACCATGAAAAGGTGACATGTAAAACATGGATTCTTTACAGACAAGGGTTACTTCTGACCTCTCACAAGGTATGGCTAGAAAGAAATGCTTATTGATATCTTTAGTAAGTCTGATTTAATAAGTCTTATCAGTTACATTATTTGACAACTTAGGCATCCAATTCTAGTCTTCTACTTATTAAGACATCTGTTCATCATAAGGTACCTCTGATTTCATTGATTACCTGTGCCATCTAGCTACTTGTGGATCAAGACACCTGTCATGTGTCCAAAAGTCTTGAACATATCAAAAGCCCGATCAACACACTTTGCCTTCATAAAATTTCTCATGATCAGAAACCAGGAAACCAACCTCACCTCAAAAGATGCTTGTTGGCCTTTTACCCTAGGACCCAGGCCAAGAAAGCCTGCTATGTCCCACCCAGGCAGAGAAAGTCAAAGAGGTCTGACTGAACTTCACTTCAATGAGGGCACAAGAAACAAATAATAGCTGAAGAAAGTTAGAGGAGTAGAGGGAAGAACAATAGATATTTTATAAATTTGAATGAAACAACAATAATACAATTTCCTGATTAAAAAAAAAACAGGGACTTCATCCTAACACTTTTATTCAAACAAAATTGCAGTGGATTATGAGTACATCAATCACCATGTGGTAGAAAAATACAAGAACTATCAAACTTTTGGGTGGTCCTCCACAGAGGAAAGTTGTCAAATCCATCTGACTTTGATCTCTCATTCACAGAAATAGCCTGGAGAAACTTCTCCACCCCATAAAAATAATAAATCTCAGAAGCCATACACTCTGCAGGCCAGAAAGCACCTCTGGTGAGAAATCTTCCTTTCAAGGCACTAAACAGATATTAACTCCTAAAATGCTGAACTAGAAACAGTATAGAGAAAACTCAGGGACAAAAGGCTGGACCACAAAACGTGGAGCTGGAGAATATAGGAAGAAGAATGGAAGAAAAAGAATATAGGGAAGGGGCAGAATTCATAGGATTCTTTACATCAGATATGCTTTATTGTCAGCAATCCCTACAGTCAATGTTAGAGAAAAACAAAATATTAAAGCTGGAAATTAAACTTAACTATGAATGCTGATCTAAAAGATTATAAATGTAAGTCTCTAATAACATGAAAACCTTATTTGAAAGTATCAGATTCTGATCATTCTTAGTAAAATTCATTTTAAGAGTTCTTTTAGGGTTACTTTGTCCATTTCAAAGATTACAGCACTGGTACTCACTAGACACTATGGTGAAAAGAACTATACAACTTGTCAGTGGGTATGGGAGAGGAAAACTAGAGAAGAGTGAGGGAAAGGGTGAAAATGTCCAAAAAGAAATGTTCTCTTTACATGACTTATGTAACTGTAACCCTCTGTACATCACCTGTATAATAACAATAAAAAAGTTAAAAGAAATTTTAAACAAAAAGATTAATAATTTATGTGTATATGTGCAAAGTTAACAGGTGAAAAATATATAATTCTCCAGCCAAAGAAAAGTAATCTAAGTAAATAATCTCCTTTTCCTCATTTAGTCCTCTGTGTAGTTATTTGACTGATGGGCATCTTTCTTATCTACAAGTATAGAACAGTGTTTACTGCCAGAGAACTTATGTTTGATTCTGAGTTTCACCAGTTAGTGGCTACTATTTCAGTGAACCACACCATTTCCTACCGTGTTGCAGTATCATGTGGAAAATGGAGTGAATGGATATTGCCACTATAGTTTCAATATGTCTGATGTGTTGGTAATATAACCCTGAGCGCAATGGCATGGAGTGGTGGGACATTAAGGAGGCAAATGAGTCCTGAAGACTCTACCCTAAGTAAGAGATTAATGCCATAATTCCAGGGCTGAGTTGATTAACAAGAAAGTAAGTTTGTTATGACATCTGTTCAGCCCTGGCTTGCTCTTTCTCAAGTTCTCTTTTGCCCTCTCACATCTTCTACCAGGTTAAGATGAAGCAAGAAGGCCATCATCAGATGGAGGCTGTCCATGCAGGACTTCAAAGCCTTCAGAAATAGATCAAATAAACTTCTTTAGCTTGGAAAATACCTAATCATTGGTATTTTTGTAATAGTAGACAAATATGGACTAAGATGCTTTATTCACTGGCTATAACTCGAAGAATTTATATAAGTGTCTGGACATGACAATGACTCTCCAAAGCTATTATTTCTAATATAGTAGACTCTTGGTATTAGGGTAAGGCATGGTTCCAAGTAGACCACAGTGAGGAGAACCCATGAATGCTCAGGAGGCACAGAGATCAACGCTGTAGTGCAGGTACTTGATTCATTCTCATAACACTAAAGACATGCCATGTTCAACAAATCTCAAATGTTTATGTTATCACCTATTCTAAGCACACTAATGTTTACCTTGATTGGGGGTACTACTTGTTTTTTGGGAGACATCATTTTACAAAATTAAGTTCTAGGAAACATTCAGTACATCACAGAGATTAAAACAAATGATTTTTAACACAGAACTGACTGAGCTTCTCCACATCAGCAGAGCTGTGTAATTTGTATGTGGAAATATAAAAGTTCTAGTTTTGACATTCCTTTTGATTTATTACTCTGAATATGGTCAAAATTGTATGATTTTGAATCTGTGAATAGGTAGGCTTTCTGTATATATGCCATATTTCTATGTCTATTAGTGTTAGTAAGTATGAACTCTTTAATCAATGGCTTGCTATAATAGATAATATGAAGTCACTTAAATACTCTAAGAGGGATACCTTAACAAAGTACTACAAATTGAATAGCTTGATGACAAAAATATCACAAATTGAGTAGCTTGATGACAAGAAATCAATTTGAAAGTTGGAGATTCAAGGCAAACATTTCCGCATTTTTTAAATGTTAAATTAGAAAACCATCTCCTCATCTCTGCTTTCATCCTCACATGGTTTCCCTGTGTGCAAGTCTGCATCCAAATTTTCCCTTTTTATAAGCATACAATTATATTCAATCAGAGCCTAACTTAACTAATTTCATTATCAAATCTGTTTCCAAATAATGTTACACTCTGAGGTATTTGGGCTTAGAACTTCTAAATAAGAAAATGCAGATGGCACAGAGTTTCCCCACAACACTTTGCTCCTTCACAAGAGCCAGCAAATCAGTCTATAGCTATGCCCACATTCTAAGTCTAAGAGCACTCTAACTCCTGGCTGGCACTCACTTGGCTCCCAGGCAATAAGTTCCAATAGCTGCTTCTGCAGCCCAAATCTATTTTCTCCACAGGTAAGACTGCCAGACAGAACACTCAGTTAAACTCAAATTTCAAATAAACAACGAATAATTTTTTTTCAGTATAAATACATCCCACAAGCCTCATGTATTTTTATTGGCTAAAGTTGGCACTACACCCACAGGTGGTTGCATTGCCCCACTGAATTCTCAGGACAGACTTGCCTAGATTTCCTCCATAAAAAAAGCCTGAGGTATCCTTTATACAGACAAATTCCCATGCTCCACTAAGGGCTACACACTCAGCCTTCCATGGGGGATACAGGGAAGGGGGTTGGGCAGAGGTCTGGAAAGCTGTTTGTGTAACTGGGCATCCAGTTCATTCTTATCAAAGACAGCTGGAAAACACTGGTTTAAATAAGGACAAAGAAGAGCCAAAGAGTTATTAGTATAAGAAATACAGGAAAAATGATACCCAAATGAAGAAATAACAGCTGGAATAACAAATGTTTCTAATGTTTAACATAGGAAACAGGACTAGATAACCAAAGACAAGGCTTACCTTCTAGGAAGCAGGAGTGGTGTGATCACTATACTAAGATGACAGTAAACATTAAAATAAGACCAAGGCTGCCCTGCTGATGGAAAGAGGCCATGCTGCTTAGCTTCTCCTGGCACTGGATCTTTGATGGCCTGCTTAGGAGGTGTGCCTGTTGCTGCCTTGGGATGCTTAGCCTTCCTAGCACAGGAAAGCAATCTTTTCCCCTACAAGTGGCAACTGTGAGGACAGAACTGTGCTTAGTTTGTGGGTGGTCTCACTTCAACTCTAACTACCAAAATAGGTTTCCAACACTGTAAAAATACAATAATATGCCAAGTCAAGGCAAGTACCTCCTTAAAGTCAATGTTTTAAGTTGACTTTAAATAAAGGACCTATGTATTGAAATAAGATTGCATATGTGTTATTAGCTTAGATGTGACTAGAGACCCTTTAAGGCTAATTGTCACTGATTCACAAAAGTAATGATAGTGAATAAGACTCCTTGGATTAATGCTAAGTGATGCTGAACTGCATGTATTCTTTAGACATACACTTAGTTTGGCAGAAAACAATGCTAAGCCATTTTTTATCTTATCATTGGTTCTGATGTAAAAATCTCAATTTTCTTCTCATAAGATGTTTGGAAAGATTTCTGAACTCTGCCCTAGACAGGCTTAAATGTTACTTCACACATAAAACTTACACTACTCATATTACAGTTTTATTTCACTTCTGGATGTTAATGTATGCTGTTTGCTTTTATTTTATATCATTTTGTTTCTTAGTAGAGACTGAAGCAATAGTCTAGGAACAAAAACCAGAAGGTAGGGAAGTCATCGAAATCAGTACTCTGAGATATACTGTTAGCAAGACACCAAAGGACAGGAAGCCATGTGAAAGTAAGCATATTCTCGTGACTGAAAATGTATTGAGGATTCCCTTTAGAAAAATAATCAAGAAATAAAATTACTTCAACTTCAGTTAAAATACTCTCGGCAGATTACAATTGCACTGAGATAGACTCTGATGGAATCAAACACTATATTAAATATACAGTCTATTCACTAGAAGATTGTTACCTAGGATAAAAATGTTATTGTACAAGCCAACTTCTTAGCAATTGGAAGCAACATTTTCCCCCTAAAGACATGGTAATATCTGAAGATTACATAATGCTTCAATTTCCAAATACATTATTTCTCTTAACACTCGCAAATAAGGAATCTATTTACTTAACGTACAATCAGGGGTTTATGATACAGTAAGTATTAAAAGCAGAATTGTGTAATATCCAAGCCAGTATGTCTTTCCATTTGCCTGCAAACAAAATGGAGGAAGGAATTTATTGTAATTGTTTAATTACATTTGTATTTGTGATTAATATCTATTTTATAGAAATATGACTTTTTGGAGCAGTTTTAAATATTTGTCAAGTAACTCTACTTGGGCCCATTCAAATTCTGCTATACTAAGTATAGTAAAAATAGATGGTATTAAGTTCTAGTAAGTAGATTTTGCATATTTAAGACAGTTGTCTTAGTTAAAAATACATTAACCTTTCTTTTATTTACATCTAAGAAATCTAGAATAGGAATATGCAAAGGGAAAAAAACACCAACTATTATTAAGCTCTCACATGACTCGATTCCATACTTCGATATTTTGTTCTGTGTCCAATGGCTAAGCTGAATTCCACAGATGGCCCTTTGCGTGCAGCAGCCAGTGTTTTCTGAATGAAGAAGTCACCATGCTGAGAGAACAGGTTAAGTGACAGGAGACACAGAGACATAGAGATGCTGAAGGGTCTCAGGTTATCCTCACAGCTCCCCATTCTGCATCCAGCTTGTCTGTTCCAAGTACCTGTTTCCCACCAACAAATCTTAGCAGCAACCCACAAAAGCAGCTGCCACACAGACACACAACTCCTTAAAGCTATCATGATGTTCTCCTCCATGGTCCACCTCTGCTGATGGCCTGCTTGTCTTCTAATTCACTCTAACTCCTTCCTGGTCCTCTGTCTCCTCAGGTCCACCTAAGCTGTGAAAGTCTCTCTATAGTAACTTGTACCATAACTCACCATGGTTTGGCTTCCCTTTGTCTGTATTGTACTGGGGGCTAAATCCAGAGCTTCCCACATATTAGGCAGTGCTCTACCACTGAACTATATCCCCAAACCTTTTTATTATTTCTGAGACAGTGTCTTGCTGTACACCCAGGTTGGTCTCAAGCATGTGATAAACTTGCTTCTACTTCCCCAGTACTAGGATTACAGATATAAACCACCATGCCTAGGACATAGTCACCATTTCTAAGTAAATATTGCTCAGTGATATGGATCGTTTATCTTTAGAACCTTTTCATCTTCCCAAAATGAAACTCTATACCCCACTTCCACTTGCCAGTGCCTGGCAATCGCCACACTCCTGTCTCTATGATTTTGACAACTCGAAGTACTTGTATATGTGTAATCCTATTGTATGGCTTTTTGTAACGGTCTTATTTCACTTAGTGAACTGTTTTCAAGATTTGTCTGTGTGTAGCATAGGTTAGAATATGACCGATAAAGTATCATTTCTTTCACTGTGCCTTGCCTTTAGAGTTTTGAGGGTGGGCTGGATCCATTTCCTGCATTGTTGTTCTCTGTTATCATAGGTGGGTTTTTTGGTGGGGAAATGCTTACATTTATTTCCCATTTTTCTCTTGTGATATAGATTATAGGTGATTTTTTTTTTTTTTAGTTGTGAGGCCTGAGCGCTGTTCCTCAGTTCTTCAGCTCAAGGCTAGCACTCTACCACTTGAGCCATGGTGCCACTTCCAGCTTTTTCTGCTTATGTGGTGCAAAGGAATCAAACCCAGGGCCTCATGCATGCAAGGCAAGCGCTCTCCCACTGAGCCACCTTCCCAGCCCTATCTATAGGTGGTTTCTTTTATAGCTGCCATGGAGATTATAGTTAATTCCCTAAAACTTATAATATTCTAACTTGGATTTATACTAGCTTAACTTTAATAACATAAAAACTAGGTTCATTTATGTATATGTTCTCAATTTTTTAGCTGTACAGGTCTCAAAATTACATCTTTATAAACTAGGTGTCCAATTATAGAAACTAAAGATTGTAAATGCATTAATCTCTTCAATTATATGGAAAATAAAATATGGAGTTATAAAACTAAGTTACAACAATATTAACTTTTCCAGAAATGGGGATCATCAAATGGGCAGTATAAATCCAAGAAACCATGACCAAATAGATACATATGCTTCTTATATACTTCATATATAGGTTGGAGTCCATCTTCCTGTATTGATAATTTTATATGATCTGGGAAGGATGTTAAGTATTAAACTGTCCCTTGGCCAAAAAAAAAAAAGGTTCCCCTTCCCTAACTGATTTTGAAAACTGTATTCATCTCTTAATCTTGTGGAAAACGAAGAATAGGGTTATAAATCCTCCCTACAATAATACCAGTTTTGTAATTGTTTCCTTATGTATCTTTGTTGAAATCTTTATCTCTTTGTATCTATTCAAGTTACTGGGTAGCATCCTTTCATTTCACTCTATAAGATTCCCTCAATTTTTTTCTTTTAAACAGGGCAGATCCAGTGTAACAAAATCCTTTCCCTCTTGTTTATGTGAGAATATTTTCACTTCCTTTCAAAACAGCTTTGCCAGATATAGGATTATTGGCTGTCATTTCAGCCGTTTGACTGTATCTGCCTAATGACTTTTGGCCTCCAAAGTTCTCAGTGAAAATCCTTATCTAGAATCCCTTCTAAGTAATAACTCATTTTCCTCTTGCTGCTTCCAAGATTCTCTTCATGTCTAAATAGTCAGACTACAGTGAGTCTCAGTGTGAGTTACTTTGAGTTTGTCCATCTTGAAAATCAGTGAACTTAAATGTTTATATCTATGCTTTTTATCAAATTCAGGAACTTTATAGACATTACTTAGCTCTCCAAATAGTACCACTGTCTCTTCCCTCTTCTCCTTCTGGAACTTTCATGGAACTTGTGTTGGCTTGAAGGTACCTCAAATCTTCTGATCTTGGCTACTTTTCTTTTGTCTTTCTACTTTGTTTCCCCACCATTCACCTTGCTCTAGTTTTAAGCTCATTGAATCTTTTGTCTATCTGTTCAAATATTTCAGTTCTGGTAAAATTTTCATGTCAGTTCTGGGAATTTTCGGCTCTAGAATTGTATTTCGGGCCTCTTTTTAGATTTTCCTTATCTTTACTATTTCCATTTTCTTGATTTCCCCCCCCCCCCGCCCCCATATTCCTTTAGTTCTTTAAAACAGGTCAGATACTTTGAATACTTCAACACAGTTGCTTTTGCCTAGAAGTGGATTTGTCTAGAAGTGGACCGTCAGGTAATGTACAGGTACAGTTTGTGTTTCCTTAGGATTTTCCTTGAAAAAAAATATTCTTCTTGGGTCCTTTTTCATACCTTGTCACTTTGCACTTTCAGGCATTTAAGTTTAATTCTAGAAACATTTTGTGCTATTCTTAAATCTTGTCAATTACTTTTCTTTTATGCTGAGACTAAACTCAGTATCTCTCAACATTTGAATTGAGTAATGTGGTAGCTCTGGTGTGTTAGTTTTTTGTTATTGTAACAAATAACCTGAGGAAAATTAACTTAGAAAAAGCTTATTTGAGGCTCACCAGGGCCAGGTCTTCTCCTTGTGGTGCTGACCTGCCTCTCCATGAGCAAGAGTATCAGGACTGGTTTGGGGGTATCCTTCCTGAGTGGATGTGGTAACACCACAGTTTTCAGAACAACAAACAAACATTAAAAAAAAGAAAAAGCTTATTTGGCTCACAACTAATTGCCTCTATCTTTGGGAGCCTGTGACTTAATATATTTTTAATATATGGTTTTTATTGTAAAAATACTGCACAGAGGGGTCACAGTTACATGAGTAAGGTAATGAGTACATTTCCTATGAGGCATTGTTACCCCCTCCTTTGTTTTTCCCCTACCATCCCTTCCCGCCCCACCTCCCCAACTCCTCCCTCCCCCCCCCCTCGCCACCGAAGTTGTAAAGTTCATTTTCAACATACTGTCTTGTACATCTCATTGTTACAATGGGTCAACTCGTATCCTTATTTAAGCATTGTTATTTCCCTTGCCCTCTCCAAATTAGAAAAACGTATATACAAGATGCAGAATCAAATAGTGAAACAGGAGTTATACCATGGGGGAAGAACATACAAAAGAAACAAAAAACAATCACATAGTATATTATAAATACATTAAACACAATAGCAAGAAAAAAAACCACTTGTGTCCCTATCTTGGGGATCATTTTGCTTAACATCATCTTATATCTGTGATCTAATATTATAGATTGCGCCCTCCTCACCCCCCTCCCACCGCCCTTCAAGGGCATCCTCTCTATAACCATAAAACTTCCTACCAGTCCCCATCACTTCCCAGCAGCACCACTCTTCAAGAAGCCCTAAACATATGAAAATTGAAGAACATTTAAGGTCTAAGCTCTAGCCCCTGAAAATCAGATTTTCTCCCATTTTCAGGGGCTTTCTGCTTGCTGTCAAGGCCAGGGATCACCCTGAAGTATAAACTTCAGCTCTTCTCAGATCTCTTCTAGGACTGCATTTGCCCTTGCCATGTACAGTGATTTTCTCATTTTCATTTCCTGAGTACTTGCTTTTGAATGTCCAGGTCTTCAATACCTGCCTCCCACAGTAGGGGGGGGGGAAGGAAATGGGGAGAGAGGAGAAGGGTGGCACCAATTGTTTAAGCTCCCTGGAACTCAGGTGAGCTAAGGATGGGGGTGAGAGACTAATGGGAGGAGGTACAATATAATTCCTTGTCTGTAGCTTTGTGATCACAAACTTCCATTGGCCATCAGACCACAGATTTTCTATATTTAGAAGACATTTGCCATTCTATCTCCTATAAGCTACATGAAAACTACTCCTGAAGTAATATACACCTAATACAGGGAAGAAGGGTCAGAGTGGGTAAAAAGTAAAAATATCTGAAGTTCCAAGTCTTCAGAAAGACAGGTATTGCCAGTACTTTTGTTGCCTAGGTTAGAAGACAGATTCCTAGTGCTTTCTACTCTGCTATATTCCCAGAATGCTCCTCTTCATAATCACTTTCCAGACTATAATTCGAAATCCTAAAAGGATTTATGTCCATCATGATAAAAAAAATTTTAAAAAGCAAATTTCTGCTCTGTGAAATAGGTATATACAGGTTTATTTGTTCCTTAGGGATGGTTAGAAGCACTTCCAAATGAAACATTCGCTATTTAGAAGCAGTATTTTTGTTTCCAGAATTCTTTCTTCTTCTCAGTAACTATGTTCAAGTATATGCAAAACACACTTATGATTGAGCAATCAAACCAAAACATATAGGAGCTGAAAAATCATCTCATCTTCTTCAATAAACATATAAGGAGCACTATAAAAGCAGCAAAGCTAAAAGAAGGAACATCAAGATCGATCTCTGAAGACTTCTAAAATGATGCATATTACTAATGCTCAATTATAAAATCTCAAAGGAACTCGGGCTGTGTAAAGTAATGAAGACACACTTACTAATCCCAGCAGCACTTTATCCAAGAACACATCTCCAAATAATTTATGCTTGGGAAGATTAAAGGAGATAGTGTGTTTCAAAAAAGAATCACCTCAGAAAAGCTCTGAAATCAAAATTAAAATATTCTGCATTAAAGATGTATGTGTATTGTGTGTGAGTGTGTTCAAGCCACATTTCCTCAAATAGCCTCTTATATGGACCTCTACAATTTGTTCTCCATACTACAGCTATGGATCTAGAAATGCAACTCAATGATGCCATTTTATTGGCGAAATTCCTTTTGATACTTTGTCATTGTTCTTAGAATAAAGTCCAAAATTCCTCCAGCACTAGAAGTCAGGACAGTGGTTAACCCTGTGGACAGTTAGGGAATAAGAAAATGCTTTCTGAGTTGCTTTCTGAGAATATTCTACTTCTAATCTGAGGAATGCTGATACAATTGTCTCTACTTTGTAAAAATCACTAAACTGGGCCGGGCTCTGGTGGCTCACACCTGTAATCCTAGGTACTCAGGAGGCTGAGATCTGAGGATCACGGTTCAAAGCCAGCCCGGGGAAGGAGAGACCGTGAGACTCCTATCGCCAATAAGCTACCAGAAAACTGGAAGTGGCCCAGAGTTCAAGCCCCATGACCAACAACAACAACAAAAAAAATCACTAAACTGTATGCTTCAAATACTCGGGATATATAGACATAATGCTTAATTAAAATTAAAATATGAAGCAAAAAATCCAAGCAATAGTTAGGAAAAATGCAATCTTCCAAAAATTGGCATCGATGAGCATTTGTCTATCAAATCAATCTCTGCTCATCTGCTACATCTGTCCCTTGCTCTTAGACATGGAACAAGCACTAGCAAGGCTGGCATTGCTTGACTTCAAAAAGAACACCAAGGTTTGCGTTTTAGTAAGTGAGCTCCAGTGTATATTATCTCATCATAAATATGAAACAGGATATTTCCCATTGATCTTCAGCACATGATTGCTATGAGATTATTATAAATTACACAAAGCCTTCAGGACAATAGTTTTTCTTTCAATTGTAATATTTAAGTTCTGAGAAAAATTTACCCAAATGATAAAATATTCTGTCACATGTTCACAAAAAGACTTCCTGGAGGAACACCGTCTGCTTTCTCACACTGACAGCACCTTGCTTAGGCAGAGATCCCACAGTAGGGATTTTGAAAAAGAAGAGTCTGTGTTTTCCTCCATTATCAAGAAATCTATTAGTAAATAGCAAGCTGATTCCATGAAGAGAAAGTTGGAAATGAGTGTCCCTCACAGGTATTGTTTAAAAGTGACAGCTCTGACAAGGGAGCAGATGTTTATGGGTGAAACTCCTTGAATAAGCACATAGCTAATGATGCTCTGCTTCATCATTAAATTTAACAGCAGCCTTTTTGACTCAAGTAGCCCATGCATGATGTGCCACCAGCTACAGCTACTTAAGCTGCTGCTGCTTTAATTTGCATACTGCATCAGAACATGCAACATTTAAAGTGAAAACGTGGGAGGTCACGTGACAGGATCAGGATGTAAGTCAGACACAAAATTATTAGCAGTGGAGAATTTTTACAAAAGAACTTTTAAGACTATACTCTAAATGGCAGAAACCACTAAGAAAGTTTCCAATCCATCTCTGTATTTGGAAATTGTCTCTAGTGTGACTCCAGCTATGTGCTTCTCACCACTCTTCAGGAGGAGTAGACCAAACACAATTTCTGAAGTGGCAAATACATCCAATCCTGCAAGGATCGAAATTTAATTTTGAACTTCCTACTTTTACAGCTGATAAAAACTTAAGGATGAGCATACAAAGAAGGTCAACAATGAGATGCACAAGTTGTTATGTCGAAAAAGAACTTAACAACTTTGGTGGGGGATGGGGGGGAAGAGCGGGTGGGGGGAGGGGAGGAAGATGGAAAGGGATGGGAAGGGGAAACAACGAGGAGGCAACAACGCTTGATAAGAAATGTACTCGTTATCTTGCCCATGTAATTGTAACTCCTCTGTAAGGTATTCTCACAATAAAAAAAAAGACAAAACATAATACCAAAAAAAAAAAAAAAAGAAAGAAAGAAAGTCAAGTGAAATACTAACTATTCTCTAGGGTGCTGAGGACAGAGCCCAGGCGGCTTCTCTAACCGAGCACCTGACCAGGGCTAAAAGCCAACACAGCGCGGTCAGAAAAGCATACCATTCCATCGTTTCTGTTACACCTCTCACGCCCTCTTTGCTTGAGTTTTGTCACATAAAATAATAACTTCACAGAGTATTAATTCGAAGAGCATTAATGTCATAAAAATAACCTTAACGATACAGAAATTGCTTTGTGCTGTAATAAATATCATATCCCTGCTAGACGGTTTTTAAAAGCAGCATTATTCTATTCACAAGATTCACCAAAGAAAGAATAACACACAATGCTCTAAAAATAACACCCATTAATAGGACATAGCATCATGGCTAACGAACTAGAAAAGATGTTAGAGAACTTGTCTTGGTTGTTTGGTATTCACCAACACTCCAGTATGCACCACATAATGAAATTTCGTCGACAGTAGATCACATATATGATGATGTTTCATTGATAATCTAGGTATATAGTAAGGTATTGTCTAAAATTGGTTTATGGAAGTATAATTCATGGCATTTGCACAATGCTGAAATCCCCTAATGACACACTTCTCAGGATGTATCGCCATCTTTAAGTGCATTGTGACTATAGATATAAAACAGACAAGTCGCCTAGCATCCTACCTCTCAATTTCTATACACAAAAAATTTAAAATTTATTAAGATAATTTATCCTCAAGATGCAAGTTGACAGTACTATTCTGTATAAGTAGAACCTTTGGAGTACTTAAGTGTGTACTAAGTAAACCTAAATCAGGAGGAGACGATTTCATGAAAAGTTTCATAAATGCCACGTGAGGAAGCATATGCCTGTAATTCCAGCCACTCTAGAGGCAGAACTGGGGAGGATCAAAATTCAAAGCAAGCCAGGGTAAAAAAGTTCTGCAGACCCTCCCATCTCAACAACAACAAAAAACTGGGAATATTGGGAACCTTTGTGATTTCAGTTGCATAGGAGGCACAGGTAGGAGATGGTACTCGAGAGCGAGCCTTAAGATCCTAGCTAAAAGAAAATGACTAAAAACCAAAGTGGCAGGAAGTAAGACTCAAGTCCTAGAGCATGGCCATCAAGTATAAGGCCCTCAGTTCAAACCATAGTGATACATACAAGTTTCATCGTAAGAATTTTTTAAAATAGGGAACCTTACTGTATGTGAAAATAATATTTACGTATGGTTGATGTCACAAAACATTATTATATTCATAGTCAATATTTTTTATCAAGTGATCATTTAAGCAATATTTAGTTTATCAGCAAACCATAAGTCTTTCTAATGCTACTGAGTTCATAGGATTGAGAAAGAGGAACTACATTTCTAATGCTGATATTCAACAAAAAGTCAGTAGTCAAGAGTAGGACTACTAGCAGGAGGCCACTTTCAGAAGGACCACTGTATTTAAGGCACCTGCTCCATTTAGCAGTCAGCCTGCTAAGATTCTCATTCAGAGAGGGCTAGAAGTCATGAGGAACAAGAACCAATTCCAAACATCATACAAGAGAGACTGAGAAAGGGAGAGGAGAATGAGAGACAGAAGACAGACAGATAAAGACAGAGACAGAGACCGCCAGAGAGACAGAGAGACAGAGAAAAAGAGAGGAGGAAAAGAAAGACTAAGTTTATATAACTAACGAGCCACAAAGATAAGAAGGCTTATATGCATCAACAAGAGACAAGGTAAGTATGCAACAAGAGACAAGGTAAGCATGTCTCTTGTTGTAAAAGCAAATGGAACAAAACAAGTTGAAATAGTTAAGAAGAGCTGCAGAATGCATACATCACAAACTAAGCATACATCCAAGAGGGCTTAGAATTAGCATGGCTTGCCTTAGTAGTATTGAACCAGCCTAGTAAGCATGAGTTAAAACCCATAGTAACACACACACACACACACACACACACACACACACACACACACACACACACACACACACACACACAAAACATATATTGGTCCCCTTGAGAATTTGGTCTGTCCATCCCATCTAGAAGTAAATCAATAAGGATCTAGAGATCTTTGGTTTAAAAGACTGTCTGTCCTAAAAAAGCAGATACATTGTCAGGATCTTCTCTCTAGATTTGAAAACTTGTTTTTATAAACTTATCAACCTTTGACTGATTCATTCATAAGCGAAATCTTAAATAGTTTTTAATGTATTCTTAATTACTTAAATCATTAAATGTGTTTTCATTATTTTATAATTAAGGAAAGAATATGAATTCATATTCATTTAAGAAAAAAGGTAATACCCAAAAGTGGGATTGCTGGGTCATAGGGGAGCTCTATGTTCACAAACAAGACCACACTAAAGCTACCAGCACGACTATGTTTATTGCAGCATTATTTACTATAGCTAAGATATGGAACCAACCCAGATGCCCCTCAGAGGATGAATGGATCAAGAAAATGTGGTATATATACACAATGGAATTCTATGCCTCCATCAGAAAGAATGACATTGCTCCATTTGTTAGGAAATGGAAAGGCTTGGAAAAAATTATATTAAGTGAAGTAAGCTAGGCCCAAAGAAACATAGGTCCCACAGTTTCCCTTATTTGCAATAACCTGTGTATGTCTAAGTCAAGCAGAAAAGGTCAGATAAGTTGATGTTAGGTTAATGAACTCTAAGATATGTATTCAAATTTTTTTTTCTTTCATGCGATTGTTTCTAACACATTTATAAGATTATTTCTTTGTTGCTTTGTATGTCCCTCCCCCACAGTATAACCCCTGCTTTCACTGTATTTGACATCGATATAAATGGTGGACGCATTGCAACAATGAGATGTACAAGTTGTTATGTTGAAAACAAACTTTACAACTTTGCTGCGGGGCGGGGTGGGGGGGAAGGATTCGGTGGGGGAGAGGGGGGAGAATGGGATGGGATGGGATGGTAAGGGGAAACAAAGGAGGAGGCTATAATGCTTGGTAAGAAATGTACTCATTATCTTGCCCATGTAATTGTAACCCCTCTATACAGTATTTTCACAATAAAAAGGAAAAAAAAAAAGAAAAAAGGTAATAGACATTCACTACAAAAACTTAAATATATAATTTAAATAGCTCAGATATTTTATTTAGATAGTCTTTTGTTCTATACATACACAAAGATACAACTTTTTCCTATAATTTGTATCACTATGGTTCCTTATTTAAATAAATAGATGTACTATCTAACTATAAAGCAAATGATTTCATAGCAAAAAGACATCAAATGAAAGTTATTTTTTTGAAGAGTTTCCCAGTAATATTTGTTTTGTTTTTTATATAATAAATACATTTTTGAAGCATCTCGCCAACACAGATTCCCCAGGCCAAGGAAGCCATGACATATGATCTCACTTCAATTTGAAATAGGGCTGGGCCGTAGCCCCTTTGGGGGCTTGACATGTTCATCATTTTTTTATTTGAGCTTGGATCTTTTCCTCCCTAATCAAGAACTCTTCATTTTTACTCAGTGATTTAAAATACAGCTTTCTTATTTCTTATTCATTTGACTTAACTGGTTTCTGAATAAAACTCCACTTTTTCTGAGTGCAAGGACACTTTAGCCTACACGGATGACCATAACTCAGAACTCCAAAGCCACAGCAAAGCTACAGCTCTTTGAGAAGAGGTTGATTGTGTGTGTGTGTGGGGGGGGGGGGGGGGAATGGGTGTGTGTATTCACGCCCCCACATGCTTGCATGCCAGTAATTTGGCTTAAATTCAAGGCCTGGACACTGTGTCTGAGCTTTTTCATTCAAAGATGGCACTCTACCACTTCAGCCACATCTCCACTTCCAGAGGTGTTGATTAATTGAAGAAAAAGAATCTGTGAGGGAACTGGGGCAGGGGGTGGGGGAAAAGGGGTAAGAATGCTGAAAGGGTAACACTGATCAAGATATATTGCATTCATAAACTGCTTTGTTAAATGACAATTCTTTTGTACAACTACTAAAAAATAATAAAATAGAGTCTCATGGACTTTTCTGACTGGCTTTAAATCTCAATTCTTATATCTCAACTTCTCAAGTAGCTAGAATTTCAGGTGTGAGCCACCAGTACCTAGCTTAAGAGGCTGATCTGGAGAAAGGTAAGTAGACAGAAGGGAAGGAATATTCATCTGAGTGATATTTTCAACTTTCTATCCCCAACTTGGTAAATATGTGCTAGTCTTGGTTTTCAACACTGGATTACAAAAACATAAACTAAATTGAAATGATAACTGAAAGTTGACTTAATGACTCACAAATCAAATACAATCATATTCATTGAGTTCAAACTTCAAAACTCAAAAAATTCTTTCAAATATTATTTACACTTTATCAAAGAAAATTACCTATTTAAGCAATTGCAAAAGTATATATTTTACTTATAAATATGTAGTGAGTTTTTTTGTTTGTTTTTGTTTTTAGTGCCACAGAAATTTGAACTGAGGGTCTCAAGCTTATTAGGCAGGTGCCCCACCATCTTTTCTACATTGTACAGCAAAGAAAGTATTTTTTTTCAAATATACTAATTTTCCAAATTGTAGCTGAGTAAAAAGAACTGAGATATGTGCGTGTGTGCCTGCCTGCGTTGGGGGAGGGAGGGGGGTGCGCGCACGCGCATGCCCATTCCATGGCTTGAATTCTGGGTCTTAGTTCTTCCTTGGAACCCTGCTTCCTGTAAGACTGGTGCTCTTCACTTCTGGCTTCTTTATGGTTAATTGGAGATAGGCCTCATGGCCTTTTCAGCCCACACAGGCTTGGAACTGGGATCTCAGATCTCAGCCTTTTAAATAGCTAAGATTACAGGCATGAGCCTACCAGCACCCAGCAAGCTAATTTTTTTAAAGAATCAAAAGTTGAGGTCAATAATTCAGTATACTACAGATGATTATATGATTACATTATACTGACTCCCAAATAACATTTTACATACACAGCTCATAGGTAAATGAATGCCAACATCCTTGACAACTCCACTCTCTTGAATATGACGTACTCACCAGGCAATTGCAAGTCAAAAAGTGTCAAACACATTCTTTTCTATGTGTTTGTGTTTTCATTTACAGCCACAGCACTTGAATACTTTGACAAGGTCCATATTATTAGCATGAAATAATCTTTCTGATCACAGGCCATTGTACTACTACTATGGCAAGTAGTAATAACTATCATGATAAATTATTGCATAACAAGTCCATGCCTAGTCCCATGATAAGCCCTCTGAATGCTTTGCTTAATTTGACACCTACCACACTCCAGAGTTATTTCTGTTATTATCCTCACTGTGCAGAACGGACTGAGAGATACAGATGTTGAAGATTGTATCCCTAGTCACAAAGATTTTTCAAGTAGAAAAAAATTGCCTTATGTGGCAACAGAAGTATCTAATGGTGAAATAGTCTATTGTAAATCTAAACCTTAGAAACAAGTGTCTGTATGTATAGAATAATGAACACACTGTAAAATTTCCATTAACTCTCTCATGGTCTGGCCTTCCCAACTCAAATGGGCTGACATCTGTAACATACCCCAACACATTTTGTATCATAGTTATTGAAAAGTACTTGCCAGAGGCACACTGTTGAAACTGAATATGCCAGTAAACATTTAGTCATGCAGCAAGGGAGCCAGGCACATGGTGTTTTATTAAGATGTTCTAATATGCTTCTTTTGTAAGTTAAGTCAAAACATCAGCTATCAAGAGGGAGGCAAGCATACAAAGAGCTGCCTGTTTGGGACCATTCCAGGCCCACCTACGGGTAATGCTGGTCTGCTTTCAACAGCTGTTTCTCCTTACCTGAGGAGAGGCAGGTGCTGCACAATAGGAGCAAATGACTCTGCACCTGCTTGCTCACCTTCAGTTGAGGTCAAGCAAGAAAGCGACCTTGGTGAGCCTGTCACAAGGAGCAGATGTTTAGTGGAGGACTGGGAGGTCCTCATCTGCTTGATGATGCCTTAGTTTAATTCATTCAATATAACCAATCTGATCAAACTTTATTGACAGATGCTTGAGATAACTGCTGCCAGAAAGTTTAGCTAATCTAGAAAGGCTGGCAGAAAATAGGAGGGCAAATCAGGTCAAGGTGAAAGTAGATAGTTAGTATGAGGGTCTTAAAAAAAAAACCAACTCCTTAGAAAGAATAAAAGTGAGAACTACTTTATGTATTAATTCTAGATGCTTGCATAGATACAGAAGAATTATAAGCACACATTTTGTTTAAACTTGTGCATTTTTATGGTGTTGGTGATTAAATCTAGATCCTCAGGTATACTAGGTGAGCACTCTGTCACTGAGCTATACCCTCAGCTCTGTTTTAACTTGTCAAAAATACTTTCTGGGGTGGTATTCAGGTTCTCCTGTTGGGCTGGTTTGTCTGGCTGGTGCACTAACACTTGATACATGCCTTCCACCTTGGTTTTTGTTGGTAATTTTGCAGATGGAATCTAGTGAAGTTTGCTTCACCTGGGCTGGCCTCAATTCATGACACTCCATACCTCAGCAGCCCTCTAAGTATTTAAGAAACTAGATGTAAGTCAGACTTATTTCTATTTTTTTAATATAGAAAATTCCACATAGGCAGTGCACTACAATAAATCCCCATGTACTTACCTGTAAGCTTTAACAAATATTAACCACAACCACCAAACTACAACCTCTGCTAGAGATTCTTAGACAAACCTATGATTTTTTTCACCTACAAGCATTTTGTTAACATATATATAAAGATATAAAATAATATTTAAGACATCGGTATTAAATTTTGTAGTTATCTCAGAAATACCTATTTCCTTAAAGTTTCTCTGAATAATAATCCATTTAAGGTGTGCACAATGCAATTCTCTCTTCAGTCTATGTTAATTCGTAGAGTCTCTCCCATCTTTCTCCCTCTCAACTGTACGCTGCTTCTTTCTTGGTTGAAGAAACTGTTTGGAGTTCTGAAAAGTCTCCAACAGTCTGGATTTTGTAGGCTACATTCCTGAAATGTAGTTTAGCAGATGCCATATCTTCTGCATTTTCTTCATCAAATTCAAACTCAACTTTTTAGTAAGGTCTTCACACACACACACACACACACACACACACACACACACACACACACACACACACACACACACACACACACACACACACACACACACACACACACACACACACACACACACACACACACACACACACCATTCAAAATTGTCTTAGTCAGTGGTAGATGCAATTGTATAATCTGTCATGCCAAGCTACAGGGGAAGCACAATGGCTGGATATAGTATCATATCCATCATCCCAGTAACAAAGGAAAGCACAAATAGGAGGATTGCACTTCAGGCTGGCCCAGAAATAAAGCAAGACTCAAACAATACAAAAAAGGATTGACGGAGTTGCTCAGTTAGCAAGCATGAGATACTCCATTACTGCCCCCCAAACTCTCATGACAATTAAAAGAAAAAATAGAGATATCCTTATTACTGGTGCTAGAGAGTGGTGAGAAGAGCGGAAGAGGAATGACCACTATGGCATGTAAATTACTGATTGGGCCTTTAGTTCTTTAGCCAGAATGTCTGGGTTGAAAACCTCACTAGCCTACCATTTCTATGTGAAGGGACAAATCATTTGTCCACATACTTGCTTCTTCCTCTGTAATAGTAAATGACATCACCTAGATGGTATCATCAAGTTAATGCAAACAAAGCACTTGAGTGACTGGAGTATAGTTATTGCTTAATCATTGTATAATAGCATTAAGTTACCATTGCCTTTTCATTATATTGAATTACAAAGCTGTTGTTGGTCACCACTAAGAATTAGAAAACCATTTCTTGTCTGATACTTTACTTAGAATCTGAGTGCAAAGTTTCCCAAACAATTTACGTATTCATTGCAAAACAACATAAAGCCTAATGTTTTTCAAGACTCCTGTAAGGAGAATCTCTAGGAGATAAATACAGAAAACATGCTTTGAACCAATAATACAGATGAATTTGTTTGAAAGAAACCCTAGAGAAGTTGGGAGAAAAAGCTCTGAATTCTCTGAAAACTGCTAAAGTCATTTCTCACCAGACTGTTTAAAATTACAATTGATGCTAATTTTTTTAAAAGTGTGATTTTACCAATCCTTTTTTTCTTTCCTGAAAATAAATCCAACTATCTACTGCTGATTAACTCTTCCACATAGTTACTGAGTATGTTTTCTTTAAGATTGCTTGAAGGGTTCCAATCTGGACATCCAATTTTCATTCCTAGAGAGGAAGTTCTTGAGATGAAAACCTCTATAAACACTATTGTGTATCTTGCTTTGAATCTACACACTGAAAAGCAACAAGAAACACATCAAAATCCTGCTTTCGGCTGTAGTTATTAACACACATGGTAAGTACATTGTAAAACATCAGGCTAACAGCCCAAGGCCACTGCTAACAGTCCCATAAATATGTAGGTGTTTTATGTCAATATGTGACTCTCATCTCCTAGTTCAGAATTATTTTTCTGGTTCAGATCATTAACTAACTTTTTATTGAATGCAAAATTTACACAAAATGAAATGCACAAGTTCTAAGTAAGTTTTGACAACTCGGTAAACCTGTGTAATCCAAACTACTCTCAGGAAACATAATACCTTTCTCTGTAAAGTGACCTGTACCTGGAGATATCCTGTAGTTGGTTTACCCAACATTTATTACTTTTGCCTGTTCTAAAGACAGAAATGTCTCTGTCTGTAGGCTTCTTTCTCTCTGCATAACATCATTGAGAGAAATTCCTGTTATTGCTTAAATCAGGAGTTCATTCCTTTAACTACTTATTGAATGATATTCTATTTTGTGGATAAGTTTAATTTTATACTTCTAATGATAGTTGCATAGACTGTTTCTAATGCTAAACTACCAGAATCAAAATGATGAGAATTATTTCTTTTAAGATCCCTATCCTCAGCGATTGCTGGATCACGAAGGCAAGTATATATTTACTTTATAAAAAACTGGCAGAACTTTTTCCAACTTGGTTGGAACCCTGGATTCCCTACAACAAATGTGTGCAGATTCCAGTTGTTCAACATCCAGTGCTTTGCAGCACTGGGGCTTGATCTTAGGGCCTTGAGCTTTCTAAATAGGTCCTGTACCATTTGAGGCTACACTTCCAGCTCTCATTTGGAGTTTTTTTTTTTTTATTTTAAATTCTGATTATTTCACTGAATGTAAAGCAGCATGGCAAGTGCAATTTGAATTCCATTTCCCCTATGACTAATACAGTTGAATATATTTAAGGTACTACCTGGTCATTTGGATACTCTACAAAGTATCTATCCAAATATTTTGCCTACTGAAAAATTCACCCATTTATCTTTATTACTGAGTTGTCAGAATTCCTTATATCCTAGGTAGCAATGCTTCGACAAATGAATGTATTGTAATGTTATCTCCCAGTCTATGGTTTTCCTACTCATTTTTAACATTGCTTTCATTTAAATTTTTGCATTTCCATGACATGTATTCATAATATAATGCAACTATCCCCATTATTTCTAAAACTTCCTTTTTGTCACCACCAAATAGAAATTCTGTATCCATTAAATAATAACTCCCTGTTCCTTTATCCACACAGCTGCTGGCAACCTGCAACATACTTCCTTGTCCTTATGAGTTTGCCTATCCTACATATTTTATACATATGGAATTGAGTATTAGTTGTTCTATAATTTCTGATTTGATTCACTTACATAATGTCTTGATGACTTATCATATATGTACACAACTCCATTTATGGGCAGATAACACTGAATTGCATATGTATATAAAATTTCATCTATTTATTTGTTGAACACGAGTTTTTTCAACTTTTGGCTATTATGAATAATGCTTCAATGAACACTGGCATATGAATATCTGTTCAAGACCCTGTTTTCAGTTCTTTTGGCTATATATACTAGGAGTGAAATTTCTGAGTCCTATGTTTGTTCTTTTTTTTTATTTTGAGAAATTTAGACTATTTTCCAAACTAGTCATTCCATTTTACACTCTCATCAGCAATATGTAAGAGTTCCAACTTCTCCCCAACCTCATGAAGACTAAAAGAGAGAGGGAGAGAAAGAGAAAGGAAGAGAGTAAAAGAGAGATAGAGAGGGAGAGAGAGAAAGGAGAGAGGGAAGAGAGAGGGAGGGAGGGAAGGAAGGAAGGGGAGAGCGAGACGGTGTGATACAGTCGTGGTAGCAGATTTGAAGGGTGTTATGGTTTGATTATGACGTGTCTCCCCAAAGGTCCATGAATTTAAGTCTTAATTTCCAATGCAATGTTCAGAAGTAGGGCTTTTGGAAAGTGATTGGATCATGCCAGCTCTGACTTAGTCAATAGAGTAATTTACTGATGGTTTTTAATTGAATAGATTATTGGAAGGTGACAGAAACTATGGAAGTTGAGTCCTGGTTAGAGGAAATGGGTCCTTAGATGTCCCTTTGAAGTTGTATTTTCTCCCTGGCTGCTTCCTCTTGTTCTCTATACTTCCTGCTGCCTCAACCATGCCTCTCAGTAATGCTGTATTGCTTCACTAGAGGCCCAGAAACCACAGTCATCTATCAATAGACTTAAGTTCCACAACCATGAAGCAAAAAGATATTCTCTTTTTAGAAGGAGTAAACATGCGATAACAAGGGTAAATCCAAAACATATACTCTTAAGTATAAAAGAGGCCAATCTGAAAGAATTTATAAGGGAGAAAAAAAATGTCTTTTCATTCCACCTTCCTAGATTCTGTGGGTAGGTCTTATAAAATATGACTTTAAAAAGAAAAAGAGCCAAATAAGCATATATAAGTATATGTGACTTTGGAACCTTGTTAAGGAAGTGAAGTTGCAAAGAAATGGTTGGATCTAAATGAGTGTTTTTAAACTAGGTATAAGGAAGAATGGAAAAAGGGTTTGAGCCAAAGTTGGTAAAGCAAGAGATAGCTAGAAAGATTCAAAACTCTACCAGGTGCACTCCAACTTTAGAGATAAGAATACTCCTTTCCATATAGGGGCCATGACAGGCTTATGAGCTGCCTCAGCGGGAAGTCTCAGAAGCATTCCTATTGGCCATTTTCAAATTCCCACCATTAAATACTGATATGCCAAGGCACCATATTTTAGGGTAATGTGTACTGAACCACATTAGGCTACATGCTACATTATTCTATTTATATTACTTTAGAAGGGGCAAAACTACAGGAACAGAAAATAAATTTATGATTGACAGGTTTTATTCTAAGAAGAGGGCTTTATTACGGATGGCCATAGATATCATGTTAATGGGTTGACTAACTATTCTGCAGCTTGACTGGTGGCTCCAAGTTCTAAAGAAAATATATTTTAAAGAATATGATTCATAAGTTGACATTTAAATGTTACAGTTATTGTACCTTATTAACAACTGGAAAGTATGCCAATGTGTTTTCTTTTGCTTTTCCTTTGGTGGTACTGGGATATGAACTCAGGGGTCTGTGATTGCTGGTTAGAAAATCTTTTACTTGAGTTACACCCTTAGTTTCTGGCAATGTTTCTTAAAATATCATTATGTTTTTCTTAAAAGCATATGAAAGTAAAGAAATAATTGAACTCTTAATTATAAATCATTAAATTCTTAATTTTAAAAATTAAAAAAAAAGTGAATTACATTCTAAAACCCTGCTCTTGTATATTTTTTGTTGTGTGCTAGTCCTGGGGCTTAAACTCAGGGCCCAAGCACTGTCCCCAAGCTTTATGAGCTCTCAGCTAGCACTCTATCACTTGAGTTACATCTCCACTTCTGGACTATTTGCAGGCAAACATTGTTTGAGTGCTGATATTACTCTGAATCTAGAAAATAGGAGAAAGAGAGAAGGCTGATGTAAACTTTGCTTTCAAAAGCCTTATTTTAGGAGGTCTTGTTCCTATGATTTTTCAGTAATAATTTATCTCTGAGGGTTTTCCAAGTCAACAAATATGAATTTGCTTGTTTGGTATTGTTGCTTCTTATTTGAATTCCTTACTGTTGTTTTAATGTATAGTGCTTCAATGTGTGATTATGCCAACAATTTTTTAAAATCTAACTCTTCTGTATGTTTATATTTTAAAATGTACAATGTGTGTACAATAATTTTTCTTTCTATTGGAATGAATTAATTGCATAAAGCAATTTCATTGTTATATTTCCATAAATGTACATTGTATACATTGACCCAATATACCTCCTCCATTATTTTTATTATATTTAAGTAGTGTACAAAGGAGTTGCCATTTAATAAAGCAGTTTATGAATACAATGAATATGATTTAAAAAATTAACCCCTGTAGAAATAACAAAATGTTGAAATAGGATACAGGTTGACCTGCTGTAGCAATGAGCTGTATAAGACACTATGTTAAAAACAAACTTTACAACTTTTGGGGGGGAGGAAGTGAGGAGTTGGAGAGGTGGGGAGGGAAGGGATGGTAGGGGAAAAACAAAGGAAAGGGTAACAATGCTTGATAGGAAATGTACTCATTACCTTACTCATGTAACTGTAACTCCTCTGTATAATATCTTTACAATAAAAAAATAGGTGTTTAATTAAAACAAAACAAAATTAACCCCTTTAAATATAGAACAGGATGTTTGAAATTACATGAGAATGAATTTTAAAAGAGCAGATTTGAGAAATAAAACTATAACAAAAGAAAGAAAAAAGCAATGTGTTAGCAGATATGAAAGGCTAAAGACATATTAGAGATAAACAGAACTCAAAGTCAGAAGTAATGTGGTTGTTTACCTAAAAGCCCCCAAAGAACCAACTGAAAAGCTACAAGATGAATAATTAAGAAGGTTCAATCAATGTCTAAATATAGAAAAATCAATTACCTTCCCATCTACAAGAGATCAGGCTAGAAAATAGTCCATTCACTTCAAGAAAGTTGAGCTAAAAATAAAATCTCAATAACAAATGTCCAGAATTCAGAATACGAAGGAAAGTTATCCATTTATATGTTATTTATTTTGAATGCATGCTATAAATCCATAGGGCAAACAGGGAACCATAAACCACTCTGTTTCTGAAAGCAGAGTACTGGACCAGATCTCCTGAATCCTAGCTAAACTGTGGACACTCCACCCAGTAATCTTAGTTTTTAACAACCCTAATAAGGGACTAAGGTGTTCCCTAAAGTTCAAAAACCAAGATGTGTATAGTCTTGTTTGAGGATCACATTTGCTGGGCTGGGTAAAGTGCCATGTTAGAACCATTTTAGTGTGCCCATCTTTACATAGGTCTCTATCCTCAAGTAAGTTCCAGAAGGATTAAGAGTGAAGTGAAATAGGGTGGTAGGAACATAAGATGACTGGCTAGTCTCTCATGTTCAAGTGAGCTGAAGGTCATTTGTCCAGAAAGTCAGTAACCCATCCCAAAAGTTCTTTGTGAATTCTCTCCTACTTTCTGATTTGCTCAAAAGTGCATACATAATAAAATTTAACAGTTAACTCCTTATGGGAACTTTCCCCACAAATTTAGCAGCCTTTTCTACTTTGTAACAGGTAAGTCAATTATATGAATTTTAACTAATCAACCTTCAAATGTGTTCCCAATCTCCCATTATGGAAATTCAAAAAGTCTATCTCTTTGTAATATGAAAAATGAATCATAGAGAAGTTTACAAATAACAGAAAATGTCATATAAGAGAATATTCTTAGCCTGGCACAGTGGCTCATGCCTGTAATCCAGGGCTCCTTATGATGGTGAGATTAGGAGGACTGAGGTTTGTGGCCAGCTTGGAAAAAAGTTCATAAGAACCGATCTCAACACTGGCTTGGTGAAACAAAGGAAGAATAAACAGAAGGGTCACAGTCCAGGCCAAGACCCTAACTCAAAAAATAACTAAAGCAAAAAGGGTGAAAGTGTGGCTCATGTAGTAGAGTACATGTTTAATAAGTGCTAGGCTCTGAGCTCAAAGCCCAGCAACACCTCTCTCCAAAAAGAAGGAAAAAATGAGAACATGTTGTAAATTGAAAGGTCATTACTATCAAAATTGTGTAAAGTAGCTAAAAAAATAGACAGTTGGGGTAAACCTTTAATTGACTATAAGGAATGGGTTTGGCCTGCTTTCTGCTGGGTATATGGAATCTCTGCTCAGGATCCCTCCAAGGCTGGGCTACAGACAACAGTGTTACTGCATAGAGGAGGAAATGGAACCGTGGGATGACTTCTAACTCCAAAGAGGTAAGGAAAGTGATAGGAGGCTACACTAAACGGTGTACGAAGTATGGCAGGAACAGGAAAAACAGGACAATTAAGTTTAAAATTTCAAAACATAAAACAACCTAAGAGGCAACATAAGACTGACCCCAGGATATCCACTTTCACTTGACTCACAAATCCTTGATAATTCAGTTTTTCCGCCTATCAAAGTGGGAATAATGATACCCAAAAAGAATGTTCTGAAAGTGAAATGGCAAAGAAAGGGTTTAAGTGGCCTGGCATCTCACCAAATTATTTATCAAGAGTGGAAGGTCTTTTCCCCTGTACTGAACCCAAAATGTGAATTCTACCTTTGACCAGGGGCCAATCTTCATCTCCTGAGACCCTTTTAAGGAACTTGGCTATGTAGGTGGTACTACTAGAGGTTTTCTGGGCCACAGGAATGAAGTAAGTGCCACTGAACATCAGCCCTAACACAGTGCACATTCTTCTTCATCCTCTTAGCCCTGGGCCAATCACTAACCAGGAGATTTATTTAAAACCTGATATGACAGCTGAGGTTAGCTCGAAAGATTTATTGATTTATTTAACACATGAAGGAGTCCAGAACAATAGTGCTATGTGGAGGAGTCAGAGCAGGGGAGGGTCTGTGATGGCTGAGCTCAGATATGGCTGTCTTAGATCAAAGCCTGCAGCAAAGAAGGGGAAGCTTATGAGATAAAAACAGATAGGAAGGGCATCTGATCTTGCTGTTCTTGGATACTATCTAGAGCCTGGGTCCTCACTCCACTGCACTAGCAAAATTCACTATGTGGAAAATGAATGAGACATCAGACAAGCCAGTAGGGGTGGTCACCACAATGAGTAGGAAAAGCAAAGTACTGTACTTAAATACACAATAGTGCAAGAAGGGAAAAGTATCTGGTCAGTGAAATCAGGGCAAATTTCAAAATTTTAAGCTTGGTGTAAAGAAAGGAAATGGGCTCAGCAAAGGCCCATTTCCTTGGTAGAAAAAGCTTGAGACACATGTGAAAAGTCCAAGTGGGTGCATTTGAGGGAGCAGCAGGAGATGAGGTAGCCAGGACTAAGGCAAACCTTAGCCTGGTAACCTCCCAGATTATGAACCCAGGGTTATAACCACACACAGCCAATTACAGCCACTTCAATCAGGCAAGGGACAAGCCAAAAGAAAGAGACTGAGTCTAGAAGAAGGAAGTCTCCATGAAGACTGACCCTAAGACCCAAGTGCAAAACAAGGACCTAGTCAGAAGTTATGTGTGAATGGTTAACAGTAACAATCATTCACCTACACTAAGTTGAGGGTTAGGAAAAGGTTCCTGGAGTTCATCCTGAATGACAGCTGAGGAAACAAGTGGAGTGAGTGAGTCACTAGTAAATCGGTGACACAGCCTCAACCCTTAGGGCAGTGAGCTCAGGCTGGCCTGCTTAATGGCCAGCTCTCACCAGAGGATTCTGCACCCCAGAGGAACCAGACAGCAGTGACAGACAATGGAGATCTGAAAACGCCAAGGATACCTTCCAGATACTGGGCTAAAATGTCCTAAAGATCTTGACTGGTTTTCCATTACATAAACTTGTGCTTGACATTTGTGAAGATGTCAGGGTCAGAATTGGAATCCCTACAGCCTATTTCAACAGCTGGGGTGTTTTCATACATGTGAATCACACCTGCTGTTACAGAGCTATTTTTATACCATATTTTACACTGCTACCTGCAGGAGATCATCCCTAACTACCAAACCCTCCCCATCACAGGACTGAGCAGCTCATGATGCAAAGGCTTCTTACTACTTCTGCATCCACAGTAGCTACACCATCTATCAGAGCACAGCTCCATGAGGCTGGTCTCTCCATGGAGTCATCTCCATATATTCCACTATTTCCATATGCTATATGCTAAGTAAATGCATGAACTGAGGTAAGTGTACTTATGTTGTTAGCTGACCAGCAGGTAAATTGATCTCTAGAAGTCTACTGTCACAACTGGTAATAAAGAAATAAAAAATTAGTAATGAAGAAATGAGGACTGAGGGAGAGCAAAGGGAGGGGTGACACTTTTAAAAAAAGAAATGTACTCATTACCAGACTTATGAAACTGAAACCCCTCTGTACAACACCTCTATAATAACAATTTTAAAATACTGGAAAGAAATGAGGGTGTGTGAGTGTATGTGCATATGTGTGTATGCACAGATGTGCATGTATGTGTATGTGTGTTACTAGCCTTCTAATTAATTGCTTCCATTAAAGATGCCAGAGCAAAATACTCAAAAGAAAAGTGACTGCCTTTCATCAATGGAAGGGAAAAATGCTTAAAAATCAAACAATGAATCCTAGGTTTGTTATTCCTTAAAGAATCAGAGTATATTGAGTTTGCAAGAAAGTGACAATATAAGCACTTCAGATGCCCAAATATTTCAATTCTGAAAGAAACAAAAATTTCACTAAAAAATCCTTTTCAATAAGTCTTCACAAAGAGAAAAATTTTACAAAGCATATTACAAAGTAATTTCTTATCTCTGAAATGCATTTCCATTCAGAAACAGGATTATAAACTAAAGCTTAACACCTATTTCTTACATTCCTGGTATCACACATTTTAACAGGGCAGGCAACCTCAAGAGCCCCCTGGGGAAACACTATTCCCTTTGAATGGCATAGTGACAGTGGTCTAATGACAACAGACAATTACCATTCTCCCTTTATTCTCAGTTCCATAGAAACAGCATCAGATGGAGGGGGTTTACCAAAAAATATGAATTGCCATCAGTTCATCTTACAGATGAAGAAACTAAGGCCCAGAAGTTTAAGAAATTTGTATGACAAGCTGACATGGCCAGAGTCAAGCAGCAGTACACACCTGCAATTCCAGCTACTCACAATACAGAGGTAGGAGGATTGCAAGATGAGACCAGCCTGGGCAAAAGCACCAGAGCTACTCGGACAAACAAAAAGCAAAAGTAGTGAGGGTGTGACCATGTGGCTAAAGTGGTAGAGCACCTTATCTAGCAAACACAAGGTCCTGAATTCATTTTCCAGCACAAGAAAAAATAAAAGGGCATGTGCCAAGCGATTCCAGACTTCAAATTCACAACTAACTGACTGCAAGCCTGACTGCAAAATGTACATTCTTCTAAGAAATGATTATCTCTCATGTGACTACAATAAAACGCTGGAAGTGAAGTTATATACAGAAGCTTCATTGAAATTTCCTATCAAGGTGCAAATCTTTCTATTTTCTTGAAAATGTGGTGTTGGCTACACAGGACATGATTGCTACAAGTTATCTTGTGTTTTACCCTTCCAGGATAACTTCTACCCTCCCCAGTAGCAGCATCCTGAATATCCTGACAGAGAGACACCAAGTAGTAACAGCTCATCCCCCTCGTTTGTCTGGCAACATCTGTACAAAGTAAGTATATGCTTATTTCCTGCCTCAAGTAGAAAAATCCAATACTTAAAACTGCAGACTTTTCTAATCACCAGTCCAGCTCTGCCAGTTCTAAACTACAGGTTCTTAAATTTACCAGCAGCAACCCACCAGTGTGTTCAGGTCCTGAGTCAGCTTTAAAAATCCCAGCAGCAGCTGGTAAAAATGAAATGCTAATTCATTACAGATGGTAAAACACTGCCTACATTTTAATTTATTTACGTTTTCAGAAATTTTGAATCTGCAGTTAAGATTGTCACATTATTTTAACGTGTAAGTTTAGCCTTTTTCAATGCAGTCCATGCTCAATAAAAAGTTAATGTTTATATGTTAAGAATTCACTCAACAAGCCCAATTAGGGCTGTATTCCCAGAGTTTATATTTTAAGAGCTATTTAAGATGGTGAGCCTTTTCTGAATATCTTATTATACTAATCACACACAGAACCAGGACAAAACTGGGTTTAAATCATAGCAAAATGCCTCAAATAGAATATTATACACTAGGACAGTGTGTAGTATCTTTGTATTTTCCACTGTTGTCATATTTAGTAATGTAAGACTAATTATAAATTGTGAGGTTATTTAATAGGTTTATGGGCCTATTTTTTTCATTGGTTAAGTCAATAGAGACAGAAAACACACTATTGCTTAATTGTGAATAGTCAAGTGAACAGAGCAAGCACAGACATGAATCAAATGCTTACAGCGCTGCTGCCCCCTTCTGGAATCACTCATCCGACCCCTCCCCATCCCACGAACAATAGGAAATACTCCTAAGAGTTTCTTTGATGTCTTTTCAATTGTCAATTCAACTCTTAAGAGTTTCTTTGATTTTTTTTCAATTGTCAATTCAAAGATTTCCAAAGATTAAATAACTACCAGGACATATACTTGATAATTTGCCTTGAATTCCCTGGGTTTACTGAAAACAGATAGACTCACTCTCTTCCTATTAAGGAGCATCCAATTTGTAAATTACTCTCCTCCTCACAATATGTCAAATTTTTTTTTCTTCTCCTCCTCCCCTCCTCCCCTCTTCTTCCTCCCCTCTCACACTGCCCCCACTTTCTTCTTCTTTTGACATGAAACTTTCCTGTTGTTTCAAAATAGGAATTTCCCAAATCTTTTTTTAATAAATTTTTTTTATTGTGAAAACAGTGTACAGAGGGGTTACAATCACATGAGCAAGGTAATGAGTACATTATCAAGCATTCTTGCCTCCTCCTTTGTTTTTCCCCTACCATCCCTCCCAAATGGTTTCCTTTTCTAACCTTATCCTGTTTTCCATCACCTCTGAGTCATTTTCTCAACTATTAAAATGTATCTCTCCAGTGGATGCAAATCTTGTTATTACTCTCTGGTTCCTTATCATCCAGAAATATGCATAAATAACACCCATTTCTTCATATAGTTTCATCTACCTTATCATTTCCATTCTTTCTGTATCTGGGAACTCTTAAAAGGCAGCTCTTTTATGGAGTTTTAGCGATGTAACATGATCCTACATCCATCCCCAATCATGTACCTCTCCATGGCAGTGTTCTTCAAACCATGGCAAACAGACATAATTTTACTAAATAAGATTAAACCATAGATAACCCATGTGGGACTACTATCCTAAACTCCTTCCACACAGAATTCTTGGTCTGTCATTGCTATTCCTTAACTTCCAAAACCAAGCTGCTGTGATTTCCTAGCCTCTCCTTAGTAACAATCTACCTTTCTCTCCAACTACTCACTGCAGCCTCTTGGACAGTAATACATCTTTTGAGATTCAAAGAATATTCAAAATTAGCAAAGGCAAGGCAGTGTGTTACAAGAATTGTAATGGAAAGCAAAGCAATGCTTTCTTAAATTTTTTTTTTTTTAATAAAACAACCACCTAAATAATGACTGTGGGTCTTTATGGATGTGAGGTGTGTCAACAGATCTTTGATGGGTCCTGCTCAAAGGTACTAATTTGATTCCCAGGACTGATTAGGAAGGATAGAGTAATGAAGAACCACCAATTTTTGGCTCTGTGAATTTATGTAAGTTTTTTAACCTCTTTGTTATTCAGTTTCTCATTTGTAAAATGGGCAAATTATAGTACATACCTAATAGGGTTCCTAATCAACTTAGAAGAGTGCCTAGCATATAATAAATCTTCAGCACACCTCAACTACCATTATAATTATTGTTATCTTCACCATTATCACTTGCATGTTTATAAATGTGAACATCTGAGTCCTTATGAGTCTATCCTAGAAAATTGCAGTAGTTTCTAAATTTTTGACAAGCTTCTTAAGAAATCCTTATGTATACATATTAATCCTTATAATAATACACGTAAAAATAATAAACGTATATAATCCTTATATATATAATCCTATGTATATAATAGAATAAATTGTCTAATTAAATTCCAATCAAAAAGTTTCAAGATATCCTTCTCAATCAATAGCTGGGCACAATGGCACATGGCTATCATTCAAACTATGTAAGATTATAAAATCAGGAGGATTAAGGTTCCAGGACACCCTGGGCAGAAAAAGTTTGTGAGACTTATCTCATCTGAAGAACCTGGTTGTCATGGCATGTACTGGTTCATCCCAGCTATGGGAGGAAGGATTAAAGGAAGGATTAAATAAGAAGGCTTAAAATGAAGGATGGTGGCTCTAGGTACATGCTGGGGCACTTAGAGACCCTTCCCCAAGTGCAAAAAGGGATGGAGGTGAAGATCAGTCATGAAGAGCCTGCCTATCAAGCACAAGAACTAAGTCCAAAACCCAGAAACAATTCAAGAAGAAGAACAGGAAGAGATCTGTATTTTCCTACAAAAAAAGACTAATAATTTCTCAGTCCATTCAAAATAACAAAATAACAACCTTATATGTATAAGCAAAAATAACAATGCCGAGAGTTCAGGAAGCGAGGAAGTCCAAAGTAAGGAACTGGTAGAAATGGGGGCTGCTAAGACACATAGCACAGATGCTAGCTTTTACGTTTGCTTGTAGGGAATAAAAGAACAGGAGAAAACTGCCTTCAGAGAACAGGACAACAAGAGAACAGGAAAAAAACTTCACTCATCATGCAGAAGACTTATGCCAACGTGACCTGGTCACCTCCTACAGATCCCACTTCTTAATTCCAAACACACTGGGGAATGGATGTCAAAATTCTGAAGGGGCACAAACACTCAGACCACAGCACAACGGTTCTAGCCAAAGGAGAAAATTACCCTTTAGAACATGCCACTCTTGAAAATCTCTGCTTCTGTTATTGCATGTCTTTTTCAACCATTGAAGGCTATAAACCTCAGTCACTTAAAACTAGATTCATTTCCACATTCTCTAACTTTTCAAAATCTGTATTCTAAAATATCCTTTGGTTGTAAGCCCATTCTTTCCAATAACTATTTCCAGAGTTTAAGTCTCTTGATCTGGAACATTTTAACAGCCTTATGGATCGCTGATGTCTTCTCTTTTCAAGTCATCTTTCATATTACAACCAGAATTATTTCCCTAAAATACAGACTTGCTCATGTGTTCTCTTGATTAAAAAAGAAAATGGAACATTGACATTTTCCCCAATAAATAGAAAATAATGGTTACACTTCTTCACATGTGATTTTAGAATTCAACAAACTGGCTCCAGAGGACTCGCACTGCACACTAGCAAGAGCAAAAGTACTCAGAGCACATCAGGTCTCCTGACTATAATATACATGCCCATCCCTATTAGCATTTGTGCACACTATTTCTCCAGCCAAGCCTAGGAATGCCTTTTTCCATATTACCATTCACACAACCCTGTGGGTACTACGTCCTCTATCTATGTCCTGATGCATCTTGAAAGTTAATCATCCAAATTAATAATCAGCTATATTTGAATGCCTAAACTGTTATTTTTTACTTAGTTCTGAGAATAATTTCTGCAATCAAAACTAATAATCATTAAATTCTTGGAAAGATAATCGGAAAAGAATACTTTAAGAAAAATAAGTTTTTTTTCAGAGTACTAAAAAATACTACTGGTTCTCAAATATTCAGTTTAATTTAGAGTAAGGTAGTATAAGTTCCTTTTCTCATTCTTTTCCTATGTCATGATTTCTGTAAGAATCACCTTGACACGATAGTATAAGTTTTTAACCATGTTTGTGCCATTGCTCTTTGGTTAGGAAACATGTTTCATATCAGCAGTGGTCACCTTCAGTGCCTGCCAGGCTATACTGTCATGAGTTCTCACAGTTATGCCGGAAAATAAATAAGCAATGTTTTCACAATACAGGAAAGGGCTGAAGCTTGCAAAGGTGAAGGTGCTTGCGCAAAGTTACAGAAGCCAGGATTCAAGCAGGATTCACAAATTTCTTGAGGAATAACAACAACAAAGACCATACTATTTTGGGAGACAGTGAGAGAAGGGATGACATTGCCCAGAAAGAAATGTACTCATAACTTCACTTATGTAACTATGACCCCTCTGTATATCACCTTTAGAGTAACAATAAAGGATTTAAAACCCTTACTGTTTAACTCATCTGAACACAAATGAGTAAAGTTTACCAAAGAGATCAAGTACTGCTGATGTACATTTGTCTACTGACACATTATACATTTACAAAAGCAACTTTAAGGGAGTTTTCAGCTATTTCTCATTGCTGTTCTCAATTATTACAGAATAGAATGAGGGGTGGGACCGAGACATATTCTATTAATAGGCTTATTCTATACAAAGGAGTCCATTTTAGCAGGGCCGGGAGCCTGAGGCATCTAGGCATGGAACTGGGCATCACTGTTGGGACACTCAGATGGCAGTGGTGTCACCTACAGAAAAGCTCACCATTTATCTGGGCATGACACTGACCCCATCATTGGGAACTGTTATGTGGTTTCTGTAAGAAGCTCGTATGTTTTTCGCTCATTTTCCACTTTAGAAGCATTCATGGAAATAAAATGACAAAATGCACAGAAATTCGCTTAGCAGAACATTTTAATTGGGCCATTTCTATTATTTGCTAGAAGTTCTTAAGACCATACATATGTTATTTTTATACTTATTAAAGAGAATGTTAAATCACCAATTTAATGGCACATAAATGTGATCACAGTCTGTAGCATACTGTGCAAATCATTCTGACATTCTGCATTCTATCATCAAATACATAGCATGAAAGGGATGGCCTCCAGATGGTACTTTCCCATTGCTATCTGTGACAGGGATCTAGACTACAGAGTCACTACACTGCTTCATGTTAATATTCATATTGGTAAAGAAAGCAGCCACATGAGCACTACCTATTGACATTTCCTTGATTCTTTAAATACATTATTTTTAATATTAGATGGAAATATTAATTGTGAGTGCTGAACATTTTACTTTACTACATAACAAAGAAAAGAACTTCAAGCAGTATTTCTTCTATCACTGAAAGCATTTTTAAGCAATAGGTTCAATAGCATTTAGGTTTTTATACTGCTATGCAATCACTTAAGTTTCTTATTCTGATGATTGATTAAAAACTAAATTTTGTTTGATTTGAGGTACAAACTACATCAGTCTGTAGGAATAAAATGTTATCGTTAATAATGACTAAAGAAAAAAGAACATGGATTTATTCTCTTATCCATTATACTTCAATTTATAAATTATTATGAAGGACAAAGTCCATTTGGCTAATATAAACAGCTGCTCTATTTTATTACAAAGCACTATAAAAATGGTAAGTGGTTTAGAATCAGATGGTCATGTCCATGTTCCTAAGAACACAAGAGTTTCGCATTCCTTGAAAACGAACTATATGATTTGCTTTAATCTATTGCACATAGCCGAGCTTGTAAATTACATCATCTCCATCCCACTGTGGAGAGCAACTCCCAGCTAAAATGAGATGAGATACTGAACAGATGAAGTGCTGTTCAAAGTCAGGGTAGCCCTGACTTAGGGGACAGGAGAATTAATGAGAAAATGAGAAGCTAGCAGATGGTGCGGCAGTGTTCCTCGCTGCACATCCGCCACCTCAAGCAGCTCCTGTGCATGCAAAGCCCCAGGGCTCCACCCCGAAGCAGCATAATTACCCTAAATGTGCACTTAGGTTTCATTACACCTTGGCCATTACTATGGGCACTGATTACAAGTATCAATCCCTTTCATTTTCATACACCTCTGCAGGTCCACAGCATTCAACTGTGAAGACTCAGCACTCCAGTCACTTGGAACATGCAGCCCATGGTGATAAAACCACAGAGGGTAAATTATTTGTCACTCTACAGGGTGCCAATTCAGTCTGATAAGGATGACATCATGCCCATTTTACCAATAACAATGGCACTAATAAGAACGTGTAATCAACAAACCTCAGTCCTCCTCTAGCCCTGGCAGGTGCAACTCTTTTTATGCTAAAAATAAGCCAACATTAGCTTCCAGCTCAAAACTATTTCTTTTATCACAATGCTCAGCAGAAGTTGGCTTCCACAGGCAGTGCAGCTGCTGCTGCCTCGGCCGCGTCTGCAGATGCCTGCATTAATTGTATCAAGGACATACTGGAGGGAGTGCTTATTCAGCACAATGGCTATTGGGGAGCAGCTGGAGGCACAAGACAAACGGTCTTGAAGAGAATGTACCAGCCCAATGTGTAAATTACAATGATGAAGTACAAAGAGAGTCTAAGTTTAAGGGTCTAATATAACTGCAGAGCACTGTGAAAATTTAGTGTTATCAGTAGAGTCCAGACCTAATAAATAAAAAAACAAAACCTTCCTGATTTCACAAAACTACTCTGGCAATGGGGAGTGATATTTAGTACTCTTTCAGCACAGAAGAAATAGGAAATCCATCATTAAAAAGTATCAACAGTGTTGATAGCTTCCCTTCTTTGTATGAACAAGCCATAAAAGAATTCCCTGCATGTGTTTCTGTGTACATGTGTGTATTCACACATATGCATTTCAAGAAATTAACCTACAATGCAGGAATGGTCTATTTATTATAGAAGCAACACGTGGCTAGCTTTCTTTTTCAGTTCACTTACTACACGTTCCTGCCCCTTCTATACATTAGCTTTCTCTTCTTATTTCTCTCTCCAGTTCTAATTTTTGCAGTAGCGAGCAGAAATTAATGGTGATTAAAGGATTTTCCAGGTGACAGATAATTATAGAGCTTTTGATCATGCCAAAGCAGCCCAGGGGAAGGATGAAATGTGAAGGAAATGAGAGCAGGCCAGGGCCAGATTATGACATCTCCTGATTCCTCAGCCTTCTCCATGGTTTCTGCAATAACATTTATCAGCAAGAGCACAACCCCGCATTGGTTGGGAAATGGGCCTGAAAGTATATAGTGGTCCTAACAATTGTATAAGCTGCCTAGTTGAGATCCTAACAAAGAGCTTCATATTTGTACCATGGATATCACTTCCTAAACGGCATGCATCTCCAATATTTCATAAAATGACTCACACCACTAGTAAAAGAAAAAAAACTATACTTTTATCAGTGCAGACAGAGATTATACATGTAATCCTAGCTACTTGGTGGGAGGTTAAATAAAATTGGGAGGACTGGACAAAAAGTTAGCAAGATCCTATGTGAAAAAGTAACCTGGGAGTGATGGCACATGCCTGTAATTCCAGCTATGTACAGGAGTGGGTAGGAGGATTGAGGTCCAATGCCAGCCCTGAGTAAAGATTCAAGACCTTCGCTGAAAAATAACTAAAATAAAAAGGAATGCAGGTGTAGCTCAAGTGAAAGTGGGTTTGTCTTCCAAGTATAAATCCTGAGTTCAAATCCCAGTACCTCCAAGAAGTAAATACCTATACTTCTTTAAGTTAGAAATCACTTACAAGGGAAACTTAATAAGAGAACAAATTTTCAAATATAAATGCAGTATATGATTACCATCCCTAAGTATCTACATCCATAAATATCATACCACTAACAAACTTTTTCTTTTAGGTGATATCTTCTACATGGAAACACTGTGTAGCATCTTCAGGCACTATTAGCTGCCCCCACAAGTCAGGGAACCACCCCTTTTACTTCAGCAATCATATCTGTTTATTATATAACATTTCCTGGTGAAATGGCCACCAAGTGCCCTGGTGTTACATTTATATACAAACTATCACAGAACATAAAATCCCATAAAATAATAATTAATAATGTCTTCCAACTAAGACACAGATGAATTTAATTTTTTCTTTTTTTTTTTTTTTGGGGTCCAGTCGTGGGGCCTGAACTCTGGGCCTGGGCGCTGTCCCTCAGCTCTTCAGCTCAAGGCTAGTGCTCTACCACTTGAGCCACAGCGCAACTTCTGGCTTTTTTCTTTTTGCTTATGTGGTGCTGAGGAATCGAACCCAGGGCCTCAGGCATGCAAGGCAAACGCTTTACCACTGAGCCACCTTCCCAGCCCGAATTTAATTTTTTCTAAACAATTTTATCATAATAGATATGACTCAAGTGATCCTATTACCCCCAAGGCCATATGACCTATAAAATAATGTCTAAGTATATTTGAGGAGTTAAGAAATAAAAATTTAAAACTCAAAGCAAAGCAGCTCTCATGCCCCCAAAAGATCTTAATAGTTTGTGTTTTGTTGGTCATGTCTTCTGAAACAGTTCTTTTCTTTGAATGTTTGATATCTGACAGATAGACTAGCTCCTGAACATCATTTATCATGTTGATTATTAATAGGTTTCCCTTAGAACAGCTGCCTAAGATGCTAATCTTTTCTTTTTTCTTGTGTCTTTTGGAAATATTTGAAATAGCTATTCTTTAACAGTTGCACATTTATTTATTCCTGTTTTACAGCTTGTGAACTGGAATTAGCATTTATTTTATTTTTTCTGTTGGCCAGACTAGAGAAACCCTGCTGTTTGGGTTCAATCTGTCAAGGTCCAAATTATCCTCCAACTGAGAGTTAATCAAGGGTGTCTGACCTGGTTTGCAATAAACTAGGAACAAAAGTGAGTTTAGTTTTTCTTTCTATAGAGTACTGGTTCTCAGGAGGAAAACCAGAATAAAAGCAGATCACAAACCCAACTGTCTAAAATTAAAACCAGGACCAACTGGCAACTGAAGATGGACTGGGTGTACTCAGTATTTCTGAAGTATCCAGTTTTCAAGCGATAAATCCGCTTTTAATAGAAAGTGGCTTGCAAATACATTTCAAATTAAAATTTACAAACTTCATTTATGCAAGTCTATGGCATGAGAAGAACAAGGGCTTTCAGGAAGCAAGCTACTCTCAGATGGGTACATTGGAGACTTTAAAGTATCTTCATGATCGCAAGCTCTAAATCAGTAGGAACATGCCACAGAAGCCACCTTTCTGTATCATTAGCATAATCACTATGCTATTTCTAAAATTTAAAAAAAAATGTTTTTTAAAACATCTTCAGTGTCTGAACCTGACAAATAGGTATTTTTAATCATTCCAGCAACATTATTTTAAACACACCTTAAAGAACTGCTTACTAAATGTATTTAAATATAGTCTTGCTTACAAATACATCTCTTAGTATATAACGTTGTCCAGAGACTAAAATTATATCTTCAATCTGACTTTCAGCCTTCTATTGTGTGTAACAGTTATCTATTCTCTGGACTCAGCCTAGGTCAAGGAAACTGAGGGCCTGGGAAAAAGTGTTGAGGCTACCACTCAAGAACATTATACTTGCAATTCTAAGAACTTCTCTGAAATTATCTCAACTGATGAGAGGAACAAAGGCTTTCATATGAAGAAAAGTGTACTACAGCCATCAATACATTTGCAATATCAACTATTTCAACACCACATTTTCTCGAACAGACAGAAAGCTACAGTGTAGAGTACACTGGCCTAGCCATCAAGAGCTTTTTATTTTAATGTTCTCCCTCAAAATGCATGGGTAACCTCTCTGTGCTTCTGTAACAGAGGGCAAGCAAGCACCAGAAGCCATAATTCACTAGGCAATTGTGACAATGAAATGAAAAGCTAGGTGTTAACAGTGTAAAGAAAATCATTTGCTACCCAATTCTCAGACATCTTTATTAATACATAGAACAGCATGACATCTGAATTACAGCTGCATTCATCCAAAACAATTGCCACAAATAAGAGTGAAAATAAAGAATAAAATGAGAGATGTGTCCAGGTTCTATCTCAGGCCTATGGCAAAAGGATATAATAAATTCTATGTAGCATTTAAAATAATTTTTTATTTATTTAGGGATAGTAGATTTCAACTCTGGAGTATATATTTAAGAAAAACCAGAAATACCATTGCTGTTTTTGATGTGATACCCAATTTGAGAAGTATCTTATTGCACCTAAAATACAGTAGGCCCAGATTTCATTTAGTCTCCCTTTATTTATAAAGTATTTTGAACAAGCAATCTATCATCAAATAGGCCTTATACCTTACCAGTTGATATTTTACTGAAGAAGAATAGTATCTCATAACTCGCCTCCAAGTCATATGTAGAAACTAAACATTGCTTCTCTATGTTCTAGCATTCGTCGCAGAAACTGCAGAAGTAGTGTTCCCAATGACAAACCCCCAATTAGATAGTGGTAAATGTTCATTAAACAAACAAATACAATTACCATGTACACTAACCTTGGCTAATGAAAGACAAAACCCCACAACCTCCTCTTCTACTCAGAGTAAGCTATTCTAAAAGTCATCACAATAAAATGCAAAATGCCACTCAATCTGGGCAAAAATACCATTGATTTTTCACAGAGAGAAATATTTTTCATATCACTACAGTATTTAAGCATTTACAAAAAGCATGTACGACTTGAAACTTTAATTCCAAAAATACTATTGGAAACATTCAGATGTTAGGCTATTGAAGAAGTTACATAAAAATCATAATTCAATGGATTTTCCATTTGACATAGTGCCAAGTTCCTCCTTCTCTCCTCCTTACATAAATTAATTATACCATGAATTATATTTTACGTCAATGTAATCATAAGTAAAGGTCAGACCATTGCATAGAAGTTATTTCAAGTCTGAAAAGTAAAGCACAGATTTTATAACACTGAGTAAATATAGACAAAAAAAAACAGAAATGAATTCACTTGGATACAATCTTTAACAGCCTCACTTTTCAAAGAAAATAGATACTTTCTTTTTCTTTCTCTTTTGAAAACAGATACTACCTTCTCCCACTACCTCCCTCTCTCCTTTCTTTCTTCCTTTCCTTCTTTCTGTATGTCCATGTCTATCTGTCCATCTGGCTTGAACTCAGGGCCTGGGAACTGTCCCTGAGCTTTTCAGTTCAAAGCTAGCACTCTACCACATGAACCACAACACCATTTCCAGCTTTTTGGTGATTAATTGGAGATAAGAGTCTCACAAACTTTCCTGTTTCTGCTGGCTTCAAACTTCAGATCTTAGCCTAAGTCACTAAGATTGTAGGCACCAAGCTCAGGTATTTTCTTTTTAATTGCGTTTTTCTTCAGCATTGTCTATGTAAAAGATTCATTTTACTTCAAATGTTACATTGTTAGTATTTGTTTAGATAATATAGATGGTATACATTAACAAAATTGAACAATTTACTGGTGCCTAATCCACACTGTGCTTTCTAATGACCTCCCACCTGAGAGCAATCCTATCTTTCTATCATTAGGGTATTTGAGTAGCTACTTCCAACTTCAGAATCCCTAGCCAAACATTTACAAGGTTCATTCTGAGAAGGGTTCACTACTTCTGGTTGGCAAGGTGAAAGATAAACAATTCTGAGGGTCCAAAGGCCATGCATACCCTCATTCAAATCACATTTATTGACCATTAGTTGTGATACCAAGTAATACCCCAGCAATCCTTTTTGTAGGTACAGTGGAGACCAAAAAACTATTTAAACAAATCCCATTATTATATCTGGTAAGATCTGTCAATAGATTAAAAAAAAAAAGAATTCTTTTTAGTGGAGAATAGACTACAATGCAGAATTTTATGAGACAGTGACTGAAAAGGAGATATGAGACCAAAATGTAAAGGGTCACACAGAACCTTTCTATCCTATAGGACCTTTCTCCTTGGTACAATCCAAAGACTCTCAGTAGCAAGATCACTTGGAAGCCCATTCTCAGCACCTATCCAAAACCTATCATAATAAAATCTGCCTGCAGTGATCTACATATACTTCAAATGAGAAAAACATCTACAGTCCAATGTTTCTTCTTCAAAAGTAACAGAGATGCTGAAACTTACATGTGGAAGCATGTTAGTGATGTGCTAATGTATATTCACAGAAAAAATGAAAAGAACACAAGCATTTTTGACAGTGATTTGTTTTCTCCTCATCTTTCTTTTTCTTGTAGTCTTATATCATGAAGAACAATAAGAGAGAGTGACCAGCAGATGTGAAATTGGCTAGAATATATTGTATAAACATGGAAATGTAACAATGAACTCTTCCATTTATAACTAGTGTATGGTAATAAAAATTGTTTTTTCAAAGACATAACAATATGTTATTTAATTTTCAGGGCATCTATTAAGTATGCTTTATATATTTTTCAGATAGAAAAATGGAGGATGGGAGAGAATAAGCTTTATTAGGATCACATAGCTAATAAACAACTATGGAACTATAACTATTCTGTTCTCAAACAGAATGACAAGGTCTTATAAGCACACCGGGTTCTTATCACTCATGCCACATTGGCTGTAGACTTGACCACTGGCTCTGTGATGTTTAGCTTGTTCTGTCCTTCACAGCTCTTGGTGTTATGCTAGTAACTGTTAAAACTATTATCCTAAAAGTACCACATTAAGATCAAGGTAAAACATGCTTGGGTTTATCTGACTAATCCTAAGAGGTAATATGAATATAATAAAGATATTATGGTATTTTATTATTATAATATACTTTTAAACAATACTTTGGACAACAATGTATCTACTGCTGCATAACACACAAAACAAAAAGTGGCCTAAAATAATATTTATTATTGCAAGCAATTCACCTACAATCTGGATTAAGTTTGGATGGACAGAAATTTTGATACAAGGGATGGCCAAAAATTTTGATACAACCAATTGGCAGAATATTCAACATGGCTTCATTTATGTGTACAGAGTCTCAGCTGAGATATGTGACTATTTATGGACTGATTAAGGATCTTTCTGCAGTAAAATTAAGTGGACCACTTTATATGATGGTATGGGGAGACAGGCATGAGAACAAACCCACGAGTCTTAATATTGATCAAACCTTTACTTGTACCATGCTTCTTAAAAGCAAAACAAGACTCCTGACAATGCTGTTCATCAGTGTAGACAGGATGTTTAAAGAAAGCATCAGTATGGAAAGGATGTTGAGAAAAATCATGAAGACTAAGAGGTGGGATCCAATGAGGCATTCCAAGCAATAGTCTTCTAAGATTTTTCAATAATTGATTTACATGTTATATATAAAAAAGAAATCAATTACTGTTGCTTCTCCAGGTTTGTCAAATATTAGGTTTAAAAATACATTTGTATAATCTATAAATAAGTATGCAGTATATAAAACCAATAAAGCTTCAATATTCTTTTCCTGACCAAAAATATGCTTTGCTTTTGGCACACATGGCACTTAAAACCCTAAGTGAAGTCAAAGACTCTGCAAGTGGTAAACCATGTGGCTTTCTTTAATTAGTGTGCTAGAAATTTCTCCCCTATACTGTTAATGTTCTTGGGTTTATTTGCTCTTCACTTTATTTCAAAGTCTGGTTTGGTCACTGAGTCAGAGATACACTTCTTAGTTTGGACCATGGGTTCCACCATATTTCTGGGTTGTGATTATTCCACCTATCAAATTCACTGTGCACACTCAAACCTGGTAGGCATAGCCCTAGAAACTTTGTTACTATTTCTACCACAGAAACGTGTTCTTTCATTCCCACCAGAGAGACTATATAAGAAAAGGAAATGTTTTTCGAATAAAAGATGATGACGTGGACAAGGATGGCATGGGGGACAAGAGCCTGGGGAGGATGTCGATCCTCTTCAGAGTTCTCATCTCATCTTCCCATCTGGAAGAAGGGCCAAAGACATGCTGCTATTCCTCTAGTTTATTCCCCTTCTATTCTGCAATTCTTTGACTTGGTAGTTAAGACAACCAGGGGGATAGGCAGGAACACAGAAAAGGGAATTCCAGGTGGCTTCCAGATTTCAGTATCTCCAGGAGGAGTATTTTATACTATAGCTTATGATTTGTTCAAAGAAAATTTGTGGAAGCTACCAACTCTAATGTTCTAAACACAGTCTTTAGCTTACCAAATACTTTAAATTGTTGCATTTCTGTTTCTCTATCTTCATCAAGTAATAAAAAGGTTCTCCTAAGAAAGATACCTCAGCCAGGGGCAGGTGGCTCATGCCTGTAATCCTTGCTACTCAGAAGGCTGAGATCTGAAGATCACAGTTCAAAGCCAGCCCAGACAGGAAAGTCTGTGAGATTCTTATCTCCAATAAACCACTAGAAAACCGGAAGTGGCACTGTGGTGCTGTACAGTGCTCGCTGAAGAACTGAGGGATAGCGCCCAAGCCCTGAGTTCAAGCCCCACTGCCGACAAAAAAAAAAAAAGAAAGAAAGAAAGAAAGAAAAAAGAATGACATCTCCCCATTTGTAAGGGAAATGAAAGGACTTGGAAAAAAATAGCAAGTGAAGTAAGCCAGACCCAAAGAAACATAGGTCCCATGGTTTCCCTTATTTGCAATAAATAGTATGGGTCTAGGATAATCCTAGCAGATGAGCAGCATAGCTCAAAAGCTATGTACATAAGACCATATAAGATGATACTAAAGAAATGAACTCCAAGGCATGGACACAAGAGGTTTTTCATTGTTGTTGTTGTTTTTAATGTACTATGTGATTTCTTGTTTCTTTTGTATGCTCTTCCCCCTATGGTATATCCCCTGTTGTCATTGCATTTGATTTTGTTACCCAGGTATTGTATATGCGTTTATCTGAAATAGGGAGGGGAAGGGGAATGACAAAATGGTGAGACAAAGGACAAAGAGTGAACCAATGCAACAGCGATATTCACAACACAATATGTTGGAAATGATCTGTACAACTTGGGGGGGGGGGGTAATTAGGGGGAAGGAAAGGAGAATAATGAGGGAAGAGATAACAAGTTTGACAAACAAAATTTATTCACTATCTTACTTATATAACTGTAACCCTCTATATATCACCTTGACAATTAAAAAATAATTAATTAATTAATTAAAAATAAAAAGTAAACAAAGGTTCTTTTGCTTCAAACACATGTGAGTTAATTTTCTGTAGTTAACAACTAATAAATATGCCATTCATTAAAAATAAGTTACATTGCTTATGTAGCCTAACTAAAGTGGTATATATTTATGGGAATATAGGAAATATCAAAAGTAGGAAAATGACAAAACTATTTTGCTGAATTTCTTTTTCCAGTTCTTAATTTTTGCTTGTTTTTAAGAATAGTTATGATAGTATAGTACATACGATTGTATAAAATCGTATTTTCTACATAACTGTAAACTTTTTAAACATTACTATCTACAATTACAGAATATGTAAAAATTAAATGTCAGTATAGTAGAAATGCATAATTCCTCTTCAATTTAAAATTTTTAGTCTTTCTTCTTTTCCTTTCTTCTTTTTCTTCTTCCAGTGCTGGGGGTTAAACTAGGGTCAAACATTTACTAGGCAAGCAATCTACCATTTGAGACACACTCCCAATCATATTTTAGCATTTCTTAAATCCATTCTTTTTAAACAGAAATATATACCTTATTTCAAGGAAAAAAGGTAGGTTCCAAACCTATACAGATTTACATATTATTTTTATACTTGCATAATGATTCAATTACTTCACTGCTACATAGTGAAGGATTATTTCCATAATATAAAGTTTATCTTATAAAGCATAGTTAAAGGTCTCTTTTTCTTCTAATTATAACTGTGATGTTCTGCTGAAAAATCTAACATAATATATACTAAAGCATGATAATTAAAGAGGGAAATAAATAAATTCAGACTAAGCAGACCCAGGCCTACGAAAGAGCTAGGCTAGTAATTTTCAAACTTGTAGAGCTTAAAAAATAAACACTTGCTTACAGCTGCCTTCGCATGTCCATGCTGCTATAACAAAATTTCTTCAAGTATATAATTTATAAACGCAGAAATTTTTTATTATGAAAATACCGTATAGAGGGGTTGCAATTACATGGGCAAGATAATGTGTACATTTCTTATCAAGCATTGTTGCCTATTCCTTTGTTTCCCCTTCCCATCCTTTTCCATCTCCCACTTACCCTCCCCTCCCCCCAAAGTTGTAAAGTTTGTTTTTCGACATAATGACTTGTACATCTCATTGTTGCAATGGGTCCACCTGTATCCCTATTTAAACGATTTGTTTTTTCCCTTCCCCTCCACAAATTATACCAACATCAAATACAGTGAAAGCAGGGGTTACACCATGGGGGAGGGACATACAAAGCAACCAAGACATCATCTTATAATTATGTTAGAAACAATCACACGAAAGAAAAAACATTTGAATACTTACCTTGGGGTTCATTTCACCTAACATCAACTTATCTGACCTTTTCTAAACAGCTCACTGTTCCTAAAGGCTGAGATCAAGTTCCAGATGTTAGGAGATCCAGTGTCTGAATGCTCCATGCATGGTGCCGCTAGCTGCATTCTCACACAAGGATAAGGTAGAGGCTGAGTGTTCTCACACTCTGCTATGACAGTGCTAATCCCATTCAGGATCTTCAAATAAAAACCACCACAATTTTCATTGTACCAGCATTCAGGTTGAAACTGAGTCCCAAAGCACTAATACTGAGAGGTGGAATCTTTATGACTACTTTTCATCAAATGAGGATACAAAGCTCAACCTCTCAAGAAGAAAAAGCAACAGCATCCCATCTTAGCAAGAGAGATGGGGCTGGATCCCCAGCAAGACAGTGAACTTGTAAGCACATCTTGGTTTTTCCAGCGTAGGAAACTATGAGAAAACACATTTATGTCCTTGTAAATTTTGATACTTTTGGTGTAGTTTTGTGATGTCTTTGAGCTGAAATCTTATTCTGTAACACAGACTGCTCCCTAACTTGTAGGCCCAAGCAATTATCCTAGCTCTGTCACCTAAATAGCTAGGACTACACATGTGTGTCATGCCTGTCAGTCTGTAGCTCATATGCACATGCTTGCATTGGTCCTGGAGCTTGAACTCAGGGACTGCTGTAATCTGAGTTTCTTTTGCACAAGGCTAGTGATCTATCACTTGAGCAACAGCTCCACGTTCAAGTTTTTTAGGAGATGGGGTGGAGTAGGGTGTAGTTTTATTGGAGATAAAGAGTCACATGAACTTTCCTACCTGGGCTGACCTCAAACTGTGATCCTCAGATCTCAGCCTCCTGAGAAGCTAGAATTATAGGCATGAGCCACTAGTGCTTGACACTTCCTTAGTATTTTTTTAAATTTTTATTTTTATTGTGAAAATACCGTACAGAGGGATTACAATTACATGGGCAAGATAACGAGTACATTTCTTATCAAGCATTGTTGCCTCCTCCTTTGTTTCCCCTTCCCATCCCCTCCCATACCCCCCACCCACCACCTGGTCCTTCCACCCCCCCCCCCCCCCCCCCCCCGCCCACCAAAGTTGTAAAGTTTGTTTTTCAACATAACGACTTGTACATCTCATTGATGCAGTGGGTCCACCTGTATCCCTAGTTAAACAATTTGTTTTTCCCTTCCCCTCCACAAATTATACCAACATCAAATACAGTGAAAGCAAGGGTTATACCATGGGGGAGGGACATACAAAGCAACCAAGACATCATCTTATAAATATGTTAGAAACAATTGCATGAAAGAAAAAAAAAAACATTTGAATACTTATCTTGGCATTCATTTCCCTAACATCAACTTATCTGACCTCTTCTGCTTGACTCAGACATACACTGGATATTGCAAATAAGTGAAACCATGGGACTTACGTTTCTTTGGGCCTGGCTTACTTCACTTAATATAGTTTTTTCCAAGTCTTTCCATTTCCTAACAAATGGGGTAATGTCATTCTTTATGATGGAGGCATAGAATTCCATAGTGTATATATACCACATTTTCTTGATCCATTCATCTACTGAGGAGCATCTGGGTTGGTTCCGTATCTTAGCTATGGTAAATAATGCTGCAATAAATATAGTTGTGCTGGTAGCTTTAGTGTGGTCTTGTTTGTAATCATTTGGGTAAATGCCCAAAAGTGGGATTTCTGAGTCATAGGGGAGCTCTATGTGGAGTCTTCTGAGGAACCTCCATACTGCTTTCCAAAGTGGTTGAACAAGTTTACACGCCCACCAACAATGCAGTAAGGTTCCCTTCTGTCCACATCCCTTCCAGCATCTGTTGTTATTAGAGTTCTTGATTATGGCCATTCTAACTGGGGTGAGGTGGTATCTCAATGTTGTTTTGATTTGCATTTCTTTTATCTTCCTTAGTATTTTTGAGTGGCATAAACCTACTAATACAAAAGGCCTAGCATAGAATGAATGGAATTTCTCCAGAACCTGATTACATGGGGAAATGGGCCCAGATGTTTACTTCTTTACATAAATAGTACATTTTTCCCTCAATTGCACTGAGCATTTTGGCAAAATGACTGCACAAGTGGGTATATTTAACCAAGCTAGATTCCTAGAAAAAAAAGTTTCTAGAAATGGTCTCTATTATCCCTTCCTTCCAATCTGGGACTTAAGAATCTGGCCAAATATTTGTATTTCAAATACATACCCCCAAAGTTTCAGAGGTCATTCTCAGAATCACTGAAGTTTAAAACTCATTTCTAGAAATGACTACTATCTCCAATAGTCACTTTTGATTCAATAAATCAAAAAGATCTGTGAGTGAGGATGCAGGTAAGGGGCAGAATGCTTGCCTAGCATTACTGAGGCCTTGGGTTGGAGCCCTTGCACAACAAAAGAAAGCCAAACAGATGTATGAAACAGGATCATTTATTCCTTTCCTGAGGCACTAAGTTCATTTATTCATTAAATTGTTCTCACTCTCCCTCAATTGCCTTGTCTCTGGTTAAGTCTTCCAGTCTTCTGGTTTTCTACTCTTCTTAATGATATGAGAAATTATTAACTAAAGGGCACATTTCTTATAGTAATCTAAAACCTTTCCCCCTATATATTACAAATAATAAGCAATGTGTTAGAACACACCAAGAGAAATAAAGAACATAACAGAGCAACAAATAAAAAGAAACACAGAAATTTATAACCTCTGCCCAACAGCCAAGGTCCCACTAACAAACATTTGTTTTCTTCATGCAGAAAATTGTGCTTGTGGTACCTGCCACAGCATGAGTATGTTTACGGCAATTTAATATCCACAAAACTAGGGGGAAAATTTAATAATTTTTCAAGTGAAATGAATTGACAGCCAGTATTAGAAACTGCAAAGTCTGCAGAATCAATAAAAGCTGCTGGCATCACCAAGTACAACTTCTGCCCAGAAAACAGCTTACAAAGGTCAGGTTTACGAACCACCAGGTAGCTGTATCACGTTTACACCTTTCCAGGGCTATTAAAATCCCATTGCACAACTTTCCAAAACCAACGTGCAGTCTTTAAAGTTCACTGAAATCATCTCAGAGACACACCATCCTCAGCTCAAACTCTTGAAAGCCCTGTGCTAATTTTTGTCCCCTGTCACCAAAAAATCATTATCAAAATGATTTTTCTGTTAAGAAAAAGAAAAATGTTGAAGCAAGTATGTATTTATTTATAATCATAAGTGTGGATCTAGGTGAATACACCCTTGCAGTAAAATAACATCAGAAAGTGATTTCCCAGGTAAAATATTCCTCGTTGCAAAAGTAGGTAAGCCATCACTACTCAGATCCTGTGTAGTACAATGAAGTCTATGTTCAATTAACTGGGCTGGAGAGCAGCTAAAGCCAAGCAGAATCTCTGTCCCATTTTATACACATGGCTTTTCCATACTGTCTTTTCAATATTCATTCCAACTCACATATAGAATTCTATCAGGCATAAGGACTTCTAGATCAGCCATCATTCAACATGTATTGAGCATCTACTAAACTCACGTATGCCTGACTTAATTAATCTTCTGGGGTTTTAAAAAGTCAGATGGAAGGAAGAGAAGTGTATTTGTGAGGATGGAAAGCTTACTTTCCTCTGCCAGGAAGCAGAGATATACAGCTGCTGCTGGGGGGGTCCAGGCAAGAGCCCTCAAGTTCTAAAGTTTTCTTCCAAAGGGCATAAACTTGGTGATTTGCTTACTTGATATCAAAAGCAGATGGGCTTGTATGTCATCAAAATGGGAGATGTGTACCTCAGCGTCAACAGAACACAAAACTCTGTTACCCTATTTGACTCAAAGCCTCAGCTGACTTTGTTTGTAATGGAAAATGAACGGTCTGTTTTGGTCCTCTAAACCAGTGGTCTCCACATTTCTAAACATCACTTTATTGAATCAGGTAAAAACTATAAAATGTATCCCCACAGATTTACACTCAATAATTATATTCACTGACTACTTCACTAGTATATTTTAAAGAATAGAAAAAGACAAGAAAAAATTTAAAGATGATAAAGCACAAACATATAAATTCTAGTATCACCTTTCTTCACCCTAAAATATGATCTAGTGTGAGCAAGCCCCTAAATTATTAGGCTCTTCGGCAAAATTGCTGTATTACAGTATTGTCTAGCCTTGCAATACTTTCAAAGTGTTATGCTTTTCAAGGCATGTCTGCCAGTTCTAACAAGGATTGCCAAAATACACAATTTCCACAAACACAGTATGTGAGTCTAAGTGGTAGAGGGATGCTGTTGAGATCTGGTATATTCCCCAGTACTCCTTCCATAAACTCTGACATGAAAACACTTTCAAATCTAATGCCAAGTAAGTGATTTTTTTTCGTCTCCCCTTAGACAACAAGCTTTCAAGAAGTTTAGAGTCAAAATTGAAGCTTTATTTTTAAAACCACATATGGGATTATGGTCTACTTTCCTCTGTTCCAATTTCCTACCCAATCTCATATTGTTTCTTTCCATGAGTTTTCTCAGATTCTTATTATCATGTTTAAGCATAGGAATACAGATGTGTACGTATGTGTGTGTGAATATCATAAAGTAAAAATAATATATATATAATAGAGGCTACTACACATGACTTAATTGTTTTATAAAATACACAGAGAGTAAAATAAGGAAGGCCAAGGATATAGCTCAGTACAGAGCCCATGCTATGTGTGAGGCTCAAGGTTAAATCCTCAGCACAAATATATGATAAGTAAATAAATAAAAGTAGCCAATCATAGAAAGGAATGATTAACACTATCATTGTCATAAGAATGGGTACAAAAGGTTATTTCTAGAAGCTCAAAATGTTTTGTAGAACTACAAGATTCAAGTGCCTAGAAAGTATAAGACCCTGAATTCAAGTCACAGAACTCATAAAGAAATAAATGAATAAACTGCTCTGAATTATACATACTCTGCTGTGATACTCAAGGAACTATGAACAAACACCACTCTTTAAACCCACTTTGGGATAACATCCTTGTGTCACAGAGGCTCATCTGTTTCATGGGTTACTGGTGGCCTCAACAGCTATTCATCTCACTGCACTGATGTCAGAAGGAATTGACTCACATGTATTGCTATCAGAGCTTTACTACAGCATGTGACTATTCCCATAAACACAAACTGTTTCTAATAAATGCTCACTGCTGAATGAACAGAAAACAACCACATAGTTTTCAACAGTCAACCTGTGTGATGGGTCACTAGTGTATTTCTTTCTTCATGAAGCATGTGCCAGTGCCAGAGACTAACAAGAACTCAATAGCAAGGACTCTGAGGAGTAACCTCAAGTGACTAGTAAAAAATGGTCAAGTTACAGGAGATAAAGAGGCAACATGAGTATTGTCATTTTGCTGAGATCACCTTATATAGACAAAAGGTATTTGATAGATAAAGGTACTTATTTAAGCTTAAAAGATCAATGACTTTGTTAACGAAGAGCTTAAAATTGTCTTGGTCACACTTCCTTCCCTAACTGCTTTACAACTTTAACTTGATATTCAGACTCAACTGAGAGGAGCTCTTTGAAGACAAGGACTACATGGTATGCTTTGCTAGCTTGCTTACTTGCTTGCTTATTATTTTCAGTGGTGGGGATCAAACCCAGGGCTTTATGCATTAGAGTGAAATCATAATGTTACATTTTTTTTGTGTACTAGTTCTGGGGCTTGAACTCAGGTCCTGGGTGCTATCCCTGAGCTTCTTTTGCTCAAGGCTTGAGTCACTGCACCACTTCCAGCTTTTTCTGAATAGTTTACTGGAGATAGGAGTCATTTGGACTTTCCTGCCTTGACTGGCTTCAAACCACAATCCTTAGATCTCAGCCTCCTGAGTAGCTAAGTTTACAGGTATGAGCTATGAGTGCCTAGCTTAAGCTGCATATTTTTAATTCCTACACACAAGGACTTAATAAGTGTCTGGTAAATATGCTATGATACCATGGATGATAATAAAAATAAATGAGTCTGTTATTGTTTGAAGCCTAGAAACATATATTTCTCATGGTAAAAACTATGTATTTTCTTTTACATATTCATGTTAGATCACTCCATTTCCCTATTCTTGTAGAGTGTCAAGGTTCACCAGTTAACAAATTATCTTCCCTCCTTCAAGTAAAAAAAAAATCTATACAGTTTTTATTTTCACAGTCTATTACATATAACCATTTAATATAAGTTGCCTAAAATCTCTTTTAGAAGTTGACATAACCATGTAAATTAACATCATTCATTGTACAGAGAAAACAAATTTCTCTATTTTATTTGAACACAGTAGAAGTGAAAGATAAAGAAATTAAAGAGAAATTTAATTCCACTGTGATATGAATTAATAGGATGAACTTATTGGCTCCTTTTTGGTCTTGGATCAAAACAGTTGTACAGTAATCATGAAAGATCAGTCAAGTGGGGCTTGACGTGAACAACATAACTGAAGAATTTGAAGCTTACATAACAACAACAGGGGAAAAAAATACGGCTTATGTACTTCCCTCCCTCCCTAAGAAGCAATGGTTTCCAGATGTATTTTATATTTAACAGACAGTGTTCTTTGCAGTCTTGAGACATAGCAGAATTTGCTTTTTAATCCTAACATTAATACTGAAATCACTAGGCATCTAGAAATTTTCTCCCAGCTCTGAATAGTTTATCTTAATTTACTTTTCCTTTCCATAACTGGTTTGTGCCACTTAGTTTGTGGGCCCTTTTCAGATTTATGAGGGAGAGAAAAAGTAGCAACACACAAATGAGATCTAGAAAAGCACAAGATAGCTATAAAAACAGCTCATCCATCATCTCTACGTTTTGATTTCAGAGACAGAAGTGAAAGGTGTTGTTTCCACACCACTCACCCGGCACACTTAAAAAGGTTTGCTCCATCGTTTATACAACTGAAGCTGATTGATTAGCTGCTAGAGAAAAAAATCAATACAAATATCCTAGAAAACACTGGCTTATAAATTCATTCTGACCCCAACAAAGTCCTGGTCACTGCTTGACATGTTTTTCTAGATATCTAAAATACAACCATATCAAAACCAGCCACCTCAGCCCCCAGAACACTGTTAACCATGGGATTTTTTTTTTTAATCACCTGAATTATCAGAGAGAAGGAAGGGAGGAAGGAGATTTCCTAATAGTCTGTGAAGACAAGATAATATCCAGAAGTTACCTGGTAGATCTTATACCCGATGCAGATCTGCATCCAAAACTGAAAAACATACTGAGAAGGTAAAACCAGTCACTGAAAACCTAGTTACAGAGAAGTAGGTTGAGTGGGGCACTGGTGACTCATGCCAGTAATCCCAGCTACTCAGGAAGCTGAGATCTGAGGACCTAGGTTCCAAGCAGGCCCAAGCATGAAAGTCTCTGAGATTCTTATCTCCAACTAACCACCAAAAAGCCAGAAGTGGAGCAATGGCTCAAGTGATAGAGGCTAGCCTTGAGGACAAAAGCTCAGACACAGCACTCAGGTACTCAGTTCAAGTTCTAGGGAGAAAAAAAAAAGAATGAAACAAAACAAAGACAACCAGAAAGAGAGAGAGAAAGAGAGAGAGAGAGAGAGAGAGAGAGAGAGAGACAGAGAGAGAGAGAGAGAGACAGAGAGAGACAGAGAGACAGAGAGAAAGCGTTAGGTTGACAGAAAGATATAAAACAAAACAAAGCTAGGAAAACAACTATATATGTATTTTATACTCAAAGCAACTAAACTTTCTTTAAGATATTGAGAAAGTTTCCTTATAATATTTCAGAATAAAAGAAAACTCTACTGTTTGATTATAATCATTTAATATATCTTTGCTATGCTTGCTCCACGAATTCTCACCTGAATCAGACTTTTTCTCCTGGATTCATTCTAAATTCCCATAATTTAAATAACATGTCTTCTTCATACTATTGACACAACCAATTTATTCACCTATGATACTTCAAATTACTTAGGCAAATAACACCAAATGCTCCTATTGGGAAATTAAGTCTTGGAGAGATCAGATCTTGTGGCTAATAAATTACAGACCAGTGTATCAAATCCTAACTCTGCCTGCAACAAAAAGTAACAAATACTTGACAACTTAGTATTTTCCTGCACACAATAGCTTACCCAGTAAATACTGACCCTCAATCCTTCATTAACAGAACCACTTATCAATTACAGGCACTCTACAGTCCCAAAACTAGCATCTAGTTTCAAGATAGCAAGACAAAAATAAAAATCCTTACATTACTTCTATGGTGACAAATGAAAACAACTGCTGATAATGACAGTGACCTTCTAGAACCTCATCTGTAAATAGCCACTAACTCCTGCTAAGTTCTAGCATGTTCTTTGAATCACTTACCTTAAATAACTATTACTAAAGTCCTACAGATGTAACATGTCAGAGGGTATTTCCAAAGACAAATCAGACTGTTAGGCTGGATATGATTAGGAAATTTCTGTAATCAGCTTATAAATGATGTTTGTCTTCTTTCTCAAATCAAAGTTAATACATAATTGTATCTGTAAAGTCATGAAGCAATCATCAAACAAGTTACAGGGGAAGAGAGATATGGGGAAGGAGATAAATACTTATACTTCCTAAATGGTGATTTTATAAGTTGTACATTTTTCAAATAAATTTTCAATTAAATAAAACCCAATATTTTAAAAAAATGAATGCAGTTCCACTTAGAAATGTATAATGTTGAAAAAGTACTAATTTGTATGCCTTCTAATCAACAGTGTTTAAAGGATAGATCACACATGTTTTAGATGCTTATTATCTGAAAGACATATGGAAAAATAAACACTAATTAAAAAGCCAGCAAATTTATCAGGTATATAAATTAGGTTTCTACTGAACTTTTGCCCTTTTGAAAAATCCTTACAGTAATCATGTTGCAGAAAATACAATGAACAGCTTTCCCCTCAGATTGGACAATAACCTAGCTGGCTCTAATAACAGAACTCTAAGCTAGTGTCAATATGTTTCCTTTGTTTCTCTTCCAATAGAGTTGAATGTAAATGCAGGAGGGCACTATACTAAGAATATAAGAATATAAGAAAATAAAAATGTTGGGAAGTATCTAATCAACCAATAGATGTATCTGCCTCTCTATTAAAAGCATTCCAAATTCATGTTGATAAAAGCTTTAGACAGACTAAATAAAGCACTGTGCTTAGAATCTGTGCTTTCTAAATAAGATGCATGGTGTGAGCAGCACTCCAACCTAAAAGGCAAAGCACATTGTCAATAACTATTAACCCAAAAGATTAGGAGACAATAGATTATCTCATGTTGGGTATAAAAACACACCACTATTTTATATCTTTATTATAAACAAAGACAAAAGAGGAACTTCATGGTTTAAGCAGTTATATGTCAACACAAATGTGACTCATTTTCAAGATAAGTCTTATTACAAGCTGAGAGATACCAAGACAATCACATTTCCTAACAAGCAATGATTCACAAGGGGCTGGCCACCCCATACCAAGCATTCTAGTGGGGATTTGCCCTGGGTCCAGAGAGTCCAGAGAGGACCCAGAAATAGTACTGTAGAGAAGGGAAAAAGGCCTTCTTTACTGGCCATTCTCTTCAAAGGACTCATGGAGTCCTCTATTAAGCTGTTTCCTGATTGGTCAAAAAAAAAAAAAAATAGCAAGGAAAGAGAAAACTAAATAGTTCTATCTACAAAATTCCTAACTGATTAAAGGTCTTGTGAATTTCACTTCTTTTTAATGTCAGAATCACTATCATCATCATCTTGCTTTTTCAGATAAGAAATAAAGTCTGAAGTACTTAAAGTCATAAAAAAAGTGGTAACAAAAAAGTAATTAATACAAATGTAACTGTAGCTTTTAAATATAATGTCTATTAATTAATCCAAAAGAGTTGTAAACTTCAGGAAGCTAAAGAAGCAGGCAAAGTGTAGTGTTACGATTAAAATGATTTATTACGAAGACTAATTTCACACATGATTTCAGAAACAAGGTCTCTTACCTTGAAAAGATTGCTTGGCTCTATCTACTAGTTCATCGATTGGATAACTGGCCAAATTTCCTCTGGCATGTTTAGTTTTGCAGTAGGTACAAGCATTGAGACACCTGTTTAAATGAGAGGAATAATAAGACTAAGAACTTTAAAGATAATGTGTCCCAAACATGGGGATGGGCAAAATAAACACGGTGGTACTAATTTAGTAACATTTACTTAGTCTATATGAGATACAAAAACAATTACCTACATGTTACATGCTTAGTTTCTATGAGGCAGAGAAATTTATAATCTTTTTCAGTTTCAAGTATTCAAGCTTGGTTATAAAAATCACATACTAGCTTAAGTTACACATATCCATGAGGAACAAATTTTATAAATATTAGCAATGAATAATCAAAAAAATTCAAAAACACATTTTTTGTAAGCCACCTGAATTTATTGGGCCATCAAATAAGGAGAGAATTTTAGTATTGCTAACACATATGATTTCATTCGCCATAATGAAGCATGTTCATTTAATTTTTAACTCGTATTTGAACAGGCAACACACACTTTCATTGATGCAGATATCCCCCAGAAATGTTCAGACATCTTTCATTCCTTAAAAAATAGTAGAATGCAACCAATGAATACTCTCTGGGAGTACATTAGTCAAAGAAAAGAAGTAAACAAAAGCATCACCTTTAAAAACTTGACTTATTTCCCAGTAGTTTTTAGAGATCATGGAAAAATTCTTTTTAATACTAAAATCATGACTGTTTCATAATTTTAAAATGTAATTTAAACAAATTTCTTATTACCAAAAAAGGAAACCATTAAAAACAATCTTAAGAAAAAGATATGGACCAACAACACTGAGATATAATCAGCATCCAACAGAAGATATAGTGTAATATAGCATATACTCAGCAATATTGCCAGTACTTAGCCTCCTGTATATGATACTAGTTCTTTAAAGGATGTGTAATTAAATTATGGTATTAATTTGCTATAGAGGAAACAATATAAAGAATGCTTCTTAATTACAAGTATGTACAATTGTGGGCATAAACTCAGATTTTTTATTAGAAGGTTTTAAGTGCTTTGATCATTTCTTATGATTTGTTTTGAGAGTAATGCATACAGAAATATAAAAATGTATTGAAACTGCAAAAAAAAAAAAAAAGATATGTATCTCTCCTTTACTCTTGGGAATTGTAAAGTCAGGCTTCTTGTCTATTCACTGGCCCAAACTTGTTCCCTTCATCTGTTACTATCATCCAGTTTCTGTTTTTCATCTTCTTGCTGGGTCTTTGGCAAAATGTGTGACCTGGTCTGGCCTGTCATGTTCTTCTAAATTCTACAGCTCAGGTTCTCAGAGCTATGTGCAGGAGACACCAGAAGACCAGCATTCTCTTTGTCCTTTTCTTCCAGTGTCTCCATGGGCCTGGGATTCCCCCTAAGCCTGACATTCACTCAATAAAATAAGCACACTTCCAAGCAATCTGCCATCCCTACAACCTAGTTCTAACTTTCTTTGTGCCTCTTGATCTCTTTCTCTTGTTTGTCCCATTAACAGTCTTAATAGAAGCCACTAATATTTCCTATGTAGACTGCTTCTTAAAAGCAACTGTCTTAAGGGATACTAGTCAGAGAAGGAATGAGGGAATGCAAACGGGAAAAAGGGAAAGGAAACATTTACGATGTAAATGACTGAATACATGTAACAAAGTCAGAGTAGAGTCTGTATCTACTAAGTGTTTGGCCATTATTTGTTTAATGGGACTGTTTTTAAGCAATTCTTCAAGGAAATAATTGTGCATATCATGTTCAAGGTGTACCCCACGTGGTGGAATAGATGTAATGCGAATAGCTTGGCCAAAAAGCTAACTGTAGAAACCAAATCACATTTTCCTACTGTCTCATTTAATAACAGTGGAAATGTAATCCCCTTGGGGAAAATGTCTACTAAAAATACTATTTTAAAAATATGCTAAAAACCTGAAATAAAACAAGTTGACTTAAGCTAGGTGCTGGGGTGACTCACACTTGTAACCTTAGCTACTCAGGAGGTTGCAATCTGAGGATCATAGTTGGAAGCCAGCTGGAGCAGGAAAGTCCATGAGACCCTTATATCCAATTAATCACCAAAAAACTAAAAGTAGAGCTGTGGCTGAAAGTGGCAGAATCTTAGCCTTGAGCAAAAAACAGTTCGGGGACAGTGCCCATGATCTGATTTCAAGCCCCAGGACCAACCAAAAAAAAAGGAAAGAAACCTTAAAGTGACTTTATAGGACAATTATATTTAAATAATCAAGAAATACAAATATTATATTAAGAATTAAAAATATTATACATCAAATTATTCCTCAACTACAGCTGTTGATGTCATCTGTATAGAGTATAAGCTCTATTGTATAAGATGGCCTAATTCTTTTATTGGGGGGGGGGAGGGGTGGGTGGGTGGGTCTGGTCATGGGGCCTGAACTCTGGGCCTGGGCGCTGTCCCTCAGCTCTTCAACCCAAGGCTAGCGCTCTACCACTTGAGCCATAGCACCCCTTCCGGCTTTCTTTCTTTTTTGCTTATGTGGTGCTGGGGAATTGAACCCAGGGCCTCATGCATGCAAGGCAAGCGCTCTACCACTGAGCCACCTTCCCAGCCCCAAGATGGCCTAATTCTTATCACAATAGAAAATAATGTTGGATATTACTAATTCAATATCTTATATTAAAGTGACTCTGAAATTCACATTATTTTTTAAGCACACCACTAAGAATACTAACTCAAGAGTTAAATCTACTGTATTTTACTTTTAAAGAGGAACAGAATGTTATATAAGAAGACATGCAGGGCCAACTCAGGAAAAAAAAATGAACCTTTTGGTGCTTTAGAAAAAATTTTCATACATCACCAAGAACTGAATTGACTGATCATTTCAACATGACAGGCCTCCTTTAAAATAAAGGAGTTCATAAGAGAAATCTTGGATAGAAAGTTTCAATTATCTGTAAACAATTAAGTAATTGTCCAAGAGTAAGAACACTGAGCCAGTTCCTCTAACTGTCAGAGTACAAAAGATCTTTGAAGGATGACTGTTCAAAGCCAAAACCAAAATGAGATGGCCGTTGAGCTTCAAGGAAGATGCAAAGCCTGAAGCGACCTGGACTGTGGTGAAGGAAGGACAAAGTTAGCCCACCGTACATACTCAGCTTTGTAATGTAAGTCCATGTGAAGACACAGCTAATAGCTTCCAAAGGGAAGAGATCCAGCATTTGATTTAGCTATTTAACTCCCCTGAAGCCTCATAAACTATCTGTGGTTGAATATTTTTAAATTATATAAACTAAGCAAATGAAATAACAATGAATTTTCACAAATTATACTATTCCAAAGAGTTTAAACACATAATATTGACATAACACTTGACCACATAAAGCAAATGAAAACTAAAAATTTTAACATATGTAGAACTTTTTAAAAAATATATTAAGTTTTTAAAAAATTTTACCTACCACAAGTTCTGCAATAATTTAAGAACCAGAGCTACAGTCTTAAAAAGTCACCTACATGAAGAGAAAAAAAGGTGACTATAACTTAGGCTTCTGTTTCTCTTTGCTTCAGGTCAAGGATAAATTTGAATAATAAATAAAACATTTTGATTCAAGTATTAATACTTCAAGACAACATATTCTATTCCCCTCATATAATTTAATTCTTATTTATTTTTAATCAAGTGACAGAGTATAAAACCTCAATGTTTCCAATGTCATAAAATAACAACCCTTTATGGACAACTAAAACTTAGAAAAACCACAGTGATCTGGCCATGTTCTTCTGTATTGAAGGATCCTCAAGCACAGGAAACCTAAGAAACAAAAAGTTCATACAACCAGACTGTGCCAGACTTGATTGTTAAAACACAGCCTATTGTGAGTTTTCATCTTGGCCCACCCCCTGCCCCCGAAAAGCATTAACTTTTTTTATTTTTTTAAACAAATACAGTAGAAAAACATCAGCAGAATCTGATTAGATCTCAAATGATAATAAAATACCTGCGTGCCAAGATTAAAACCTAGAACAAACAAAGAAAATGGCACAGTAGAAAAACTAGCAGAATGCAGTTCCAAACCCCTCATCTCTTTCATCTCTGTGGCTAGGACCCCGAAGGTTACTGACTCACTCTTCTTTCTCTCTCTACTCCAGGATCCTACCCTAGCATTGGCTTCTGTCTTCAACTGTGCTCTTTCTGAAGTTCCATTCTTTCTGCACTAAAACACTTTGTACTAAATTTATAAAACATCTGGAGCTATACTTTCTTTTATTCAGTGTTTATTAGCTGCAAAGTTTGTTTCAAAAAGGTATTTCAATAATGTTCAAGTCCTGATCTGTATTTCTCATTCCCTTTACCCGAAATGTCCTATCGTAACTCTATCGATCCCTGTAAAATTCTTCACAAACTTTAAAATAGCTTTAGGAGGGGAGGTAGCTAATACTGATTTAAAAAAAAAAAAAGTGAAATACTTGATAGATAGTAAGATATGCATTTTATGCCAATTGTCAGCATATCATCCTAATAGTCTTTTTTTTGTGTTTTTGGTCGGTCATGGGGCTTGAACTCTGGGCCTCGGTGCAGCTCTTCAGCTCAAGGCGAGCATTCTACCGCTTGAGCCACAGTGCCACTTCTGGTTTTCGAGTGGTTTATTAGAGATAAGAGTCCCACAGACTTTCCTGCCCAGGCTGGCTTTGAACCACGATCCTCAGACCTCAGACTCCTGAGTAGCTAGGATAACAGGCTTGAGCTACTGGCACCCGGCTCATCCTAATACTCCTGATATAAAAATTCATACTTACATGGCTGGCTGAGCAGTTCAAGTAGTAGAAAGCCTACCTCGCCAACATAAGATCCTGAGTTCAACTACCCAGTAATGGCAAAGGGAAAAGACAATTTTGTTTTCCCTAACTTTGATAGAAAAAACAAAGGCTCAGAAAGATTTAGAAACTTGTTCAAAATTATGTAGAGAGTCAAAGTTCAGTCAAGTTGAACATGGTGGCATGTGCCTAATTCCAATCCTTGGGAACTGAGGCCAGAGAATCTCAAGTTCCAGGCCAGCCTGAGTTACAAAGCAAGATCCTTTCCCACTCCTCAAAAAAAAAAAAAGCAACTCACCTTTTCATTTTATTGTATTTACTCAGTTGGGTTGGTGACATCAGAGAACAAATTCAGGGTCTCACATATAATAAGCAAATAAGAACTCTAAGCCACAACCCCAGCCCAAACCCCAGCCAATCAAATCCTCAAATATTAGGGGGTTTGGGGGGAATGATGAAGTGTGAGTGTAAGCCTCTAACTGAGCTTAACTGAAGTTTCCTCAGTACCAAATGTACTCCGTACTTCCCTAACATCACAGTCATTTTATGTAAGAATACTTGATTATGTGTTCATTTAATAATCTTAGTAAACTATAATTTGCTTGAGTAGTATAAACATATACTCATTTTATTATTTGCCATAGCATTTAATACAGTATATTGCAGCTATGAGAATACTAATAGACATTCAAAGCTATTTCTTGGAGAGTTCATAATGCGCCAGATCAGTTTTCAAAGCCAATAACCAGCTACACAGCTAAGGGGTATGCGAAGCAAGACAGTAGTAGTAAGACAGGAGGTAGGGGAAAGGAAGTCAGGATTAACACAGAAGGAATAATTATACATATCAACACTCTTGTCTTACAGATCGGAAAAATGGGAATGGGAAACTGAAGCTTAGATATTAAGAAATATAAGACCAAGAACCCTGCACAGGATATAAACACACTGGAATCTACATAGCATGCCAAAAAGATTGCCTAACAACAGGAATTAAAGGATCTGAGTGTCCATCCAAGATTTTTCAAATATTAGCTGTCTTTACAGTTTTTAGTAGTAATTTCCAGAACTCGAGACATCATAAAGCAACATGTTTGAATTGCACACACCAAACTAGACATCAAACAGGATATCAACCTTATAATTGGCTGAATGAGGACTTTTTTAAGTTAAACTACCTTGTACTATCATAACTATTTTATAGAAAAACAGTCTAACAACACAGGCTGAAATGTGTGGTTTCACAAAAATCATTATTTTTACGTGTATATCTCATTTCATAGAGAACAGCAAAAATCCATCATGGTCTACAGAAGCTATTATAGCAGAGGGTTCTCTAACATTTCATTGAGTTTTCCTTACATTTCTAGGAATAGCTGCAGAATTTAAAATGTAAAGGAAAAAACTGCAGGGAAATAGCTTTGTTTAAGTATTATCCTCAACTACTTACAATACCAGTTGATGAAGATGTAGAGGACACATTACTCTTAAGTAGCAATGGTAATGCTAGTTGGGATTTTAATGTGTTCTATGTGTACCTACTATTTTACTCCCTAAGAAATAAAATCCCAGCTCATAACATCAACAATTATTTTCTGAATGTATTTACTAAAACAGCCTGTGAGAAATTACAGAATTCTGTCAACCATAAAGTATATATATTTTCCTACAGATCTTCTTCTGTTCTACTGTTACTATTTTTTTTTTGGGGGGGGGGGGGGGGAGGGGGGGGGAGGTCCGGGACCTGAACTCTTGGCCTGGACGCTGTCCCTCAGCTCTTCAGCTCAAGGTTAGCGCTCTACCACTTGAGCCACAGTGCCACTTCCAGCTTTTTTCTTTTTGCTTATGTGGTGTTGAGGAATTGAACCCAGGACCTCATGCATGCAAGGCAAGCGCACTACCACTGAGCCACCTTCCCAGCCCCCTATTATTTTTATTTTATATAATGATGATAGTCAAAAAACTAAGATATTGTCCAGCCCTTTCAAAGACAGCATCAGAGATTGTCCTTAGCAATGAGGAACTGCTAATGAAGCCAGATATTCACTGGCAATCTCATGCAAAGTAGCTCTGCTACAGTAGGAAAGCATTAACTTAGGGATGCTCAAGCTGAAAAAGAAATAAGGACTCTGGTAGCAGTTATGTATCTCCTACCATTGCAGGAGATTTCGTTTACACAGGTAGTGCATAACTCATATACAAATGAACTAATTCATCTTTCAAAATTATACTGCTGTCTTGTAAGGCATATTCTCATCCAATCTGGACGCTTCTTAATATGTGCTGGGGTTAAGTCCACTGAATCCACTTCAAGTGAAAAAATTATTTAGATCAAGAATGCACTTAAGGCATGATGGCTCATGCCTGTAATCAATCCTAGCTACTCAGGGAAAGGAAGTAGGAGAATTGTGGTCTGTGGATAGCCCAGGAAAAAGGTGCATGACACCCCTCTCAACCTATTAAAAAAATAAAAAAACAGAAAACCGCTGAGTGGGGTACTTCATCCCAGCTAAGTGGGAAGCATGAATAGAAAGAGAGTTGTGAAAGTTGAACATAAAGGTGAGATTCAATTTCAAAGATAACTAAAGCAAAAATCAAGGGGAGCCTGGCTCAGGTGGTAAAGCACTGAGTAAGGATGGTGCTATAGCTCAGATGGTCGAGCATGTGCCTAGCAAGTACCTGTACTACCTGCCGCAGCCACCTAACAGACCTGCAGATACATCCAAGATTGGCACCACAGTGCACTGCAGAGCATGGGCTATCTTCCCAGTGTTTGTAGGGCTGGTAGAAGCTATAGCTCCATTAGGAACTGCTAGCTGGGAAAGGATCACAATTGAAAGAATGGTTGCCACCAAACGAAATAAGTGCTACTTTCAAACTATCATAAAGTTAAAAGGCCTGCATAAGTTATACCATCATAAGCCAGAACCACCTGTATTCTATGAAGTTTAAAAATAAGTCATAGATGCCAATTTAAAAATAATGTAACTCAAGGCTAGTTCACTAGCTGAGGTTGTTCTTAGCATACACAAGGCCTTGGGTTCTATACACAGCACTAAAAAAGCCACCCCACCACACACACACACACACACACACACACACACACACACACACACACACACACACACACACACTCACACACTCACATACTTACATATATACACACATATGCATATAAGAAAGGGACAGATAGTCAGGTGTGATGGCACATGCCTTGAGTCCTAGCAGCTACATGGGAGGCTGAGTGGTACCAATCAGGGCACTAGCATTACTCCATCTCCAAACAATCAAGCAAATACATAAGTAGACAGCTCATATATTTATATACCATCTGTATTTATATACACCTATATAATCCAAGTAGATACCTATATGTATATCATAAGTAAAAATGCACAATAATAAAAGTACACACATGTCTTTCTACCTCTAGCCCTAACTGTTCTTGATGTCTTAGGAGTTTTATACTATCTGGTTTGGTTTTGTACTGTGTGTGTGTGTGTGTGTGTGTGTGTGTGTGTGTGTGTGTGTGTAAAATATGAGCAGATAATTTGACAGCAATATTAAAAATAACATTTTCATTCTGTGAACTAATAGCACTCAACTGCTATTAAACTAAACAAAACTAAAGATTTACTTCCAAATATGCTAGCAGTCCATATAGGGGAAGTGTTCTCTAGCAAATACACCTAAAAACTAGCCTGAACATCCAACTAAGTCATATGCTTAAATTTACCAACCAAAAACACTTGAATAATGGATGTCAAAATAGCGTAAAAATAAGGGAACAGTGAGGAGAGTTATTGTTCTGGCTTCCTCTGCAACTCTAGAGGGTGACTCATGCCAAGGTGAAATCTCACAGGAAACACTGGTTGGAGTTAATTCTATAGCATGTTAACAGGTAGCCTATTTTGGCGCCTGGGCTAAAAGAGATTGTTCTAATCTTGATCAAAACATCCTGAGAAAATGGGGAAAATCTTCTATCTCAAGGGTGTTGAAATTGGAAACTAAATTCAGATAAATTTCTAACCTGTGTGGGAAAATGACTTAAATAGTTTGAGTGGAGAAATGGTGTAATTATTGCATAAGAGGGCTGAGGCACTCAAACTAAAATAGAAAAGATGCCTAGCACTCACACAATTATGTACCATTGTTAAATCAACAATTTCTCCATATTTGAGGGGTTTCATTCTACTTAACATTAAAGTAACTTAAGTAGAATTTGAATACGTCTACCTTTTGAGATCAATTACTTAAACAAACTAGAGCACTCTAAAATCACACTTTCCAAAGAGATAAAATGAGATAGCACAGGGTGACCTGCTGTGCAGTCCCTTGACATGAATGACACCCCATGTCTGTGAGAATTAGAAGGCTTCTCCCTCACAAGCTCAGGTGCAGGTTGGCTAGTGCCTTCTCCCCAAGCAGACCTTAGTGCCATCATGGACTGCAAGGATCCTTACTCTAACTGTTCTCTTTCTTTATTGGGAGAGAGAAGGGATGTATTAAAAACTACTATTAAATGTAGGATTCATTCCTTTATGAAGAACCATGGTGTTTTCAGGAATATTACAATGGAAAAGGAGAAAATGCATCTCAGATAGAGGATCTATGTCTATTTAAGAACTCAAATGGAGGAGCTGGGTCATTGCTCAATAGGAGCAATGTAGGAGACTTACACAATCCCTGGGTTCTAGCCCCAACACTCTTCTGTCCCATGCATACACAGAAAAGAACTCCACAAGGGGAAACATGAAAAGACAAGGAAAATGGAGACAGACTCAGAGATGAGTTGCTATCAAATACCTTCAGAATTATGTAATCAACTTCCTGCCTCATCAGGAAGCACTCAGCAGGCCTGAATTATGAAACCTTCACCAGTTTGTTTGGTGTGTTGTTTTCTATTATCCACCTTTTAAAATGGGAAAATTTTATTACAGTCTTCCTGCTCTTCCTTCAGCATCATGAACAGACAAACTTAAACTATTCTTTAGCAGAGATTACAAGGTAGTGAAACACAACATCAGATCTGAGAGAGAGCACTAAGTATCACCCAAGATTCAGGTGCTACAAGGACATGATACTTAGTAAGTCATGTGCTAGTTCTGGGAATGGTGACATTGTGTCCTATGAAGCAAGGCTTAGTTCAAAATGGGCCTGGGAGGAATAGTGTTACCACATTAAGGAGCAAAAGGGTGATATACAAGTAGCTCACCTTATTGAATTCATACCCAGGACTTAGCCCCATTCCCTTTCTTAAATAATTGGGATTTTTGTTCAAGAAGCTATTTTTCCTCCCCCTGTGCTCCCTCCCCCTCCCTCTCCCTTTCCTCCTTCTTTTTTTTTGCCAGTCCTGGAGCTTGAACTCAGGGCCTGGGCACTGTCCTTGAGCTCCTTTTGATCAAGGCTAGCACTACCACTTGAGCCATAGCGCCACTTCCAGCTTTTTCTGTGGAATTTTTTTTTTGAGGAATCAAGCCCAGGGCTTCATGCATGTGAGGCTAGCACTCTACCACTAAGCCACATTCCCAGCCCCAAGAGGCTATTCCTTCTTTAGCGCAGTCTTTGGAAAGCTCAACAAAAACAACCTATGCCAGTTGTTCACACCTGTCATCCTGTATTCAGGAAGCTGAGAATGAGAGGGTTGATGTTTGAGATCAGCCTGGAGAGAAAAGTTCACAAGACCCCTTCTCAAGCCATGACTGGGAGTGGCAACCCATGCCTGCTGTCCTAGCTAAGACAAAAAATCCAAAACAGACAGATCAAAGTCTAGGCTTATGACTGGACAGAAAGCAAGACCCTGTCTCAAAAATAATCACTGTTAGAAAGGAGTGGTTCAACAACACAGCACCTGTCTTGGAAGTAAAGGGCTGAATTCAAACCCCAGTACAGAGGAAGAAGGAAGCAAGAAAGAGGCAGAGGGAGATAGGAAGGCAGGGAAAAGGCAGGGAGGAAAGGAGGAATACTAACAGAAGCTCTAGAGTATACAAAAACTATCAAAGGAAATCCTTTTTCCTTTTCCAATAAATGCTCAATTCAGAAGCTCAGATAGGCCAACTGGTGCAACTCATTCTCAGGAAAACTGGAATGACTTCAGAAATGTGCACTGGCTGGGAGCCGGTGGCTCATGTTGTAATCCTAGCTACACAGCAGGCTGAGATCTGAGGATGACAGTTCAAAGCCAGCCCAGGCAGGAAAGTCCGTGAGACTCTTATCTCCAATAAACCACTAGAAAACCAGAAGTGGAGGTGTGGCTCAAGTGATAGAGTACTCACCTTGAGCTGCAGAGCACAGGGACAGTGCACAGGCCCAGAGTTCAAGCCCCATGACCAACAACGAAAGAAGGAAAGAAGGAAAGAAGGAAAGAAAGAAAGAAAGAAAGAAAGAAAGAAAGAAAGAAAGAAAGAAAGAAAGAAAGAAAGAAAGAAGGAAGGAAAGAAGGAAAGAAAGAAAAAAGGAAGGAAGGAAGGAAGGAAGGAAGGAAGGAAGGAAGGAAGGAAGGAGGGAAGGAGGGAAGGAAGGAAACAAAGAAAAGAGAGAAAGGAAAGAAAGAAAGAAAGAAAGAAAGAAAGAAAGAAAGAAAGAAAGAAAGAAAGAAAGAAAGAAAGAAAGAAAGAAAGAAAGAAAGAAAGAAAGAAAGAAAGAAAGGAAGGAAGAAAGGAAGGAAGGAAGAAACAAACAAAGAAACAAAGGAAGGAAAAGAGAAGAAAAAGAAAAGAAGAAAAAGGAAAAAAATGTGCATGGGAGAATTTGGCTATCCTCTGAAAACAGAGCCTTCTAGAGATTATGACCAATTTGTACTCAAACCCATCTGATGCTCAGACTAAATAAAGCTGGGAATTTCAAAGACCCAATAAACATCAATGATTTTCTTTACACTTGTAATCTTTTCAGATGTCAACTGAGAAATACCTTGCATTAGGTCATATAGATTTACAAGATGAACAGACAGAACCTACCTTCAATAAGAAAAGTTTTAGGAATTAGCTAGGTTTCTGAATTTTTCAGTTGTAGGATGACTTAAGAATCATGAGAAGAATTGGCGTTAGACACTCAAAACAAAATTCTTCTAGTTTTATAAATAGAAAATTAGACTATGATTCCGTTAATCAATGAGAAAATTACAGGTTTACAGAAGTACAGTTGCACACTAAACTTTCTTCCTGGCCAAAGAGGATACTGAGGTGTGGGCCAGACCCACCAACAATGGTGATTCTCAGTGAGAGAACAGGAGGGGGGTGGGGAAGGGACAGGGAGAGAAGAAGAGAAGGGGAGAGGGGAAGGGGACAGAGGAGGGGAGGGGTTTTTAAGTCTAATACAAATATGGCCTCTAAATATGATTGTTAAACTCACTAAAACAAAGGCTGTGTGAAACAAATACAAATTCTTGGTCTTTGAAAACAAGAGCATCGTGTATAGAAAGTGGAATACTATCTCAGATTTTGGTGTTAGAATTAGGAATATTATCTCAGATTATCCTGGCTTTGGCTAACTATTGCAAAGTGTTAGAAGACAAAAGACTCTGTTGTACTTTTTCCTGTAATTAGGGTACATTTGTTTGTTTGTTTTTTTGTTTGAGGAAGTAAAAGAAGTCATATCTTTATTCTCAATGTATTTATTGTTAGCCATAACTATTTCAAAGTTTAGGTTCAAAACAAGTTCAGCTATGATAATGTCACTGGGAAATAATAATCCATTGTAAAGGAAACAAGAAACCTATTGTGAAATATATCAGTTCATTAGCATATTCACACTGAAAATGATTTATCAAGGTACCTAAAAGTACACAGGAATATATCTTGCACAAGTCTGACAACTGAAAATTATCAATGTCAGTCTACTTTCATATTCTCAGAACAGCACCTCAGACAAAACACCACATTCTACTTTTTGTTTGTCCATTTCAGCCTTTGGAAAACACAAAAAGCAGTATTGTTCATCACAATTCCTGCACATAAGATTCTATCTAATTCAAGGGTTATCTATTCTGGTGTGAACTATAGGACAAAAGTAGATAATGTCTGACATTGCACATGTCCAAGAAAGTTGGGGAAGGAAGAAAGTCCATAGGAATAATGTACCTAATACCTGCACATGCAGTAATCAAGATGATTCCATTAATGATTATATATTAAACAATAATAGGTCATTCTGAGGCTTGATGAAATATAAGCAAAACGTATCTTGAGAAAAGCATCATAAAATTCTAATGATAATAGGAATGTAAAATGGCCTAACTGTTATACAATATAATAAGGTAGTGCCTCTGAAAACTGAAAATAAAACAGAATTAGCACATGATCCACAAATTCTAGTTCTGGATACACATACACAAACACACATATACAAAAGTATGCAGCATAGAAACTTAAATAAATATATAATAATGTTCACAGAAAACATTCACAATGGTCAAAAGAAATCATTGAAATGCTGATCTAATAAGTATGCAAGACGATCTGATATACTCACATCACACATACATATATATGTATATGTAATATACACACACACTGTGGAATAGCCTTTTAAAAATGAAATGGAGCTGGGCACAGTGCTCAATCTATAATCCTTGCTACTTGGGAGGCAGAATATAGGGAATCATGGTACAAAGCAAGCCCGGAAATAAAAGTTCACAAGACTCCATCTCACACAATCGTTGGGTGTGCTAGTACGCACCTGCTATCCCAGCTACTCAGGACGCACAGTATCTGAGTGCAGTATACCTGTCACCCTGGCAACACAGGGAAGAGAAGAGGATCATAGCCCAGACTGCTCTGATCATAAAGTTATACCCTACCTCATCAATAAACAAGACAGAAAGGGTCTGGAGGCATGGCTCAAGTGGTAGCACATCTGCCTAGCAAGTTCAAGGTACCAAATTCAGATCCCAGTTATCACCAAAATAATGTTTTAATGAAATCTGACATATGGTACCATCTGGGTCAGTCTTAAGGACATGATGCTAAGTGAAAAAAGCCAGTCTCAAAAAGAAAAATTATAGGAGTCTGCTATAACTAGTGTTATTTCAGTGCAATCAGAGGCAGAAAGCAGAGGCCAAAGGGAAAGAGGAGGGAAAATTAATGTATATTGAGTCCAGAGTTCCAGATTGGAGAGTTCCAAGGGTTCTGGAGCTGGATGTTGGATGGGTGCATAGCAGTAAGAATACAGTGAACGCTACTTGGCTGCACATTTTAAAACAGTTAAAACAGTTTTCTGAGTGAGATGGTGCATGCCTATAATCCCAGATACTTAGGGGAAAGAGTACTACAAAGTGAAGGTGAGCTTAGGCAACAAGTAGCAAGACACTCTCTCCAAAACAAAAGGACTAGGGTTTGGCTCATATGGAAGAGCGCTTGCACAAAATGCAAGGCCATGGGCTCAATCCTCAGAACTGAAAATAAGAAAAGGTCAATTCTGTGTAATGAATATTTTGCTGGAAGATTAACAGCTGGGGCGGCAGCTCATACCTGTAATTCTAGCTACTGGGGAGGTAAAAATTAAGAGGACAGCAGTTTGAAGACAGCCTCAACAAATAAACTGGGTGTGTGTACATGATCGCAGCTATGTGGGAGGTATAGGTGGTAATTCATAGAACAAGATCAGCCTCTGGTAAAAACATAAAGATGCTCTCCACAAAATAACTAAAGCAAAAGAGCCCTGGGGGAGGGGGAGCATGGCTCAAGTGGTAGTGCACTTGGGTAGCAAATACAAGACCCTGAGTTCAAACCCCTAGCACAAGAAGAAGGAGGAGGAGGAGGAGGCGGAGGCGGAGGCGGAGGCGGAGGCGGAGGCGGAGGCAGAGGCAGAGGCGGAGGCGGAGGAGGAAGCGGAAGCAGCAGCAGCAGAAGCAGCAGAAGCAGAAGCAGCAGCAGCAGCAGCAGAAGCAGAAGCAGCAGAAGCAGAAGAAGCAGCAGAAGCAGCAGAAGAAGCAGAAGCAGCAGAAGAAGAAAGAAGAAAGAAGCAGAAGAAGAAGCAGGAAGAAGCAGAAGAAGCAGAAGCAGGAAGAAGCAGAAGCAGAAGAAGAAGCAGAAGAAGGAAGAAGAAGAAGAAGAAGAAGAAGAAGAAGAAGAAGAAGAAGAAGAAGAAGAAGAAGAAGAAGCAGAAGCAGAAGCAGAAGCAGAAGCAGGAAGAAGCAGAAGCAGAAGAAGAAGCAGAAGAAGGAAGAAGAAGAAGAAGAAGCAGAAGCAGAAGCAGAAGAAGAAGCAGAAGCAGAAGCAGAAGCAGAAGCAGAAGAAGAAGCAGAAGAAGAAGCAGAAGAAGAAGCAGAAGAAGAAGCAGAAGAAGAAGAAGAAGAAGAAGAAGAAGAAGAAGAAGAAGAAGAAGAAGAAGAAGAAGAAGCAGAAGAAGCAGAAGAAGCAGAAGAAGCAGAAGAAGCAGAAGAAGAAGCAGAAGAAGAAGCAGAAGAAGCAGAAGAAGCAGAAGAAGAAGCAGAAGAAGCAGAAGAAGCAGAAGCAGAAGAAGCAGAAGCAGAAGCAGAAGAAGAAGCAGAAGAAGCAGAAGAAGCAGAAGAAGCAGAAGAAGCAGAAGCAGAAGAAGCAGAAGAAGCAGAAGCAGAAGAAGAAGAAGAAGAAGAAGAAGAAGAAGAAGAAGAAGAAGCAGAAGAAGAAGAAGAAGAAGAAGCAGAAGAAGAAGCAGAAGAAGAAGAAGCAGAAGAAGAAGCAGAAGAAGAAGCAGAAGAAGAAGCAGAAGAAGAAGAAGAAGAAGAAGAAGCAGAAGAAGAAGCAGAAGAAGAAGCAGAAGAAGAAGCAGAAGAAGCAGAAGAAGAAGCAGAAGAAGCAGAAGAAGCAGAAGAAGAAGCAGAAGAAGAAGAAGAAGAAGAAGAAGAAGAAGAAGAAGAAGAAGAAGAAGAAGAAGAAGAAGAAGAAGAAGAAGAAGAAGAAGAAGAAGCAGAAGCAGAAGAAGAAGAAGAAGCAGAAGAAGAAGAAGAAGAAAGAAGAAGAAGAAGAAGAAGAAGAAGAAGAAGAAGAAGAAGAAGAAGAAGAAGAAGAAGAAGAAGAAGAAGAAGAAGGAAGCAGAAGCAGAAGCAGAAGAAGAAGAAGAAGAAGAAGAAGAAGAAGAAGAAGAAGAAGAAGAAGAAGAAGAAGAAGAAGAAGGAAGCAGAAGCAGCAGAAGCAGAAGCAGAAGCAGAAGAAGAAGCAGAAGCAGAAGCAGCAGAAGCAGAAGCAGAAGCAGCAGAAGCAGAAGCAGAAGCAGAAGCAGAAGCAGCAGAAGCAGAAGCAGAAGCAGAAGCAGCAGAAGCAGAAGCAGAAGCAGAAGCAGAAGCAGAAGAAGAAGAAGAAGAAGAAGAAGAAGAAGAAGAAGAAGAAGAAGAAGAAGAAGAAGAAGAAGAAGAAGAAGAAGAAAAGAAGCAGCAGCAGCAGCAGCAGCAGCAGCAGCAGCAGCAGCAGCAGCAGAAGAAGAAGAAGAAGAAGAAGAAGAAGAAGAAGAAGAAGAAGAAGAAGAAGAAGAAGAAGAAGAAGAAGAAGAAGAAGCAGAAGCAGAAGCAGCAGAAGCAGAAGCAGCAGAAGCAGAAGCAGCAGAAGAAACAGCAGAAGAAGCAGAAGCAGCAGAAGAAGCAGAAGCAGAAGAAGAAGCAGAAGCAGAAGAAGCAGAAGCAGAAGCAGAAGAAGCAGAAGAAGAAGAAGCAGAAGCAGCAGAAGCAGAAAGTTTCAGGAGCTCACTGATCACCTAAAGATTATTAATGAACCTCAGATTATAGATACCTGCTCAATTTCAACCCAAATATGGTAAAACAGGAAGCAAACTATTTGCTATAGACTTAGTTTTTTATGTGCCCTCTCATGATTCCTAGTGCCTAAATATAATAAAAGTTTATGGAAACAGCAGAAATTGTTTTTACTAGTTCGAGGTTGTCTTTCCCACACTGAGACAGAGCAACAGCAATTCCACATTTGTTGTTTGTATTTCATCACTGTTTTCAAACGGGACAAGAGATCTGCTGCCTACACATCATTTCTCAGCATCAACACCCATTTTCTTGGGCAATTTTAAGTTCTGTTGGCAAGTCAAAGACATTTTTCCCAACCACAAACAAAACTCTTTTGATACCCTAAAGTGAACGTTCAAGGCAGCACTCTGAATAAAAAGACAATTTGAAACAGTAATGTGGAAGAACACCAACAGGACTAGGAAGGTTCAGTACAGCATGTAAGATTCCGAAATGAAAGAGGAGGAGGAAGAGGAGGAGAAGAGGGAGAAGGAGGGAGAGGAGGAGGAGGGAGAGGGGAAAAGGTGGAGGAGGAGGAGGAGGAAGGAGGAGGAGGAGGAGGAGGGAGAGGGGGAGGGAGAGGGGGAGGATGGGAGGGGAGAGAGAACCACCTTTTAGTCTTCCATGCAATTGGTAGACAACTTTTTTTATTGTTTGGGTATTTTTTAACTGTATTTTTTTTTTGTCTTTTCTTTTTTGGTACTGGGGATCGAACCCAGGACCTTGCATTTGCTAGCAAGCGCTTTGCCACTGGGCTACATCCCAGCCCTAGACAACTTTTTTTTAATTTTTAAAACATTGCTTTTCAAGAGCTCTGACAGTAAATGTTCAGCTTCAACTGTTCATCTCTGAAGTTTTTTTTTTTTGCTTTTTTCTTTCCTCTTTGTCAGTAGTGGGGTTTGAACTCATCTTCCTTAGCTAGTACTCTACCACTTGAGCAATGCAGCCAGTCTAGCTTTTATAGAGGTTATTTTGGAGCAGAATTTAATAGAATTTTGTGACTAGGCTGATTCTGAACCACACCTTGGTGTCCTGAGTAGCTAGGGTTACTGGTATGAACCACTTGTAGCTATTCATTTTTTAGGAGTTACAGAAAACTGGTTTCTACGGGAAATATCTAACCTAAAAAAAGGTTAAATCTAGTACATTCTTATAATATCTCACAAATGAAGATTTGTTGCCTAAAAAGAAATCTGCAACACTAGACAATCATAAAGATAAACCATGATAGATAAGACAGAGCACTGAGCAGGGTGGAGGGGGTGTAATTCAGAACACTTCACAAATAACAAGTTAATACTGAAATCACCACATGAGGATGGAAACACTGTTCTTTTTTCTTCTGTTTTACACAGATGGATTGAGGCATGGAGACATACAATAATTTGGCAAATACCACAAACATCATGCAGCTGCTTAAGTCATTGAATCCAGACAGTCTGGCTCCTTCATCCATGTTCTGTACCTTCACGTGTACCACCTCCCTATCATAGCACACTGAGAAAACAAAGATGATTTTGATAATGCTTAGCCAGCTCTTTAATAAGAATATAAAATAATTCAGTTGTCTTTTGGATAATAGTATTTGATCATTGTAATTCACGTCTAACTATAAGCCACAGTACTAATGCATACTAATGCAACCTAGATTTTTGGTACTGTCCCTCACCAATGAGAAAGTCAGGGATTAAGGAATACTTTCAAAATATTTTTTGCTTAAAAAAAAAAAACAAACACAGGTATGTAGCCCTGCCTATAATCCCTGCTGATTGGCAGACTGAGCCTGGAGGCTTTTCAAGTTTAAAGCCAATACGGACAACAAAGTGAGACCCTATGTTTTAAACTAACTCCTAATCTTTTTGCTAACTTTGCAACCAATATGCATACCCAAAAATAAAGCCAACAGGACTGATACAACAAAGATATAAAAATACCAGCCTTTTAAGGGAATGAAAAGTACAGGGAGCTGATCAAGACTTTCATAAACAAATATATCGCTGAAAATTTCAACTCATTACCTTCAAGTTGTTGAAGTATAGGTAAATTGTCCAGAATAATCAGAGGTTTGGAGGAAGGACAGAGTTCATGATACGTATGACTCACATGTGTCTCACAGCAAAACAAAACCACCAGACGTTTATCTGTTAAAAACAAGACACTGAGTCTGGCAGCAGCCTAAAAGCAAGAAATAGCATGTGCAAGTCAGACTCTCGTGTGCCGTTTAAAAATAAAAATGGGAGAGAGGCACGTGATGAGTGATGACTTAGAAACCTGACCTTTGAAATACACAATTCCACTTATAATTTCGAGCAAACTGCAAAACACCTGAAAATAGCAAGTTTCACAAAAGGAGCTCAAAAGGAAAACTAAAAAGACACTATAACTCAGAAGACAAATTAGAGCAACAACCTAAGATTTTTGTCACAGTGACTTTAGTCATTGAGAGTTTTCCTCCTCCAGTTATTTAACTTGAACTCAACGAGGTCACCCAGGGCAGCTGAGGAAACCCATGTTCTATTACTAAGGAGAAAAACTGCTGATAGACTGAAGGTGATACAGCTGTTCACACCTGAATGGTGTTTAAAGAAGAGAAAATAATTACATATATCAAGAAACCTTCTATAGGCTGAATCCACATATTATCTGTAATATCCCCCAAATGTAAAGCAGTAATTGCTCCAAAATGGTCTGCTAAAGCAATAGGCTGGCTGAGAGGATGGGTTGTGAGAGATGGGAGAGGATACAAGGGATGACACTGATCAATGATGCACTCACAAACTTCCATGTTGAATTAAAATCCCTCTGTAAATCAACTTAAAGGTAATTTTGAAGAAATAAATATCTACATATCGATATTTAAATATACATAAGAAATAAATGAAATGGAGAAGAAATAAATCCAACAAAGAAATACCATAAAAAAAGGGGGTGCATCTATGTATGTAGACTTACCAAAGTTGGAATTTGGCAATATGTATTGAGTTACAATTAATGATCAACCAGGGTTAATATCAATAAATTTAAGATTCACTATTTACATCTGAGCCCTCAGCAACAGTTTATAAAGTATTTACAGTAACCAGTGCCTGTCACTACAGGCTATGCTTCTATGTCATAAACTTTGCCAGGAGGCATCAAGCCATACTTCCAAAGGCATAGATGTGACATAGTAATACTCCTTCAAAGGTAACAACAGATCAAGATGAAACCCTGCAAACATTCCTGAACACTAACTTCTACTTCCATATGCAGATCTCTTCTTACACCAGTGATAATCCTTCCCACACCAGCACCAGTCTGCTGCACTCAGCAGAGCTAATCCACAGCTCTATCTGTTAGTTTCTCATGGTAACCCTCTCTAAGAACCTAAAGTTTCTACAGAACTCTGTTTCTAATCTCGGGGGTCAATCAAGTTCAAAACTATTTTGTCATTTAGAGTATACATTTGACATGGATCTAAGGAACACATAAAGTCTATACAAGGACCACAAAAGTGAGTCAACTATTATAATAAAAAAGAAAATCATGCATGAGAGGAGAATGGCAAGGGACAAAAAAAGGGAAGAGAAGCTCCCTGGAACCTAAAGGAAAGAGTTAAAGACAGAAAAATATCTGAAGCACCATTTTCTAAATTGTGACTTATGACTGGCATTTAATATTTAACATTGTAAGTAACTAGAAAAATACTAGAATGCATGTTATGGAAACATTTATTTTAACTGAGCCTTCACTACACAAAACACCATGCCAATTAGGAGGATTTAATGGGATGACTGCAAACATATGGGTAACTATACATAAGAAATGTGACAAGGACCACAGGAAAAGCCAAATCAAGGATGGAGATAGGCATAATTAGAACCAGAGATGCCTTCCTTAAAGACCAAATATTTAGACAAAGCATGAATGAGAAGGAGTATGTCACAAGTAGACACCAGTGGTATGGAAAAGAATGGCACTGTCCAGAAGGACACACATTACATTGTTATGTGTGTTGTCTGTGAAGAACAAGGAGGTACAAATGACTATACATATAAGAAAGTGGAAACTTGGAGGAGGCTACAATGCTTGATAAGAAATGTACTTATTATTTTGCCTATGTAATTGTAACCCCTCTGTTCCGTATTTTCACAATAAAAAAATGTAAAAAAAAAAAAGAAAGTGGAAACTTGTTGAGAGGTGGGGAGGAATGGGGCAGGATATGAATGGAGAAAGAGTGACCAAAAGTAGTCATTATATTCAATGTACATTATTTAAAAATTAAGCTACATAACTTGAGAGAACAGATGGGAGAAGGAAAAATGGAGGAGAATATTGGAAGGGGTGACATTGACCGTGATATATAGTATACTTAACAACTGTTTATTATAATCCCTTTGTACAACTATTTAAAAATAATTTTAAACTGATAAGAGCCAGAGTATAGAGGAAATTTAATGTTAGGCTGAGAAATATAGATTTCCATAAAAGTTTTAAACATCAGCTGGGCATGCAGATTACATGCCTAAAATCCCAGAACTCAAGAGGTCGAGACTAGACTAGGCTACGGAGTTTAAGACCTTGGCTCAACAAAAGAAATCTTTGTTTGAACCCACTGGATCAGAGAAAATATGGGCCAGAGTCACCATATTCTGGAACTGTAATCTGAGAAATGTCTCCAGTGCTAAGATTTATGTTATGGCCTGGGAGGGATCTTGGAGTGGTAGACTGAACGAGAACCTAAATATCCAGTGACATTTCAACCTGATTAGTCATGTGTAGAACTTCCCACTGAATTCTGCTTTTTGATACTTTATAAACCACCTCATAGACACAATTAATTCATAACTAAATATGTTAGTGTTGCTCAAAAATTTGTTCTTACTAATATCACTTCATTAAAACAACTTATCAGATGGTTTTATGATTGTTAGTGTAAAATACATCACATAATAAACTCTGTAGAATGTCAGTAGCTGGCACACTTTTCCTATGAACTGCTGGACAGTAACTTATCAAGTTTTAAGGGTCGTAAGGTAACTGTTACAACAACTGCATTCACAGAAAAAATAACCATAGACAATATATAAACAACCAAACACATGTTCCAAGTAGACTTTAATTATGTACAGTTTGTCTGTAGGCCATCATTTGCTGATCTCTAATCTCTATTGTCTTCCTCTAATTCATTTTCTCACAAGAGTCAAATCTAAAGCCTCTTCTGAACATTGGCCTTACAATGACATAAATATATCCATGCAGTATAAAAGATACTACATGCAGGTATTGAGTTGAAGTTTATTAGCTTCAATTTAACAGAATAACTTCCAGCAGCAGATGAGAACATACAGAAGAAAATCCTGTCAGCTTTGTCTTTCATATTCACCCCAATCCAGCCTCTTCTTCCTTCCTCAGCAGTAAAGAGCCACTCATGCAGCAGATATCATCCAACCTCATTCCCTGCCAGGCCCCATTCAAGGTGCCTGACACAACCACAGAGCAAGTCGAAAGAGCCCTGCTTTCAGGATCCTACATTCTGGTGAGGAAAGAGAAATGTTCATAAACAATAATCCTAATAAGTAAATAGTGTGATAGGGGAAAAATAATATTGAAAAGTAGGTTTGGGGTTGACATGGAGGGAGAGAAGGAGTAATTTCAATAGTGTAGTTAGGCTAGGCTTGGCAATTCAGGAGAAGATTCCAGGTCACAACGCCATAGAGAATGGGCTGCACACTAGATTCTGCTTCCCCCACCTCAGGCGGACTACTACAGCAGCAACCTATTCTCGTCTTCCATTTTGATCTTACTACAGATATTCTCCACATGGCACCCAAGCACTGTCCTTGAGGTGATGCCAATGGCCTACTTGCAACAATTCCCTTCACACAGTGAATAAAAGCCAGTCTCTGGTTCCTGATGACCCTTCCAGTCCCTTTCCTCTGGCTCTGCCTCACACTCTTCACACAGGGAGTGTTATTTCCCTGTTATTCCAGGTCAAGACTTCTGCTCCAACATGCCTACGACACTCTTCTCCTATGTGTCCCTGGCTGTGCCCTCACTGCCTTCACACCTCAGATCAGAAACCATCACCTCAAAGGCCATCCACAAAACTTTTGTCTGCTCTTATCTCTTCCACCTGCTTCACTTTTCCACATCACACTTTTCCCCACTTCACATTGTTGGATACAAGCCATTTGACTACTCATTACTCTAGAATCTATCTCCGTGATGACAGGGGCCTTATTCCTGGTGCAACATCCCGGAAAGCCCTATGAGTACCTAGCACATCACAGACCTTCAAAAACCATTTTTGAATTAAAAAAAAAATGAATGAGTCACCACTTTATAAAAGAGGAATTAAAGCATTCCTAACTCACACAATGGAACAAGGCTAGAGCTAGAACTTGAGCTTCAGTTTGGTAGGTAACCAGGAAGACAGTCCTTACCAGGTACCTGTAAGGCATAGCTCTGGGGAGCTGGAAATAAAGAGGTCATTAATAAATTCTACACATGACACTGAATCACTAAGAGCAAGTTAGCTTGGTGGCTAAAAATACCAGCCTGATGTTTTATGGGCTCTGGGATCTTAAGCAAATAAATTATTCAAATGCAATTTGCCTCATCTATAAATTCAGAATAATAAAAGTCCTTAAACTCACAAGGTTGATGGAAAGGATAAACAAAACATTATCTAGGAAAGCACTGGAATAGTGTTGATATTCACTGGATGATGAAGATGATGATGAAGGAGAAGAGGAGCTGACACCAAGCAGACTGAAAGTGCAGGGATGCAGGTAACCATAGGAGGTATGATAAAAGTCAGAAGCCCACATTCTCTCTGCATCTTTTTGTAGGAAGTGACAAAGCTGCCTATACATTTTCAGACCCGTAACACTTAATTTAGGGAATTAGGCCACATAGGGGGGTATACTAACCCCATATTAGATTCCTCATGGATTAAGTTGGGACAACTAGAGATGCTAATTATCCTCCCTGTGTGTGGATTCAATGATGCAGCCTCTAGCCAGGAATGGCCTGAAAGAAACTCTTGGAAATAACCAACAAAATATGAACTAAAAGTATCATGTATACTGCCATCTTCCTGTTTCTACAGTAAAAAGCATTACTTGTAAAGCATTTACCACTTATATGCATTAAGAAAATCTTAACACTTTGCATCTATTTTCAAATATACAAAGAGATTTGTTTACTGACCAAAGCTTTCAATACTGTACAGCACAAGATGGATGAGTCTTGTAAATTTTGGATTACTTCCTGCCTGAATAGCTTGGCCACCCCAGGATATTATCTAGCTGGTTAATTTTTCTATCAAAAAACATTTGTGACACAAAGCTCAGGCATTGCTTTGGCCATCAGAAATACATAAGATAGCTAAAGTTCTGGTGGCTCATGCCTATAATCATAGTTACTTAGAAGGTTGAAATCTGAGAAATATACTTCAAAACCAGCATGGACAGGAAAGTCTATGGCACTCTTAACACCAATAGACCACTAAGAAAAAACCAGAAGTGTCATGGTGGCTTGAGTGGTAGAGTGCAAGCCTTGATCAAAAGAGTTCAGGGACAACACTCAGGCCCTGAGTTCAAGCTCCAGGACTGGCAAAAAAATATATATATGTATATATACATATATATATATATGTATATATAATAAACAATAAAGTAACAAGAAAAGGAAAAAATACAGAAGATAGATCTGTAAATGGATAAAAACAAAGTTCATTTTGCCTGCAATTAATGGATTGCCACTTCCTTCGAAAATGAAAATTAGTACAATTGTTAGGCTTGGAATCAAAAGAAAACTTAGAAGACAGTATCTATCAGATACTGCTTAAAAATAATACATTGCAGTTATTTTGCCTATCAAAGTGAGATATTTTCTTTAAAGCCTTCTGGAATTTCTTAGTACAGCCAAGAAGACAGTCTTCTTGCCAAAACTATCCATTAATACAGGTCAGAAAATACACTTTAGATAAGCATTTCAGCTGACAAAACATGGGAAAATAAAGCAGCAGACATTAAATCAAAGATCTGCAATAATGTATGTCAGCTGCATGGAATGGGACAAAACAGAAAAGACCATGTGAAAATGCTACTTTCAGAAACTGTTCTGAACAACCAGATCAAGTGCGTATCTTGGGAAACATACTAAACTCTAGTTCACAAACAATTGATTGTTTTAATTTGAACTATAAATCAATCTTGCACTTGTACCATCCATAAACTAACATATTCCTATACCAGCTAAGAACATACAAGAAAGTTAACAGCTGCTAAAAGCAATTTCTACATGGCCTAAATTCTAAGCACATGCAGTAATCAAGCTGTATCACAAGAGAATGAGCAATAGCCTCTCACTGTGTCATAGGGTGCCAAATCATCTCACGAGGGCTTCACAGCCACAGAAGCCATTTTAAAAATACCACACTGACATGACATATTCATAGATGTTTTAATAGGAATTTACATGAATTCTGGAATGCTTGCATGAGTTTAATAAGTCTGTTCTGAAAAGCCTATTCTTTCATTCCAAAAATGCCCCATCAAGTTGAAGTCAAGAATAAGGAATAATGCAATCAGGTTTGTTTCCTGGGGTCATAATATGGATCTATAGCCTTTTAAAGTAATTGATTTCAATTTCAGGCAAGGGAACAGCAATATTAAGTCAATTTTAATAAAAGAATCATTACTTTTCCTAATAAAAACACTCAGGCAGAAAAGACAACTGGTTGATACTCAAATGTCTGCATATAATGTTGGAATCATTCGTAGCTCTTTCTCCACAGTATACAATGACTCAAAAATGCACATTTTACCAATAGGTATTACTATGATTGTACAGTTTCTAGAATTCAATGTACAAACACATCTCCTGTGAAGAAACAAACTCCGCCTGGTGACATGTTAGCAAACGACCCTTATTGTGATGGCTTAACATCTAAGTCTCTTAAGACCAAATGAGATGGAGAGACCCTATAAGAACAGGAAGTTTCCTTTAGAACCAGGCCCTTCAGTCACACCCATTTTCCTGCAGCCTGCTATTATGATCATGAGCACTTCAAGATCAAGCAGTCTTTTCACAATGAAAAAAGAAAAAGCCTTTTAAAAAATAATAATTTGATGTAAACCACAACGACTCAGTAAATCTGTGTTTGCTTTGATCATATGGGGTTGTTTCAATGAGGTATAAAAATGGTGAGCTTGAGTGCTCACTGGAGGGTAATGCAGCTGAACATCACAACAGTTACTAGTCTTTTTAAAGAAATAACTAAAAATCCCCATGGCATTCAATATAAAAAAAAGAGCAGTAGCATAAAAAATGACATCTACTTTCTCTGACTTCTTTAAAAATAATTTTAAGTCTGTAATGTACTATACGAAAAGATGGTGTACAGATGTGAATGAATAAACGTTTAAATAATTACAAGAAAAATTTAGTAAAATCCCACACCCAATACAGAAACTTGCTATCTTTACACACGACGTTTATACTTCAATATTTATATTACACACACACACACACACACACACACACACACACACACACACACACACACACACTGGTGGGTGATACAAACAAAATCCTGGATGCTAAAACCTGAGCTCTGGCTCCAATTTTCTCTTCACTTTTCTAAAACTTAAAATGAGTGGAACTCCCACCTTTTGTACAGATTCAGGAATTAAACAAAAATAACATACAAAAAGCAAAGTACAAATCACAAACAGCCCTTAAAGAATGTTGGATCTCACCATACAATGTGCTCCACAGTCTTCTATCCAGACTAATTAAAATGAAAAGTGTTAAAGGCAGCTACATAATAACTAAATCTTCACAATACAGAATAGCCACTGACTCTTAAAATAACAAAAATAGCTATGGACATGGTAGATAAACATTTGTTCAAGAAATGAGGAAAATAACTAAAGAATGTTGAAGGTTATGTTAGGGCCAGAATAAACATAGCAAAAATGGGGAGGGGGCAGGAATGACCTACCATATCAAACAAAACAAAGACCTAAAGTACCATTATTTTTTGGGAATTTTATGGTGTAATCTGTCAAACTCCATTTACCATTATTATTACTATTATTTGTGTGTGTGTGTGTGTGTGTGTGTGTGTGCACACACGCGTGCATGCATGTGCATGCTAGTCCTGGGACTTAAAACTCAGGGCCTGGGCACTGCTCATGAAATTTTTTTCGCTCAAGGCTAGTGCTCTACGACTGGAGCCACGGCTCTACTTCTGGGTTTTAGGTGGTTAATCAGAAATAAAAATGTCATGGACTTTCCTCCCTGGCTGGCTTCAAACCATGATCCTCAGATCTCAGCCAACTAAGTAGTCAGGATTATGGGCATGAGCCACTGATGCCTGGTTCCATTTGCTTTTTTATGATTCTTAGTTTATGACTTAGTTTTATAATTCTTAATTTAACTAAAAAATACCATCTTCATCCATTATTCACTTCAAAAGATGAGGCAATTTAACTTATTTTCAAGAATGATATAAGAAAGAACATTCTCGGGCTGGGAAGGTGGCTCAGTGGTAGAGTGCTTGCCTCGCATGCATGAGGTCCTGGGTTTGATTCCTCAGCACCATATAAGCAAAAAAAGCCAGAAGTGGCGTTGTGGCTCAAGTGGTAGAGCGCTAGCCTTGAGCTGAAGAGCTGAGGGACAGCACCCAGGCCCAAAGTTCAGGCCCCATAACCGGCAAAAGAAAAAAAAGAAAGAAAGAAAGAAAGAACATTCTCATCTTCTGATCCTCTTTGATAGAGCTTTGTTAGGTAATCAGAAAAATCTGTGTTTAGGGGTAAGCAGTAAGTACTGCTAATATATTATAATGGTGATATACTCCAGTGACAATATTTTCTAGAAGCAATATTGATTTTGCCCTAAAATTCACTTATAGAAAACAAAATACAAAAATATTTTGAAATCTATAAAAGATAAAATAACAATATAAGATTGTCCTGGGTTGAATAATGTTCCCTTCAAATTCACTAGGAATGTGACTTTATTTAAAAGAGGGGCTTTGTTGATATAATCAGGTTAGGATGAAGTTAAACTAGAATAGGGTAAGTCCTACTGCAATGGCTGACATCCTTAAAAAAAAAAAAAAAAAAGGAAAAAGAACATAAACAAAGGGAAAGAAGGTCATATGGAGATGAACAGAGAGATTAGGATTACAGTGCTAAAAAGCCAAAAGTTAAAAAAGCGTTTATCCCCAAGCCTTGGGAGAAAACCTAGCACTGCCTCCATCTTCATCTTGGGCTTCTGGACTCTTAACACTATAAAGACTACATTTCTGTTATTTTTCAACCATCCAGTTTGTGGTTGTTTGTTAAAGACAGCCCTAGGAAACTAATAAAAGTAAATACTAGAAAAATGATCTCAATTGTGTGAAAATTAAGATGCAATTATGTACATACCAACATATGAGAACTCACCAAACTATTAACAGTGATTATTTCTGGGTGGTACACTTGCTGATCTTTATTTTACTATTGTGCTTTTCCAGATTTACTAAACCTTTTTTCAATAAACATGTTTACTTCTACAATCAGGGGAAAAAAAGCTAATAAAGATGACTCCACAAGAAAAGAAAAAGAAGGTACAGAGCTAAACTAATCAGGAAGCAAGGCATAAAGAAATAACAAGCAAAACTAGAAACAGCAAGAAATTAAACAGTCATTGGATAGAAGACTTATGAGAAATAAGAGATGACTTTATACTAATTTAGCTAAATTATTTTGAAAATCTGGATAAAGTGGGTAATTCTGTAGAAAAATACAATTTATCAATCTTGATCCAAGAAAAAAAAGTCTAAAATTTATAATTGCCATAGCAGAAAGGACATCTAAAACCTTTTTCTATTCAACTCTTCCAGATTGAATGATGCATGTGCTACATAAACTATTCCAAAAAATAGCAAAACAAGGGCAATGTCCAAACTTTTTCAGATCCTAAATCCTGAAAAAGAATCTAAGGAGAAACTACCACTACTCTAAGGAATACCAAAATACAAATGCTAAACAAAACATTAGCCAAAGGCTTTGGTATCTAACCAAGTGGTATAAGAGAGAATGAAATTGCCCTTCCACATTAAGTAACTTTTTAAAAAAGGAAGGAATATTTATGAAGAGATAGTTTTATACACTGAACAAAAGGCAATTCAAGACAGGGATAGACAGAAAAGGGAAACACCTGAGATGTGGGCTTTCAATGTTCTTCCATACTTATCAGTCTTTACTCACTCAGAGGGAAGAGTCTTACCTATAGGAAGAGAACAGAACAGAATCCTGGAAGAATCCAAAAAGGTACTGACCACCCAGAGCATGTAAGGAAATGACAGAGGTTCCTTTTTTTTTTTTTTTTAACCCACTGGCAAGAAGCAGAATAACTCCTGATTATCAGCCAAAAAGAAAAAGATTTCTTGACACACAGGGCATTGAGTAGAGTCATTATAGCGTATTTGCCTTGGGGTACTGGAGGAGAATTAGCCCTCCACTAAAAGCTATTCTTTTACCTCCCTAACATCCATTAAAAACAAACCCACAAAAGACCAACTGTTTCCAAGTAAAGTAACTATGTCCAAGAATACAGTCTAAAAATATTCAAGGGATTAAAAATAAGCCAGCACCCAACAACATAAATTTTACAGTCTGGCTACTAATAAACAATTTGGGGATATGAAAAGAAGTAGGAAAATATGACCTGTAACAAGGAGAAAATTAAGTCAATAGAAACAGAATGAGAAATGACACAGATAACAAAATTAGGAGACAAGAGTTTAAAGAACCAAATATATTCCATGTGTTCCACAAGGTAGAGATCCTGACTCTCTCTCTCTCTCTCTAACACACACACACATACACACACACACACACATGCAAAAAAGACCCAAATCAAACTTCTAGAGATTAAAAATAGAAGAAAAACAAATAGACAAGATTATCAGCAAATAAAACATTGCATGAAAAGAAAGAACAAACTTGAAGGCAAAAATAGAAACTATCCAAATGAAATACAGAAAGAAGAATAAAAATAGATAAATAGAGTACTAGTGAGAACTAGGACAGCAGGAAACAGACAAACAGATTAGGAACATATAGCTCAAGTCCAAAATGGGAAGAGAAAAAATATTTACAGAAATATAGCCCAAGGGCTGGGAAGGTGGCTCAGTGGTAGAGCGCTTGCCTTGCATGCATGAGGCCCTGGGTTCAATTCCTCAGCACCACAAAAGCAAAAAAAAAAAAAAAAAAAGGCAGAAATATAGCCCAAATATCTGATGTAAATTCTAGCTCTTAGAGATGCACAAAACTCAAGGAACACAATGAAGAAACATCATGAAAAACCACACAACACAACCTGATTAAAATTCTAAGAATCACTGGCAAAAATGTGAAACACTCAAGAAAATTAGAAACATAGCATATTTGTAGGAACAAAAATTAAAACAACAGCTGGCTTCAGGTTCAAAATAATATGAGTCACACACACAAAAAAAAGTAGTACAAGATCTTTACAGTATTAGAAGAAAAATACTGTTAAATTTGAATTTTAAGCTCATTGAAAATATTCAGAAATGAAAGTGATATGAACTTTGTTAGACCTATCAAAGCTGAGGGAATTCATCACCAGCAAATCAGCATTACAAGACAAGTTAATGGCTGGCAGAGAAAAATGATACCAGATGGAAATGTGAACCTACAGAAAAGTAGTAGAACTGATCAAGAGTGAGAGTTAATACCAAAGAATTTTAGCTTCCTTTGAAAAAAATCTCTTTAATGAATATTTATCCTTTTACAGTAAAACTCATATTAACTTTATGGTTTAGAATATACAAAAAGTGGAATGGACAACAACTGAATAAATAAAGGGAAAGAGGGAAACATATGTATGACTATAAGGTTCAGAAAATTCATATGATTATACAGTATACTATACAGTAATATAGTAAAACTTTAAGTTATAATAAATTAAATATGCGTAATAGAAACTGTAGAGCTAATAAGAAAATGTGGCCAAATTAAATTGATAAAATAGTAAAAATTCACATTTAATGCAGAAGAAGGCAGAGAGAAAAAGGAACCAAGATGAGTTTAACAAGAAATAATAAAATGAGAAAATAAAGTCCAATAGATCTATAATTACATTGATTTTAAATGTATTAAGGGTACAATAAATAATCCAAAGACAGAGATCATTCACAGAAAACATGATTATCCGCAAAATTTATAAAAGCTAAGTCTAATAAGCAACTTTTAACAAAACACCAACTGTATTTCTACATAATAGTAATAAACATTTGGAAACTGTATTTTTTTAAATAAAATAACATGAAAAATAGGAAATATCTAAGAGCAAATTTGCCCAAAGATGTGCAAGAACTATTCAGAAAAATTACAAAATCATGGCATTTTAAAAAGACCTAAATAAATGAAAGATTCACCATGCTCATGAAATAGAGACTTAATATTGAAAAGATGAAATTTTCTTCCAAAATCATCTAGTAAAATTCTAGAGATTATTTTTTATAAAAACAGAGAAGAGCCGGGCACTGGTGGCACATGCCTATAATACTAGCTACTCAGAAGGCTAAGATCTGAGGATCTGGGTTCAAAACCAGCTGGGGCAGGAAAGTCCCTGAGACTCTTATCTCTAATGAACCACCAGAAAACCAGAACTGGCATGGTGGCTCAAACCTGTTGAAAGCTAACCTTGAGCGAAAGAGCTCATCGACACCACCAGTCTCAGAGTTCAAACCCCCAGCCAAAAAAAGAAAAAGAAAAAAGAAAAAGAAAGAAAGAAGGTAGCTGGACATCGGTAATTCATACATAGCTATTCAAGGGGCTGATGAGTTCTTCCCATGAAGAACTGTGGTTCAAGGTCAGCCTGAGCAGCTCCAAAATGGCCAGCAAAAAGCTAGCCTGGAGGTTTGGCCAAACTGATAAGAGTATAAGCCAAGAAGAAAGGTTAATAAATACAAAGCCTTAAATTCAAGACTCAGTACCAGAAGACAACAAAACTAAACTGAACTGAAAAGATGCAACTAAAATGTACAGAAAAACGCATGATGGAGGTAGGAGGGAGGGATGGTAGGGGGAAAACAAAGGAGGAGGCAACAATGCTCAATTGGAAATGTACTCATTACCTTGTTCATGTAACTATAACCCCTCCGTACAGCATTTCTACAACAAAAACGTACAAAAAAGAAAGATACATGATGTATAATAGTATTTTCAAAAGAACACAAGCTTAAGAATTATACTATGTGTTTTTATACTTAAAATCAACTGATCAACAATGTGAAAATGCTATAAAGAGAGCATGAGAATATAGAATCCAGAATCAAGCTTGTACATATATGGCCTATCCTTTTCAAGAACCCATTTCATGGTGCTGCTTGCCAGAAAGGTTGAACCAGTTTACATCACCACCAACAGTGTACTAGGAGTCCCTTATGCCCACATTGAGCTAGTATCTGTTATTGTTTGTATTTTGATGATGGTCAATATGGCTGGGGGAAGGTAGAATCTCAGTGTTGTTTTGATTTGTATTTTCTTTATGTCTAGAGATGTTGAGCATTTCTTCCCATGTCTAGTGGCCATTTCTATTTCTCTGTTTAACTTATTTTCTCATTTATTAGTTGAGTTGTTGATTCGTTAAGGGTTTACTTTTATAAGCTCTCTGTACATTCTGGATATTAGGCCATTGTTTGATGTGTAGCTGGCAGAAAAATTTCCCCATTCTGTAAGCTATCTTTTTTAGCTTGTTAACTGTGTCCTTTGCCTTGCAAAACTTTTTCATTTGATACAATACTGTTTGTCAACTCTTTCTTTAAAATGCTGGGTTTCTAGATCATTACTCAGAAAGTTCCTGCCCAAATCAAGGAGGCCTAATGTTTCCCCTACTCCTTCCTTTAGTAGTTGCAGGATTTCAGGTCTTATATTGAGGTCTTTGATCCATTTTGAATTGATACAAGTTGATAGATAGTGATCCAGTTTCTAGTTTCCTGCCTGTGGATATTCACAGGCAGCACAGGCTGTCTGATTTACAGCCTATGTTTTTGGCTCCCTTATCAAAAATATTAGATGGCTTAAGTCCTGAGGACCAATGGAACAGTACCCCCAGAAATAAACCCACAAACTGATTATTAATAAAGTTCTAAGTGAAGAAGAACTGCTTTATCTACATATGGTTCTGGAGCTATTATATACCATATGCAAAAGATTGAATTCAACCTTTACCTCCCACATGTGAAAACATAAACTAAAATGCATAATGCATTGGGAAGGATGAGACAGGAGGATCAGGAGTTTGAGGACAGTCTTAAGTATATAATCCTATGATGGAGAAATAAGGCAATAAGCCTGGTTTAGGACAACAGATAAGTGTGCAACACCAGCTAGGAAACATTCTTGCTAAAATTCTGAATTCTGCTTTCATATAACTTCACATTAACAGCAGAAACGAGGAATAAAAAAAAACATTAAATTAACATCATGTAATCAGCAAAATGCAGAATATGGGAAATCCTACAGCAGAGAAACAATGGTTTCCTTAAATAAATTCGAAGAGACGGAAACAGGGAAGGGAATAAAGAAAGAAGGAAGGAAATGACAGGTGGAAAGATACTTTACAGACTGTGTAAGAAAGGGGTCAATATTGACCTGGGCTGAAGCAGAGCTTTCCTGGGAACAACCTCAGTGCCCTCCTACTTGTTTCCCTAGGAACAAGGGATATGAAGATAAAGGCAGGCTTTATGTGTGCTTCAGGTGCTCATGGAACAGCCCTTGGACTGGGGAAATTGCAAAACAGTATGCAGGCCTTGGAGCGGATGATCAAGTCAAAGGTGGGGATAACACAGTCAAGAACTAATAGCATATAATACAAAGTTAAGAAAAGTAAGGGAAGCCAGGTGCTGGTGGCTCACACCTATAATCCTAGCTACTCAGAAGGCTGAGATCTAAGGATCACAGTTCAAAGCCAACCCAGGCAGGAAAGACCATGAAACTCTTATCTCCAATAAATCACTAGAAAACCAGAAGTGGCGCTGTGGCTCAGGTGGTAGAGCACTCCCCTTGAGCTGAAGAGCTGAGGGACAGTGCCCAGGCCCAGAGTTCTAGTCTCACAACCAACAACAAAAAAGAAAGAAAGAAAGAAAAGAAAAGGAAAGGGTGGGTCAAAGGGGCGGGGGTGAAAATGTTGAAGGGGATGACACTGTTAAAGATGCATTACACTCATAAACTGCTTTGTTTTATGGCATCTCCTTTATACAACTACTTTGAGATAATAAAACAAGTCATTTTAATGAATAAAACTTGAAGCAGGTTTTCTCTGCATCAAGGTGGCATTCATACATATTGGCTGTTTTCCATGAAAGTGAATATTTATTCATAAATGAATGCTTATTCATTTCAAGTGAAAACTAAAAGAAGCCATGTTAGGACAACTGTAAGGCTCCATAACAAGATGTCGGTGTTATATCATCACTGACACCTGCTCATATCCTTTAAATACATAAAATATTAGATTAAAGCCATTTAAATTTAGTCTGGTGGCCAACTTGGACAACTAACTAGTGCTATTATGGTATAGAATTATCAATGAACGTGTTGCATGGATCTTGTATCAAATCAACTGTAAAGATAGTAGAACTGGAGAATTGTCAAAGTTATGATGATATAGGGAAGGGTACTTCATTTTTACACGTCAATGGAATTGGCTGGTGTTCTGTTTCCAGAAAGAATGGGGCTGGGGGGTGGGGGCGGGGTATCTTTAGAACTTCTTAACTATAACTAATTACATGTTATTTGGACTCTGTTTCCAATCAATCCAGGTGTCCAGAGCACGAGAAAAGGCAGGACATGGCTGAAGACAGAGGGGGAAAAAATATGGGCTGTCCTAGACTTAATAATTATAACGTGGAAAGTACCTGAGGGCTTATTATGCTATGTATTTAAAGCTTTTCCACAATTACAAAAATATAAGACCAAAACAATGTGGAAGACCAGTAGGAAGAAACATTAGACAAAGAAGACAGTGTCACTATCAACCTCCCTACTTGGCTGCACATGCAATTTAGAAATATCTGAAAAAAAAAAACAAAACAAATATCTGTACCTGCTTCAATCAGCTTGCTGCTTTCTTCCGTCTTAGATTCAACATTCCTTATATTATAAAAGGAGTTATATACCTTTTCTTTAAAAAAAAAAAAACTAATATCAGCTAAGAATTCAATTAAAACATTAAGTCGTATCCATTTGATTTTATGTCCCTTGATGACCTATAGAAACTTACTGTACTTCTCTTCCATACTAAGTTTATTCATCAATATCTCTCCATTTAGCTGATTTCATTCAACTGAAAAACATATTCAGTGAGAATTCATTGGAACAAAGCATCCTGAGAAAAACAAGTAGCAAAAAAAAAGTAGAAAAAAAAGTAGCAAAATGCATCACTTCCTATAGACCAAGGAGAAAGTGATTCCTTTTTATCTACTGCAGAGCTTTTTTAAAAAAAAAAAATCTTTTCAGGTACTAAAATATCAACATTAAGTTTTCTGCTTGCATCTAGCAAAGAAAAAGTGGTACCTACTTGGCATATTACATTTCAAGTCTGGTTTTCAGAAAAAAAAAAAAAAAGGCAGCATAAGAAGTTAAAAATCACTAGTGACAGGAAGTAAAAATTCTTGATTATACTATTTTAAACTAAGGAAGGTACAGCCCTTGCCTGCTGACTAATACCTTGGAGCGCACACCACATCAGGGGAGGGCTGGCTCCATCAGGGAAGGCTGGGACTGGGTGCTCCAGCTGAATATTCTTAATTAGGAAATACTGACCTTAGATGTCTGTTACAGTAAGTTGTTTTGGAAAGAGACCTCAGGCAAAAAGATCACAGATTTTGTTATGCTTTCCACTGTAAACAAGTTTTGCTTTCCTTCTGATAAAAAACACTGTGGTTTCTGCAAGCAACAGTAACAGAGCCAAAATGCATGTATGCACTTTTCCTTCCAGAAAGTTCTTCTGGATTCTCCCACAAGTATGATGATTCAAGTTATATGTAAAAGAGAATTCCATAGTCAATAGGAAATCAAAGAACAATCATTACTTAAGGACTACAGTCTGTATTTTAGGAGCTCACTAAAAACTAGTCTTGTTTCATGATGGGAACCTAGTGGAAAATTTATTTGCTTTCCAAGTAAATTGAAATCACTCCCATGATTTCTATTAACATCTTACACTAAGAACAGCACATCTAGCCCCAGTTTCTCTCAAGTCCAGAATGGCTGTTGAAGAATCCACAAAGATCTCAAACATGGGAGCCCAAACTCAACTGACTCATCTTTTTCCCACCATCACATCTCCTTTTCTTTCTCAACTCCCTGTAAGGACAAGATCATAATGTCCCAGCTAGAAACCATAGACATCACTTCTTCCTGTCTCTAGAACCCTCCCTTTCCACATTCAATCAACTAACAAAGGACTGACCTTTTTCCTTTATTTCTCTGTGAAAAACAAATTAATAAATAATTTCTAAGCCTGGCTTCCCATGTCAAAAGGCAGTATCAGGTTATTATGTAGCTACTCATAGAATAATAAAAAAAAAAAGTACCTATTTTCACACAGATAAGTAACTTCAAAGACTGATGACAATCTCCATCATTTTAACTGGCAAATTCATACACTGAAAGCATTTATAGAATGCTATTTTTGATATTTGTCTTTTAGTATGTCATTTACGAAGCAGGTTAACTAAGGTTGGATGGGAGTTCCTCCCAAGACAATTAAATTGAATTTGAAATATGAAAATTTCCTTTGATCATGCACTCAGGTCCAAAGAACTGCTGCTAGAATTGGAGTTTATTAGAGTTTAAGCTTTACTGTCAATTTGTACAAGAATGAGTATCTTGATTTTTTTTGTTGTTTAACTTTAGATAATATAAGGAGTAGTTGCTATCATGACTATGTAAGTATTCTATGTAAGTACATCTTTGCCTTTTCATTTTAGATTAATTATACTAAGAAATACTGCCAAGTGTTCAGAAAAGTCAAATTTCCAAAGCTACTTAAAATTCAGAAATAGTTGTTGAGACTGGTTCTTCTTTAGATAAGTTTCATTTTGGGCCCTGATCTTTGAGAAAAAAAAAATCACAACAAAACTTGGCCATTGTTAAGTCCTAAATCTGCTATGTGATTAGACAAGATGTTCAAGATACAGCTTTACTTTCTGACAAAATGCCATGGAACTGACAATGGCTAAGCGTTCATAAACAAAGCTCCCTGAGGGTACCACTGGTTCACAACACGTAACAGATTCCAAGTTTTTCATCAGCATCTACTATGAAATAATATCCTACAATGGATACCTGAATACAATAACCACAACAATATAGTCTATAAGTACAACTTTAAATATCCTACATTTTCACAGATTTGCACATCTAACACTTTTTCTATACATATCTTTACTAGCATCAATTTTAACACAAAAAAATTTCAAAACTGACCAAAGTTATGTATTATTTCTAGCACTACATGGGGAGAGGTTAAGTAGAAGGAAAAAAAAAAAAAGAGACAAAGATAAAGGACTATTTATATACTAGGACAGGGCTAATGTTACTATATTTTTACTGTGAATCTTATTTGAGTATTATCTAAGCTATGGTTTACATTCAACAGCTATATAGTTGTATTCATTTGTCAAAGCAACATACTCAGTAGCATGCAGTACACACACTTATAATCTAGCTATGTGGGAGACAGAGTCAGAAGGATTATGGTTCAAGGCCACCATAGGAAAAAAGTTAATAGATCTCTCATCTCAACAAATAAATGTCTGAGCCCACTGAAACATACCTTTCAGCCTAACTACATAAGAAGCATAAATAAGAAGACTAGTCTTGACTCAGACCAGGCAAAAAAACAAGATCCTATTCAAACATGAGAGCAAAAAGAGTTGGAGAAAAAAACATTCATTTAGTAGATTACATGTCTAACAAATTCAAGGCCTTAATTTTTTGAAGGGGGTTGGGGGGAAGAGTTCTAAATTTTATGTAACACTTAAAAAATAAATATTGAATGGATATTAAGAGCAAAGTGCTCTAGTGTCTGCAATTTAAAATTGCAACTTAAAAAGAAAACAAGAACTGATAAATAGTTCATAGTCACTACTTGAAATTTTCCAAAATTAAATTTTTGGAACAGTCCTACTGTGATGTCATCTGCAAACCTAAAAACTCCTGTCATAGGTGTTGTATAAACCTTCTCTTTCTACTACCTGAAGCAAACATCTGGATGCTCGATACAATACAATTACACCTAATGATGACCCACTTTGTTTTATTAAGTTCCTTTTGATAATGAACTAATTTGGAAGAGTTAATATTTTGGAAGATCACTCCACCAGGGATCTGAATAATATTTCTACAATGAAGAAGGCAAAGATAAATCCAGGGAAGTGGAAAGGGGTCATGAGCCTGCCCATCAAAGGGATGGGTTTCTTAAGGAGAATGGGGACCCTGGGGACTTTCTCTTACCCATTTCTGTGTTAGAAATGCCTAGTGGTAAAAATCAACAGGAAACTATAAGAACCCTTTACAGCCAGGCCCACCCAGAAAACAGAACTGCAGAAGCAAAAGCATATAATCCCTGAGTTTAAAACACTGACCGAAGGGATTAGGGAAAGGGTGGAAGAAGAAGGAAACTATAAGTATCACCTCCTAGACCAAAGTTTTAATATGAGTCTCTGAGTCCCTAAGGGTATACATATGGGTTTCAAAGATTCTGTGACTTCTATCAACATATAAACATTTAAAATGTAATGTACATGTATTTTTTGTGATGAGAAGATTTATAGCCCTCATCAAATTATGAATTATAACTGCTGAAAAAAATCACTAACTGAAAATGAATCCATAAATGGAACTGTATCATAAAATGCAATGTTTATGATGATGACATTAAAAATCCCCTGTTGATAAAACGATTGGGATGAATTACCTATAGAGGCAATTTTCCACACTGGATCTTAAAGATCTTTTCTCTGTACTTCATAACTAACTAAATTATTATTGGTATCTGTGAGCACATTCAGATGCATGTGTAAAACTAGGTAATTCAAAGTAGTCAAAGGTATGTTAACACTGACTGTTTAACATCTGCCAATTACTAACAGTCTTGGATTCAAAAACTTGAGAGTGCATGTGCACACACACACACACACATACATACACACATATATCCATACACACAATCACTTGATCACTCACAAAAAATCACTGTAACAAAAATAACTTTTCCACAAATGTGATGAAGATGGTTAAATGCTAAATAACAGCAATTTTATTTATCTATTCAGAAAGGCAAGGTTAAATTGAAGGCATTCTGAGAACCAAAGTAACCATAGACTTTTCGACTGTTAGTTTAAAAGGCATAAATAATAAAGTAACCATTTTTATGGAAACACTGGCAAGAAGAGCTGTAAAGCTGGTGGCACACATGCATAAAGGTGAGGTGGTACGCACATGCTGCCTTCCTCCTGGGCCTGTGGCATTGCTGCGCTGCCCAAACTCCATCTGAACCCTCCCCACCTGTGCAACAACAGAATCCTTCTGAAAGTTATGTAATGACAACAAATGAAGAAAGGCAAAAATTACTGAAATGAGTTTTCTTTCATGGAAAATGACATAAAGTAATCAAAAAGTTTGACTTAATAAATGATGCTGTAATTTAACTGGTCTTTCTGTTCTCATATTACCTAAAGGTGACAATATTCGGTTCACTGCTGAGGATGACCAACCTCATCTGTACTTTGGCCATGGCACTTTGCTTGCTATTTAAATGAGATACAAACTTTGTTTTTAACACAAATCTCAATCCAGCCTGGTTTTCAACCTAAACATCTCAATATGTATTTTATTCCTTAGCAGAATCACTTATATAAAAGTTACCAAAGTAAAATTGATATTTTAGAGGGTGTACAAATACTGGACTTTAGTACATATAAAAAGATATGAATACCACCAAAACACAACAAAATAAGGATATCAGAGGAGTCTTCTCCATCACTATACGTCTACATTCTAGACTATGGCATCTAACTAAATTACAGGGCATACCACTTTCATGGCTAGCTTCCTTTACATAAGGCATTTCACATTCATTCAACATTAATTGTTCTCAATAGTATTCTATCAAATAGATGTAATAATTTATCTATCTAAACAGACACAGACATATAGGAAGTTTTTCCAGTTTGAGGCAATTAGGAAGGGGGCAGCTATAAGCACATTTTTGCATAAACTTACATTCTCATTTCCTATGCCAAAAACTGAAATGTTGAACATATGATAGGTGACATCTCAACATCTTAAAGATACTGCTAAACTATTCTCCAAAAAGGCTGCACACTGGGTGTCTCTAGCAACAATGTATGAGATCTCTAGTTGCTCCACGACGTTGTCAACATCAGATTGTCAGTATTTTTATTTTAACTAATTAACAGATGAGTGTTTTAGTATCCCTAATAGTAGTGAGGGGGGAGGGAGAGAAACTTGCATGGGCTTATTTGCTAGTTTGGAGAGAGTGTTCAACTCTTACAAAAAAAAAATAGATTATTGTTTTCCTGTTTTGAAGAGTTCCTTTTATATTCTGGATACAATCAGATACTTGGGTATGTGATCCAAAATATGTTCTTCCAATCCATATCCTGCTTTTAGTCTTCAAATAGTACCATTTAAAAACAAAAGATGCTCATTTTGATGCAGTCCATCTTAATTCTTTTGTCTAGCTCATGAATTAGGGATCAAGAACTTTTGGCCAAACCAAGGGTTCCAAAAAAATCCTACAACTTATTCTATAATTTTTACAACTTTCACAAGTTATGTTTTTCTGATTCATTTCCCTTGGGTTGATTTTTTTTATTGTGAAAATACTGTGTACATAGGGGTTACAATTACATGGGCAAGATAATGAGTACATTTCTTATCAAGCATTGTAGCCTCCTCCTTTGTTTCCCCTTCCCATCCCTTGCCATCCTCTGCCCGCCGCCCACCCCTCCATCCAATCCTCCTCCCCCCCACACCAAAGTTGTAAAGTTCGTTTTTCCACATAATGACTTGTACATCTCCTTGTTGCAATGGATCCACCTGTATCCCTATTTAAACGACTTGTTTTTTCCCTTCCCCTCCACAAATTATACCAACATCAAATACAGTAAAAGCAGGGGTTATACCATGGGGTAGGGACATACAAAGCAACAAAGAAATAATCTTATAAGTGTGTTGCTTTTTGTATTCATAGGAAGTTCATAACAGGTTTTTCTTTCTATTATATAAATATATCAGCACAATTAGATTAAAACAAGGCCTTCTTCCTTAAGTGGACTGCTACAGCTCTGTCAAAAATTAGTTGGCTTGGGGCTAGGAAGGCGGCTCAATGACCCTGGGTTCGATTCCTCAGCACCACATGAGCAGAAAAAGCTGGAGGTGGCACTGTGGCTCAAGTGGTAGAGCTCTAGCCTTGAGCTAAAGAGCAGAGGGACAGTGCCCAGGCCCAGAGTTCAGGGCCCACGACCAACCAAAAAAAAAACAAAAAAAACAGCTGGCCTTATCTGTGTAGGTCTATTTCAGCACTCATTATTCTATTTCCAGTGACTTTTTGTCCATCTTTTCAACACTGCCATGCTGTCTGGAGTCAGCTACTTTATAATAAAGTCATAAAATAAAGGACTTGATACCTCCAATTTCATTCTTTTTCAAAACTACTTTAGATAACTTACTTCCTTTGCATAGCCACATAAAATTTAGAATCAGCTTGTAGCTTTCCCGAAGAAAATAGCAAACTTTCCATCAGAATTACTTCTACATGCATTTGAGAATCAGTACCTTACTGCATTGTATCTTCCAATCCGTGAACACTATACAGGTAATTTATTTAGGTCTTCTTTGTTTTATTTCTATTTTATACATTTCAAAGCATATATATTCACACAATTCACTAGACTTTTACCTCAGTATTTAATTTTATTGGAAGTTCTGTGTATTTTTTGTGTTTTTTTTTTAAATTTTTGGTCGGTCGTGGGGCTTTAACTCCGGGTCTGAGTGCTGTCCCTCAACTCTTCAGCTCAAGGCTAGCGCTCTACCACTTGACCTACAGCACCACTTTTGGTTTTCTGGAGAGTTTCACGGACTTTCATGCCCAGGCTGGCTTTGAACCATGATCCTCAGATCTCAGCCTCCTGAGTAGCTAGGATTACAGGTGTGCACCACCAGCTCACACCAATTTTTTAAGTGTTAATTTTGCTCTACAGTGCTAGTATATATAATCTCTGAGTTCAAAGAGCTTCATTGTTCATTTCATGGGATTGTCTATGTGTATAGTCATGTCATCAATGAATAGATGCAGTTTTATTTGGGTATTTTCATACAACTAAACTCTGTAATACATCCAATATTAACTCATTTTGCAGTAAGACCTCAGAGCCTAACCAGCTGTAGGTCCCATGACATTTAAGGGTCACATAGCAACTAAGTCAGTGTCAACCACATTCAGTCTGATATTTTTCCATCTCCTTTCTTCACCCATAGCACCATAACACCATGCACAAGGCTTTCATGCATGCAATGGCTAGCACAACATTCCAGTATTATGCAATTTACCTGAGAAAAACACAGCTACCTGAAAATAAAATTTTATCTATTCAGCATAGCACATAGAATAGATGGAAAGATGAGGAAAGATCAAGAGAATTTTAAATAAAAGCATACAAAAAAACATAGCACAAGCATTTAAAAACTAAGTAACACATTTTTGATAAACAGCATTTATATGCTACTCAATATTAGATGCTACAAACACACAATCCTACAATGAAATAAAAAAAAAGAAAGAAAAGGAAAGAAGGCAAATGACAGTACCAGAAATACAGATAGAAAAGGCAAACAATGAGTGAAGAGAAAAGTAATACAAAGTAAAGTATCTTTATTTCTGGTGCTGGGTGCTGGCATTGAACTCAGGGCCTTATTTTCTCACTCAGGTTTCTTGTTCCTGGCTTACACCCTACCATTTGAGCCATCTCCAGTCCTACAATAACATTTTTATGATGACTCACAGACCATAAAAGCTTTGAATCTATCTGCTAACCTGTAAATTTTTAAAGCTAAAGGTGTTCCTCTTGTTAGAGTGACTTCTTTGTCATGAGCCTTACTCTTCTAAAAATGAGTATAGTGTGCAAACTAAATCATCAAGAAAAGATTTTAACCTTCTGAAATCCTTTCCAGCTGTAACAGCTGATGAATATATGAATCTGCCAAAAAAGATTTATAACTATCCAAGCATAGACTTGTATTAAGACAGTGTGGGGGCAGTTGGTATTCGGCCATCGGCCACAAATAATAAAGGAACTTATTAAATATTTTGTAAAGTCTATCTCTAATTAAAAGGGCTTTTTCCATCCCTCATTAAAAAGAAAAAAGGGCTTCAGACCATTCTCATTAGTATAACCTATTAATAGCTTAAATCAAACCGCCACTCACTGTTTAAGCTATCAAATGACTACTATCTATCCAAACACTCACCAAGGAAATGTTAAAAAGGAAGACTCAAGAGTCAAATATTTACAGTCTATATATATAACTAAATTCAACTACTTCTTTCTCATCGATTATACCAAAACAAGGAAGCTTTCAATAAAATACAGTAATTATATAAAAAGTCAAAAGTTGAAAAACAAAAAAGACCACAAATGTAGAAGATGGAAAATGGAAGAGGAACAAAGGAATAATTTGAAGATGACAAACTACAGGGTATGAAGACAGTCATATATATATACATATACATATATATATATATATATATAATTGACCAATTCATAATAGAATCTAGATGCCACACTTAGTAAACTTTTAAGATATAAGCAAAGTATCATTGGGATAAAGAAATCAAGAGCTTAAAGAAGGCATGGTTTGAATAAACCTGTGTGAACTAAGTCAGGAAAATACAGTATGAGTCCCAGTACAGTTGTATTCTTAATCACAATATACAAAAATTAAGAATTTAAAAATAATGGAGTATTTTTTAATATTTATATATTCTTTTGCTATTGTAAAGGTGATATACAGAGGGGTTACAGTTATCTAAATCAGGTAATGAGTACATTATTTTTTAACAGTATCACCCTTTCCCTCACTCTTTCCCAGTGTTTCCCTCCCATCCTCACCCACAAGTTGTATAGTTCATTTTAGACATGATATTCTAGATACAGGAAACACTAAAGCTCCAGGAAAATTGTAAAAATTAATCATTTGCAAGTAGTTTTATAAAAAGCAAAAGATGTAACTACAGTTTAACTCATTCACACAGGATTCTTACCCTGCTACCCATCAAGTAGCCCCAACTGGACATTCCAGAAACTTGATTTTCAGAGCAGACAAGCCGTACTCTCTTAGACTGGGCATTTGTTACAGACATCTGTTTTCAATATGTCAATACTAGTGCTGCTACTGACATCTTACCTTTGTTTTTGTTGTTTTGCCTTTTCTTTTGCATGTAATTGACAAGACAGGAAAATGAAAAAAAGTTAATGCAATATTAGAGAATAAGAAAGAAACTGTGATAGAAGAGTGTTTCACCTCTTTTACCCTTTGGAAATGAGATTACTGGCATTTATTTCTATAGAGTAAGTACAGAATCAACATTAAAAAGATCATAAGTTTCTTGAGTTCTAGAGTAAGAACGATGTATATGTTTTTTTGATAAGGCACTTGCTTTCATTATAATCTGAAATGAATTAGAAGGAAGCAACAATTTCATTTCGTAATTACTATTGTATACTTTAAAAAAAAAAGCCTAAACAACTAAAATTTAGACATGACATAATTGATTCAGGTTAAATTTAAAACCACCACCACCCCAGTTCTGATCCACAATTTGTATACTTGTGAATGATCATGTGAGTTATTTGGAGTATTTTGGAAAGTGGCTCATCTTCAGATACTGCCTCTTGAACAAAGATGTCATGATCTTCAAAGAACCATCTCGGTGCTAAGACTGAAGGAGTTACCATCAACTGAGGAAATTCAGAATAGAGCTCTTATTCCTATAATCAGTGTATCTTAGCAACAGACTACCATGAACCACATAAAAATAAGAATAATTTTTGACATGATGCTAACATATGAAGTAAGGATGCAATGTGATACCACTGAATATACCAAAATGCATGGATATCCTTTCAAAAATATTAAAAAAGATTCACCCTGTTGTAAGTGTAATACCACATATATTCAAATTGCTATCATATCTCTTTAGAACATTAATTCAAGTTTTAAAATAATGTTTCTAATTAAACCTCAAAAGCAGCTTTACTATAAAGCATAACTGTCTGAAAGCCATAATTTCCACATGTACTGACGATAAATGCATGTATGTGAGGAGAGATGTCAAGAAGAAACAGCTATTGTCCTGCATTGCTGTGGATGCATGCTGTGGAAGGACAATAAGAGGACATCTGAGTATCTAACGATTCTTCAATTCAGAGGGCTAAAGGCTCACATTCTAGGAATGGTAACCTTATCTCTGAAAAGACAGATGGGCAGGAGCCAAAAGCATTTGTCCAAATACAGGATGAGGTCCTAATGCTCACAGTAGCTGCATATAACAGATATTGTGTACTGATAATTGTGTGTTTCAATTATTTCAAGCCTAAGGTAGCTACCTGTTGACCTGAGAAATGTGTCTCCATCTTGTCACTACTACAAGGTCTCACCAATTTCTGATAATTGGATAAATATATAATAATTATATTTTCATACATACTAAAACTATTTAATAACTTTCAAGTTTGGATCACTAGAACCAGAAAAACTAGCGAATGTCATTTATAGCAATTCTGTTTCTCTAAAAACAATTCCACTTAAGTTTGGTAATGTGTATGCACATTAATTCATTCATTCATTCAAATATTTATACAGAGGCTACATATCCAGGACTGGAAATGAAAGTGGTAAGTTGTAGACATTTCACAAAGTGGAAGCATGTGAGAATGTTTTCCTGGAGCTAAGATATTACATGAGGGACAAAGTTTTAAAATGATAACAAATACAAGTATGTAATCTCAAAGAAAATTAAATTCCCCTAAAAGGTCCCTGATGCCATCTTTATATATGACTGATGGCAAACAATAAGAAAGACAAGATAAATGTTAAAAGAGAAAATATCAGTAAAGTATTACAGAGTGTTGCAGTATTTTTGAAGATGTTAAATCTGGGAAGGATTTCAAATCTTCAAACGAGGCAAAATCTGATAGGAGTATGTAAAAAGTGATATAACTTCCATCAAAACTACTAAGCAGCATTCAGCTATTGGCTTTGGAAAATGAAAACTGCCAAGGGACTGTCAAAACTACTGGCCTTAACAGTGACAGAAAAGAAAATAAACTCAGATCTTCCTTAGTTTCCAATGTCCAGCTTTAAACTTTTTGTCCTTAGTATCACCATCTACCCTGCTAGGCCTATACTCCAGTCCCACTGATAAAAATAAAATAAAATAAAAAATAAGGGTATCACATCCATGATCTCCTGACAAAAACTGAGCTTTTCTCCCTCACCTCTTGCCACTCCTGAAAGCTAGTAGCTCCTTATTATGGTGACCACAACACCTGGTTAGCACTTTTTGTTTTTCCAACTCTACATAAATACCCACAAATATCCTATCCAGTACCACTTCCAAACTATGACCTCACCCTGCTAATCCAATGAGAAGAATGAAACCTTCTGTCATGAACCTTCAAATTTCCTACCTCCACAACAAAAACTCAATTGCTACCTCAAATATTTAATTAGAATGTCACATTTTAGATACAGCATCCGATGTACAGAATCAGATATACTAGTAGCTGAATAATATCCTAAGAGGAGAGACTAGAAAGGAGAAAGAGGACGAAAGGAGAAATAGAAACTGAAAAATCCAAATGGGGAGTATTGTGATGGAGAACCAGTCCTATCTTCCATCAATGTCATTAAAAAGAGGCAGGGCTGCATTAAATTAAGCTTGAAATGTCCACATTTCACTTTGCCACATAGCATGAAGGAACCACTCAGCTTTTTCCTATAGGAGTCAGTCAAGAGTGGATGGAAAAAGGAGCTGAAAAGTTTCTCACTCATGCTCTGAACTTCTGTCTCTTTGGACACAAAGGAAGACACTTCCTTTCCAAGGTTTATATTTCCATCTGTGCCCACGTCTTGTTTAGAGTTTCTCCTGTCAATCAATTCCTAATCCTTGCCCCTTTGCTTTTCAAGAGCTTATATTAAAACAAACAAATCCTTACTATTCTCTAAGGTCTACCACTCTTCTTTTGTGATTGAAGTCCTTAAAAATGCAATCCCTCATCGTCAAACTTAACTGATTTCTAGCCTAGTTTCTCATTTTTCTAATCTGCGGAAATGGCTAACCTATCCCAGTATTATTTTTCCATACATTCAAAAGCCTGAAATTAGGCCTGTCACTCTATATTCTTCACCTTTCCCCAATTCTTGTGTCTTGGATGACTTCTGTGCCACTTCTTGCTCCCTACATACAAGTGCCAACCACTTGCCTTCAGTGCCCTTATCAGCTCCCACCCCACTGACTGAAGCCACCTCTTTACCTATATTCTTTTGTTTTTGTTTTTTGTGTTTTTTTGGTGGGTCATGGAGTTTGAACTCTGGGTCTGGGCCTGAGTACTGTCACTCATCTCTTCAGCTCAAGGCTAGTGCTCTACCACTTGAGACACAGCGCCACTTCCAGTTTTCTTGTGGTTTTGTTGGAGGTAAGTGTCTCACGGATTTTCTTGCCCAGGCTGGCTTTGAACCACAATCCTCAGATCTCAGCCTCCTGAGTAGCTAGGATTACAGGCATGAACCACCAGTGCCCAGCTACCTATATTTTTACCTCTGCTCTTTGTTCAGAAGTTCCAAGCCCATGGTTAGAAGTAACTACACTATAGTATGCCAAACCCCAAACGAATACAGTTCTGCCATCATTGCTTCATGCCCCGAACTATCTTCAGATACTACTTCATTGCTCGCTGGGTTACCATGTTGGCTTCCCCTGTGCTCTCCCTAGATATAGCTTCCCATACCACATCACATTACAAAATTACAACACAGCTTCAGGGTAATCTTCTCAATGTATATCTATGGAAATGTTGCACATCTTCCCCAGTCTTCAGTCCAACTTAATTAACTTGGGGCAATTTTATTCTTTCCACTAAAGAAAACATTTCTCATTTTCCTATGTATGCTGGCAACTCCAGACAAATGGACTAAAATGTTGTTGCTTGTAGATAACTAGCATGGCTACATTCGTGCCTTTTCTTTATATGTAGATAGACTTAGATACAGGTATTCTTTCCTATAATTTTCTCTTCATGCTTTCTGTAGTAGGAGGATAATAGTCCTCTAAAAATGTTCATATCCTAACTACTAGAACATTGCACGGCAAAGGGAAACTAAAGTTGCAGAAGAAATTAGGGTTGCTAATTGGCTAACATTAAAATCAAAAGACTATCCTGAATTATCCCAATGGGCTCAAAGTAATCACTTGAGGAAATATGACTAAAGAAGACAGAAAAGGATGTGCAACATTGCTGCCTAGGGAGCCATAAGCACAAGGAACATGGATGGCCTCCAGATGCTGAGAAAGCAAGGAAACCAAGTCTCCCAGAGCCTCCAGAACAGTCCTGCAAACACCAATTTTAACACAGACCTATGACCTCCAGAACCACAATAAATTTGCATTATTTCAAGTCACCAAGTTTGTGCAAATTTGTTATTGCCTGCAACTGAAATCAAACACCACTGCGTATGTAATTATTCAAATATTACCTATCTTTCAGGATCCATTTCAGATATCACTATAATGCAAAAATTATTCATCTCCATAGCACTCTGGGCAATGGATACAATTCATTTCTCCTCTAAACCCACAAACCTCTCTGGGGGAGTTAAGAAGTAAATCACTGTCTCCGTCACTTCCTAACTACACATCTGTGTGAAGTTTCTTAAACCTCTTTGTGCCTTAGGTTTCTTGTCTATTAAAAAAAAGTCTCTTAGGATTGGGAGGATTAGGGTTGGGGATTTAGTTCAGCGGAAGAGTGTCTGCCTGGTAAGCACAAGGCCCTGAGTTCGGTCCTCAGCTCTGGGGGGGGAGGGGGGGAGGTACTATAAAAAAAAATGCTATAAAAGAGTGTGAGGATTAAATACAGGAAACAATATACCTTTCATAGAACTATCACACATTAAGCATTCAATATAAAACGTCAGTAATTATCAACAACTTTAATCTTCACCTATTTTTCAGTCATGTCAATACATCTATCTTATCACCATACCATTTAAGCATACACTTATTCATACTGATTTCATTACAGACAGCCTTGGCCACATGGGAAACAGCCTAGAAATAATAGCAGTATGAGACAAGTGGCTGCTAACTTCAGAAAGCTCACCTGAGAAAACAAGCAGAGTACTGCAAACTGGACCAAAAGGTAATGTGACCTAACATTTCCAAATTCAATTTAGCAAACGGGGGGGGGGGGGGGGGGGGGGGAGAGGGAGTATCAGTGGGTAAAAAAATTAGAAAAGATAAATGTGTAGAAATAAAAGGCAGCTTTATAATCAATTTTTTCAATCTTCTTTTATAATAATAATATTAGAACAATACAGACAGAGCCATTTTAAAATCCTGTGATTATTTAAGAAGTCCTCCTAGATCATCCAAAATTAGCATTTACCATGATGTGAAGGTATTAACTTCTACTGTGGCTAAAGAAACTGATATATTCTTTTTGTATTTCTGAGTAATGAAGTGTAACAACTCTATCAAGTACAGCTATATGATAACTTCAACAAGTTAGTAGTATATATAATAAAACTTCCTTTCTTTCTAAAGAAAATAAAAACTTTAAACTCCATATTTAATTAGAATGTAACAAAACATTGAAAAGTATAATGACTTTTGGTGAAAAGGGCATTTTAAAAAATTATGAGCCTAACTATTTTTAATGTTTTAAAGTAAATAAAAAATCTCTATGAGGCTTATCAGCTTTAAAAAATTTAAAAATTTAAATTAAAAAAGAAATCCGGAGATGTTATAAAATAATACTATGGACAAAATCTGTGGGAAGTTTTTCATCCAAGAGCAAATGATCTGGCTACAACTGACTCAGGAAAATTAGAAACTTGAATCTCAGGTTGAGGTAATGTAGATTAAAATCTCTTAATAGCAAAAGTATATTTACTTGTTTACTTATGAAAACTCAATTCTATTCTTTAACTTAAGGGATACAAAAAATATGAAAGAGACATTAACTACCCAGTGAACTTCAAAACTTTACAATATAGTTCCCCTTTGAAGGTACAGTAACTCCATGGAAAGAGAACTGTAGATAGTACATGAGAAAATTTTCAAGTTTTGGTTACATAAAAGACATACTTTAAAACCTCAAGTTTTAACTAGTCAGAAAATAATCTTAATTTGAAGCAACAAAAATAGTAATGATTTCAAAATACTTAACAAGATAAACATGTGTGGGGATATAACAATGAAATCCTCCTCCCAGTATAACTGATATAAGCCAAACTAAAAATTAAATTCTAAATCAACATTACTGAATACTATGCATCAGACACTGAACTTGAAGCTAAGAATGGAACAACAACTAAAATACTCACCACCCAAGGAGATTGCAGTTTAATGGAAGATGTACAGGTGGTGCTGAAAAAGCTCAGTTGGGAGAATAGTTTAATGGAAGATGTCAATTGTACAGTATGACAAGTACTACAATCTGTAGTAATCTGAGTGTGTGGTGTTTGTGCTGTGGCTGCTACTGGTTTGTTGTGATGCACAGTAGAGGGTGGGAAGGACTTAGCCTTGTAATGGAGGAAAAACAAGCAGTCCCTCATATAAAGGACAGGAAGAATGCCAGTAAAGTGAGCAGGGGAAGAATGGTCATTCCCAGTAAACCCTGCCACACACTGAGGACAACTGTCAAAATGGAAAACAATTCAGACTTTGATTATCTCAAGTAACTCAGAATAAGTGGTTACTAGAGTATAACTCAGGCAGTAGAAAAATAAAACTCGCTACAACTCAAAAAATTAAAGGTCCAAAGCAGGTACAAAGATTCCTTGAAGAGACCAAATGATCTTGAACTGATAAGGTTTGACAGACTTGAAATAGTAACAAATTTAACATTTATTAAAAAGGGACTGACTGATCAGCAGTGTACATACAAGAAACATACAAAAAAAAAAAAGATACTCAAGAAGAATTGTGACTTTGCCTTGCTCTAGACACTTATTCAGGAGAAAGTACACTAACACTTGGCCAGCAAATTTCAAGAATTATTGTCCAATCAGACTGTTCATAGAGAACTTAATAAAATCATATTCAATGAACAAATTATATATCTCAATGACTCATTCATCCAATAAATAAATACTTATTAAATCTAGGAGGTCTTCACGTCAGCAACAGCTACACATCTCATTGCCTCTGTTTTAATTTCTAATCTCTGAACTTGATGAGACTAGGTTTCTGAATCTTTAATACCAAAAGTCAGAGGTTGGTCTACAACACATTACCACACCAACTGAATGTCACCTTATAGGGCTTTTTCTTTTTTTTAGGGGCGGGGGGGGGGGCGGGGGAAGCCGGGGTCAGGGGGAAGGTAAAGAGAACTAACTAAAAGCAGGTAACTTCTTTAACCTTCTCTGGTCTTTGGCAGCAATATAAAGAATGAACCTTAAGATATTGAGAGAAAAAATGACCAGTGACAAACATGATGGCCTGTGGGCAGTAGAAAATATAGACAAATACTGGCTCCAAGAAAGAAAGGCAAAAGCAGTAGAAAAGTTAAGTCTATCAGCTATCAGCAAGAAATAAATTGCAGAAAAAGTGAACAAAAGAAAGGCAAAGTCAAAAATAGCAGGCTAGCTTGATCAGTAGGAATGGGAGGCATTTCTCTAGGTGTTCCTCACACTTCAACGAAGAGAAAGCTCTTTAATATTGTCATATAGGGACATAAAGCAACAAAATTCAGCAAATGCAAAAAGTATGAATGAGTAGCAAAAAAGTTCTAATTGGGAAGGCCTACAGACTAAGATGTAGAAAAAAAAAATATCAAGTCATGAGCCCTTTTTTTCCAGTTTAGAGCACATAAGAAAAGCATTTTTTTAACTATGCACTCCAGGAAAACATGGTTAGTATTTTGGGCAACATTTACCATAGCACTATGGAAAAGTGTTAAATATGATGTGCTAATAGTCATCTTATAATCTATTTTTAAGCCAAGGGTATTAGCTAGAAAGCCATACTTTTTGCCAAAAATTAAGAAAAAAATACCAGTGAAAGATATAAAATCCTACTAAAAATTATATTATACAATTAAGTGTAATCTATAGACAAGAGATGTTTCAGAAAGAACTATTCCTTAACTATTGAGTTTTTCATGATTTTTCTCTCCTAAAAAAATGTTCAACTACATTTTATTATCACATACCCAGAAAAAAAAAATCCATATGCCCAAGTGGATATCAAATATTTTATGTGCAAGTTTGAGAAAAGCTTACCCAGTGTTGATGGAAATTATTTCTATCAGTGGATTCTTCCTAATCTTTGGCAAATCCAACCGTGCTCCCCCCAACCGCTTTCCATTATCCTTCTTCTGGCCCAACAGTCTCACAGAGTGACCTTCAAATCAAGCACATAAATAATATTAATATGACTCACACCATTCCACTTTAATCTATTGCTTGCAGCAAATGTGTTAATGTTTACATTTAACTTCTTTTATGAGAGGAAAGAAAATAAAACTCCATCACCAAGAGCTATAGAAGAAAAAGGTAGATAAAATGAACTTCATTCAATCAAAAAACATTTACTTTTCAAACGGTACATCTAGGGAAGATGTGGTCATTTCTCTTCATATTACTGGTAATTTTTTTTCTCCCACCATATCAAAACCTGGACTAAGGATCCACTAATGAATACTTCACCGTTACAGATTTCCTTTTATTTTTCTTACAATTTTTGTCTTTTTGTGATCATATACTCAAGTCACTGTCCATAATCTTAAAATAACAACAACAATTAAGTTTTACTTAGTTCTTTGAACTCCCCGTCTTCTAAATCCAACACTTTGGATCGCAATTAAGCCTGATGACTGCTTCTTTTTCCAAGAGTATGACTAGACATACTTTCTTGACACTTAACAGAATACTAAACATTTTAGATATTATAGTAAATCTCAACTTGCATTTCCCCACAAATGTTGCTTTGTTGTAGTAACTTATCTGGAACATATTTACAAAGCCTATCCTCTCTACAGTGAAAAACAAGTGATAGATCTGCTTAAGTTTTTTGCTTTCAAACTTGACTTTCAAGGGGGTGACTTCTGCGTAGGTGTAGTATTTTTTTATCAGTTAAAAAACTGATCACACATTTTAAAAAATTATTTTGAGGTGGTAAGATTTCTGCTATACGCTGATAGATATTTGTATGAGCTAGGGAGGGAAATGTTAGGGTAATTTTCAAGTTGGCCTCTCCATTCATCTCGGGCTCCCCTAGGTCTTCACTGGACTCTTTGGGTAATTGCATGCAGGCTTCATCAAGCAAATAAGTGCATATGGGTAGTTTGATCACACTTCAGTTTCTGCTCTGCATACTGAGGAATTAGGCTTTCTAATGTCCCAGAATTCACTGTTAAATCCTTGCTAGTTTGCTTGTCCTTTGTTTGCACCAAACAGAATAACCTCCTTCCAGGAATGCCACAGATCCTTGTCACTTAGCATCAGAATCTCCACTATAACTAGCAGTTATCCAAATCCACTTGGACCATCTCAGCATTAACAGTGATGCTACTGTTTCAGCTACAGTACAAACACCACACACACATTATTCTTGAGCAAAGTTCAGTTGCGATCACAAATAAATACTTCTCAATTTGCTAAGTGCTTTTTAGTACATTTCCACATTAAGCTATAATTTCCTTTTGACTATCTGTCCAGTTTTATCATTGCTTTCATGGGAGACAGTTTACTTACCTCTACATGCAATCATGACAAGGGCAAAAAAAAAAAAAAAAGCAACTTTTTAAAAGTAATCACTTAAATAACCCCAAATGCATAATTAGTAAAGATTCTAACCAACTTTATACATGTTTCATCACCCTTGTTCCATAAAGCTATATTGCTGATACATCTCCTAGCCAACTAACTATTCATGACCAGAAGTAATAAAACCATCATCCATAGCTTTTTTAGCACTCACTGCTTTAATAAGAAACGTTCATTCATTCATTCTGAAATTTTGTAGTCTGATACAAAAGCAAAGCAAAAGTCAAACAAGTACTTGGCAAAATAAATGTCACCAATTTTCAAAATAAATTGAACTCTCCAATCAAAAGTCCATTTAATGAAGAGGTGAGAAAGATTGGCATGATAAGATAATAGTTCTCTGAGAGATACCAAAATTTCAGTAAGGACTGTAACAAGGCATGTTATTTTCATACTAGCATAAGACAAATTTCATTACATCCTGCTGAGACTCCAGTAATATGCAGCCTGCACTAATAACATTTGATAAATTATTTATCTTCACCATCTAGATGCAAATAAAGGAAGATATCTGGGCCTGATGATATAATGAGTTATTTTCCAATCCAATGATTCATTAAAAAGCAGCAGACTTAACAATAATCCAAGGCTGTTTTATTTTTTCAATTAAAATATATAATACACTAATGACAAAGTAGGAAATAACATAAAAGCTACTTGATATATCTGGCCAGAAAGAAAAATCATCCATACAACAATTTTCCTTTTTTATGTTGCTCCTGGGGCTTGAACTCACAGTCTGGATGCTGCCCTTGAGATATTTTGTTCAAAGCTAGTGCTCTACCACTTCAGCCACAGTTTCATCTTGGGCTTTTAATTGGAAATAAGAGTCTCATGGAAATTCCTGCCCAGACTGGCTTCAAACCAAGATCCTCAGATCTCAACCTCCTCAGTAGCTAGGATTACAAGTAAAAGGCACTAGGTCCTGACTTACAACAATTCTTTGTAATGGATTAGTGAAACAAAATGGGTAGTTCAGGTTATGCCATTTCTTTTAAAAATTGTCTCAAATGGACTTTCTATTTCAACCTAACTCCTTAAATCTAAAGTCTACAGGGCAAGAATCATTTATTATGCATAATCACTTTTTTATGTACAACTATCAATATAAATCGTTATAAATAAAATATAAATTGGCTAAAATGAATTGAAATTTGATAGAATAAAAATTAAACTTAAGGAGATCTCTTAAAGAAGCCAAGTCTAAAGAAGAAGAAGAAAAGGAAACAAGGGCTCAGTACCAGAGAGACATACAGAGGGAATTGAAATGAGAAAAAAAGGAATTAGTGGAGCAAATTTATCCTGAAAATAAATACGCTGTACCTACCACAACAAATTCACATGACTATGTTGTACTAGCAGTGATGGGAAAGGATGACTGCTCAGGGAATACTCATTTATTTCTGAATTCTATCAGTTGAGGGAAAGAGAAAAAAAGACAAAAATAATAAAATTTAAGAAAAAAAGGAAAGTGAAAATGTTCATTTTTACATAAAGCCCATGTTAATAAAAAATGAAGAATCACTAATAGAAATAGAGAGGAAGCATAATCGTCAGTGGGATAGCTGATAAGAATGTGAGACTACTGAACAGTCAGTGATAAAGATGTAGGTAATTAAAATACTGATGCATAATTTTAATGCATGGATGAAACAGAACACTAACTTTCCATGTAGAATGTGATGCACCAAGCACTGTTTCTGAGAGCTTTTGTCTATTCTTTAAGTAGAAATTCACATTTCATTCTTCTGAATGATGGTCAAATGTGACTCCACTGTTTGATTAATCATCTTTTAAAAACATTGTTTTATCACATATCAGTGTCACATAAAAGTCAACCTGTTCCAATGAAATTCAATTTTAAGCCTTAAACGCTTTCAGTGGTTATTTATAAATTAGCTACAGACCTTGATTCCATGATGGTATTTACATTTGGTCAAATACACTATTTGATGTTACTAAACAAACTTTATCATTTAAATCATATACTGAAAATTTTAAAACTAAAGCCAAGCACTGCTGATTGATGCTTGTAATCCTAGCTTCACAGAAGGCTGAGAGCTGAGGATCATGGGTCAAAGACAGCCCAGGTATGAAAGTTTGTGAAATTCTTACCTCAAATTAGCCACCAAAAAAGCTGGAAGTAGAGCTGTGACTCAAGTGGCAGAGCACCAGCCTTGAGCACAAAAAGCTCACACAAAGCACCTAGGCCCAAGTTCAAGTCCCAAGTCTGTCACCCCACACACACAAAAAGCTCAAGAATAGCATCCAGGCTCCTAAATTCAAGCCCCAGGACTAGCTGCATACATGTACAGGTACACACGTACAAATGTACACAAACATACATGCAAATTAAACTAAAAATTTTCTACCAGGAAGTGGGTACTTAAAAGGGGTGAGGCCAAGGTAAAAGTACTTAATGAAGGATAAGAGAAGAGGAGACATGTCAAGAACTCAACATATATCCTATAATATTAACAAGAGAGGAGGGGTAAGTAGGCAAGGGATGAGTAAGAATGTTGAAAGGAGTGACAATTGATTAAGATGATGCACTGAATGAATTCATAAACTGCTTTGTTAAATGGCAACTCATTTGTAAACTTCTTAAATAAAAACTTTAAAGTAAAAACCTGTTTAATTCATTAGTATATATGTATTAGCAAATTCATCATACTAAAAGGTCCATGTGAGAAAAGCCCAAAGTGTTATACATTGTTTGTACAATAATTTCTACACTAATTGGATTCAGTGTTTGTCTATGGATCTTTTAAGGCCAATCTTTCCTAAATCCTACAGTGTTAACTGCACTAACACTAAAGAGAGAAGGGGAAATATCTCCCTCATACATAGAAGGCAGGCCAGCTTGCCTTCATATCAGAAAGGCATTTATACTGGTATTATTATTAGTCACTCACAGGACAGGCAAGAACCAGGCCTGAAACAGGCATATATATTAACTGAATGATAGAAACATGATAATGTACAAAACCTATACACATATTTACTAACTAATTTATGTTTGTAGCTCCTCTGCTTCTCACAAGCTCAACAGGGTAGTATTTATCAGCTTCACTGCATCACACATATTACAGAAACACCAACCCTCTGGCAACATGGACTCTTATTGTTTACAATTTCCCCTTTTAATTTCTTTTCCTTCTATGTCTCCATAGAAAGGCTGGAGTCTGCTTCAGTACTTTGTTCAACCCAACTAATTTTAAAGGCCATTCATTGTTTCCTGACTTTGTGACCACCCACCTCACCAGCACCAGAGTGCTTGTGCCAAGTTGTCTTGATCTCTTGCTGACTGCTCTTATGTTACACAACTCTGGTACTATTAAGACCACACTGAAAGACTTGTCTAAACCCTAAGCTCTGGGTCAGCCTGCTGGAAAGCTTCCTAGGAAAGCAATCGAACACAATGCTGGGTAAAAACAATAGGAACACTTCGGTAGAAAATTCAAGTCACAAGGAATAAAGAGTAAATGTACTTCACCTATCCATTTTTACTTGATCAGAACAATTTAAATAATATCACTGAATATTAGAAGTCCTCCCATCATTTCATCTGTTTTGTTACAAAACATTCATACTTATCATTGGATATATTCTTAGCCAAGCTTTCTAACAACTAAATTACAAAGAAAAACAAAATAATAGTCCCAAGTTTCTATTCCATTAATGTAACTCCTCATATATAACACATCTCATAGACAGAAAACATTTCTTATATTCTCACAGAAGCCTCTCTCTTAAAATATTTTCATTTTAAGGGACAAATAAATTGGTCTCCACAGAAACAGCGTCTTTGTTACAACCGAAGTTGGAAAACTTCACCTGCATGTGAGTTTGTAATAATGGCACCTATAAAAAGACACCAAAATGAAGAAAGAAATCATTCTTTGTCCAAAGTTCCAGAACTCAAAGTAAAAGTCAATGTAAGTGAAGAGAGTTTATTCAGGTACTAGTGTCACTTTACTATGTTTTCAGAACTCAACAAAACAGAAATCAAAACATTCACTGGTAAGCAGATTGAGAGAAGGCTAAAGTAAGATCATAGCACATTGTTTAAATTCCTACCAATTTAAGGGCTTAAGGGCTGTTTAATATCAAAACTACTGTTGCAAGATATGCAAAAGAATCTACACTGTAATAATATGAAATTTATGTATAGATAAGAACTACAGGAGAGAACATGAAAATGCAAATACTTATTTGAAAGGTTTTTCTATAAAGATTTTTTATTAGCAGGCATGAGTTACCCAAGAGTTCATTGTGATATTACCATAGACATGTACAATATACTCCATCAAATTTCCCCTTCAGGCTCTCTCCCTTATTCCTCTCTCCCTTTTCTTAAAACAATTTCAACAGGTATCATTATTCTCCTTTCACACATGCATATAAAATACTTCAACCATATTCATTTATTCATTCACCTTCTCATTCACCTTCAAAATTTTAAGTACTTTTTCTTGTACCTTATTGTTGATATGTCTAATAGTTATTATTTCAAGTTTTAGCAAACCAAGAGTGGATATAACAAATGGTCTACATAGGCAAACATATTCTTATTCAAATAAAGATTTTTTTTCTGGAATTACAATGAACACTTAGTTTTAGGTTTTAATTATCTTTCATAGGCAAAACTGTCTTTCATGACAATAGATCTGTATAGATTTGTATAGTGTCAATTTATTTTCCACAATTTAAATCAAGTGCAAATCAAAATACTGCAAGTCAAAGCAGTCTCACAATAATAACAGAATATTAGCATTGACCTTTAATAGAATACTTCAGATCAATTTGATTCTTGCAACACTAAAGCTATGCCAGTGCGTGCAGCATCCATGGCAGCAGTATAGAGCATTATTGCTCTCATACTCACACCTGTTACTGCACCTGGTGATAGAGGCAGACAGAACAGACTTAACAATAATGGCATCCGGAGCCTGTGAGCCACATTTAACTTTTCAACCACGAATGAAACCTTCGAGTCTCCTCCTAGCATTATTCTAGTCAAGCTACCACAAGGTGTGACTGGACAGATGAAAAGCAAAGAAAGCTAGAGAGCTGTTCCATCCACGTACCTGGAAAACTGTCTAAGTATCCTTGTTTTTATTTCATCTTCAATCAATAGTTGAACATATTTGCCCTGGTGACAGTATACAGTGATCTAAACTGGAGAGGTTAAGGAAGGGGCAGCTGGAACTTATTGGGCCTTAAATTCATACCTCTCCATCCCTGGAGATAAGAGTTACCATGACTCTTCTATAGAACTGCCTAACAAGGGGTAGGTTGTAGCTCAGTGGCAAAGGGCTTGCCTGGCAAGTGCAATGTCCTGGGTTCAATCCCCAATACCAAAAATAAAATAAAATAAAATAAAATAAATGGCTAACAGTGACATAAGTTTAAAAATGAAAAATAAATATTTTAAAGTATATACTTTTGATAATGTAACACCAAACATAGAATGCCATGTTAAAAACCCACAATATCATATATGCGCTTTAAAAGTATGTATGAAATGTTATTGATATTTAAATACCAAGTAAAAGCTACAAAATATATACTTTGCTATCCCTTTCCAAAAATCATTCTCTTCTGAGCCACTACTTCAACTTCTGCATCAAAAGGACTTAAGATCTCAAGGAAAACAGACTTGGAACCAGACAATTGTAATGTACTGCCAGATATGGTCTGATCCTGTTTCTAGTGACAATGGGAAAAAAGAGGAGAGTAGTCCCCTCTCCTAAGGAAAACCAGGGAGGCTTCAAGGACAGGTAACACTGTAGTCTGGAAGGCTGAGAGAAAGAGTACTCTTTCTATACACAATCTCATATACTTCACAGTACATTCTACCAGAGCTCCTGCTGGATTCCAATTTTCCACTTCTTAAAACCAATCAACTCAAAAGGCTATCACAAAAAACAGATTTCAATGAAAAGATTTAGTAAGACTTGGCATGAAGGAGCCACACAGGGGAAAGCCATACCTTCAAAAAATTTTAAATGTCCTTGAATATAATGTCTGAAATAGAAGTTATGTAACCTTGAGAATTTTGGTGTCTAAAGACAAACAAATATACCTTTTAAATTTCTTTTATATATTCATTGTAAAAATGTTGTACAGAGGGGGTTACAGTTACATGAGTAGGGTAATGAGTACATTTCGTAGCCAGCATTGTTATCTCCTCCTTTGTTTTCCCCCTACCATCACTTTCCTCCCCACTTCCCCAACTCCTCCCACTGCCCTCCACCCTGACATTGTAAAGTTCATTTTCAACAATAGTAAACTATACATCTCGTCATCACAATGGGTCAGCTTGCATCCCCACTTTTTTTAAAATTTTAAGAACTCACAATGATGATTATGAGCTATTAAATATTGAAAGATAAAATATCATGGCTACAAATAGAAATATATCTGGCCTAGTCTATGGCCATGCCACCCTGAAAGCACCCGATCTCGTCTGACCTCGGAAGCTAAGCAGGGTCGGGCCTGGTTAGTACTTGGATGGAAGAAATACATCTCGCCTATACACGTATTTTAGGAAATAAGACCATATCCTCTAAAAAAATTTTAAAACACTGAAGAATTTTCTTAACCTAACCATTTGAGAATTTAAAAATGTATAAATTTTGTGGTCTACACAAAATCTTCTTAAATTGCCCTTAAACCACACACACAAACACACACACACACACACACACACACACACACACACACACACACATTTTTTAATAGATTCTCTTTGAATAAAATAATTGTTTACTACTGGCTCAAATAATATTTTTATTAACTCATCTTCTAAAAGAAGTACCTTTGTAGCAAGGTAAAATCCAATTACTCCATTAAAATTTATTAAACAAGCAACTCTTTCTTAACTCTTATAAAATAATTTTTATTTTCCTAACAAAAATCATCCTTTTCTATTTGTACAAGGTAAGATGGCAAGATGCGCTGACAGAAAGGAAACAGGTGATTAATCAATTTTGCCAGCACCATTTACTGAAGAGGCTGTCTTTCTTCCATTGTATTTTTTTAGCTCCCTTATCGAAGATTAGATGGCTATAGATCTGTGGGTTCATTTCTGGGTTTTCAATTCTATTCCATTGGTCCTAGGTCTCTTCTTGTGCCAGTACTAAGCGGTTATGATTACTATGGCTCTTTAGTAGAGTTTGAAATTTAGTATTGATATTCCTCCAGCACTGTTCTTTCTGTTAAGGATTGTTTTTGCTATTCAGGGTCTTTTATTGCTCCATATGAATTTTTGGATTGCCTCTTCTATTTCCTTGAAGAATGAGGTTGGAATACTGATAAGTATCGCATTGAATTAGTAGATAGCCATAGGAAGTATTGCCATTTTCACAATGTTGATCCTTCCAATCCAGGAGCATGGGAGGTTTTTCCACGTTCTAAGTTCTGTTTTGACTTCCTTTTTCAGGTTTTTAAAGTTTTCATCATAGAGGACCTTCACTTCTTTGGTTAAGGTAATTCCTAGGTATTTTATTTTTTGTGGGGTTATTATGAATGGAGTTGCTTTCCTGATTTCAGCCATGCTTTTCTCATTGTTGGATACAAAAAAGCCATTGATCTTTGATGGTTAATTTTATACCCTGATACTTTGTCAAAATTTTGAATCAGCTTGAGTAATTTGGAAGTAGAGCTGGCAAAATTGGTCAATCACTTGTGAAAACTAAAGCTAGATCCTTATATATCACCCTGTAAATGGATCAAAGACCTCGGAGTCAAAGCATACACTCTGAAAACATTACAGGACACAATAGGAAAAATCCTAGGTCTCCTTGGCACAGGCAAAAATTTTCTTAATAGAGATCCAGAAACACAACAAATCGAAGAAAGGTTGGATAAATGGGATTGCATGAAGCTGCAGAACTTCTGCATGGCAAAGGATATAGCTAGCAAGATCAATAGGAGGCCCATGGATTGGGAGAAGATCTTCACTAGCCAGACAATGGACAAGGGTCTCATATCTAAAATACACCTGGAACTCAAAAAATTAAATCCCCCAACAACAAATCCTCAAAGAAACAACTGCCCAATAAATAAGTGTGCTAAAGACTTAACAGAGAAACTTCTCTGAAGAGGAAAGAAGGATGGCCAATAGACACATGAAGAAATGCTCAACCTCCCTAGCCATAAAAGAAATGCAAATCAAAACATCATTGAGATACCACCTCACCCCAGTTAGAATGGCTATAATCAAGAACTCTAATAACAACAGATGATGGAGGGGATGTGGACAGAAGGGAACCCTACTGCATTGTTGGTGGGAGTGTAAACTCGTTCAACCACTTTAGAAAGTAGTATGGAGGTTCCTCAAAAGACTCCACATAGAGCTTCCCTATGACCCAGCAATCCACTTTTGGGCATTTACCTGAATGATCACAAACAAAACCATACTAAAGCTACCAGCACAACTGTGTTTAATGCAGTATTATTTACCATAGCAAAGATATGGAACCAAGCCAGATGCCCCTCAGTAAATGAATGGATCAAGAAAATGTGGTATATTACACAATGGAATTCTATGCCTCCATCAGAAAGCATGACATTGCCCCATTTGTTAGGAAATGGAAAGACTTGAAGTAAGCCAGGCCCAAAGAAACATAGGTCCCATGGTTTCCCTTATTTGCAATAACTAGTATATGTCTGAGACAAGCAGAAACGGTCAGATAAGTTGATGTTAGGCGAAATGAATCCCAAGATATGTATTCAAATGGCTTTTCTTTCTTGTGATTGTTTCTAACATATTTATAAGATGATTTCTTTGTTGCTTGGTATGTCCCTCCCCCATGGTACATCCCGTTCTCACTGTTTTTGATGTTGGTATAATCTGAGGAGGGGAAGGGAAAAACAAATTGTTTAAATAGGGATCCAGGTGGACCCATTGCAACAATGAGATGTACAAGTCATTATGTTGAAAAATGAACTTTACAACTTTGGCTGGGAGGGGGGGAGGGAGGGGAGGGGGCACGGAGGTGGGAAGGGATGCTAAGGGGAAATAAAGGAGGAGGCAACAATGCTTGAAAAGAAATGTACTCACTACCTTGCTCATGTAATTGTAAACCCTCTGTACGGTATTTTCACAATTAAAAAAAAAAAAAAGGAAACAGGAAGGTGATGAGATCGGAGAGAAAAAATATGAAAAGAGGATTTGAGGACAGCCAGAAAGAAGTGAAGTGATTTTAAACAATAGGCAGAGGAAAGGAAATGGTAACAAATCAGTTTCCTTTTTCACTTTCTTCTGCTCAAAATAAGCAGCTTCACAGCAGAGAAAGATAAAGAGGCTTTGAAACCAGGGATCTAGGATTCAAATTACAATATACTGCTGCCTAGCTCCAAAATCAGTAATGTCAGGCTTCCTGTGAAGTGTCAGTGAATTAATGTACAAGAAAAGAGTAGCTATACCAAGAGCTAGAAGTTAATTACAGTTGTTCCCATAATTAATGTAACTGTCCTCCTATCAACGGTAAAGATGTTTCTCAAAAGCAAGACAAGTAGGCTTTCAAATTTTCCAAACACTAGAACCTCAGCCTAGATGCCTTTGCTCTTTAAGAGTTCTGAAAGACTAGGAAATAGGTCACAAACAAATGCATTGATGATTATAATCAAGGTTGTTGGATTTGTTAAATAATTTAATATATAAACTCAGTTAGACTAAATAATTTAATATATAAATTCAATTAGATTAGAAGTCATCAGTGGCATTGTGATGTACTTTCCCGAATGTGAAGGAAAAGGAGGATGTGGATAGCATCCACAGAACTACACAAATCTCCAAATGTCTGTGTACCAAGGGGGAGAACCAGGACTGTTCTTGTGCCTCAAAGCACCTCTGTGATAAGATCATTACTCAGCCACAGCAGTGGGTCACAATGGCCAACAATCTAGGAAAGAGGTTACAGTGTTACAGGGTAGTCTCCAACTCCTAGATTTCACCAGTTCTACTCCAAAAATCTGCTTCTCCCCTCTCTGGCTGGAGACTGTTCTCAGCCATGAATCCTGTCCCAGGATGGGGTGATGGTTTTTAGCTCATATTAAATCCTTCCAACCTATGTTTTTCCTTTAACAACTTCAGTATCCAAAACTAAAACTACCAGTGTCAAGGTCCTGGAAAAAAAAAAAAAAGCTTGATCCTGGGTGGAGATAAAACTTACTTCAAAGATATACAAAAGCTGGGTACAGGTAGTTCATGACTATAATTTTAGCTACTCGGAAAGCTGAGAACTGAGGATCACAGTTTGAAGGCAGCCCAGGCAGGTAAATCCAAGAGAGTCTAATCGCCAAGTAATCACAGAAAGCAGGAAGGTAGAGCTGTGGAACTAGTGGTAGAACACTAGCCTTGAGTAAAAGCTCATGAACAGCACCCAGGCCCAGAGTTAAAGCCCCAGGACTGACCAAAAAAAAAGGTACACAAAGCTCTTGAGTAGCCCAGAAATATAGAAGAGAATAAAGGTGAAAGACAAAACTTACAGGAGAATATAGAAACACAGCAAAGAACTTACACTGTAAGTCCATCACAAAATCTCTCATGCAGAGTCTCAGATGTGAGAAAAAGGCCAGTCACACACTATTATCTTTTGCTAGTTATCTAAAGTATAAATATCGCATTCGAATAACAAACTCTAAGACCCAATTTAATGTGACAGACTTGAGTCCTCCAAGAATTTTAGAGTGAAAGAGCCCTTGTGTTGTCTTACTATTTACAACTCAAGGAACTGAGAACCAAGGAGACTCTGTAGGTTGTTAAAAAGGAACCAGTCAACAGTCTGAAAAAGAATTCTCCCACACAATTCCAGGACTCTGAACCACCACAACAACCAACTTTCCGGAACAGTTTTAAGAAAGCATTCATTTGCAGAGTTACAATCAAGATGCAGTGTGTTAGAAGAGTAACTTATACTTTGTAAGGACATTTCAATACTATTCCTTCATTACTCAATAATGTAGAATGATAGTACTGAATGTTATAGAATGGTAGTACTGAAACTTCTACCTGAAATCCATTCACAGTTGGCATCCTAGCTACAGACTGTGAAAACAGGCTTCCTCTCATTCAAAAGAATAAATGCAACTCGTATTTATTCTTTCAGTCTCAGAAGTGATCACAACCTAACTGCTATCTTCTATATAGTATATTGCAGGATAAAGTTTTAAAAGAAAATGTGCAAATACCAAACATTTCATACAAAAAAAATGTGAAAAACAACTCAACTTTCTTATCATGTCCCAGTTAACATCAAAATTAGATTTTCTATTTAGGCCAATGATCTCACAAAAGAAAGAATATACTACAATTAAATAAGCAATTACTCTAATTGCCAAATATATTCTCAAGAGAAAATTAAACCTTTATTTCTAATCTACCCAAAAGCTGTCAAACTATTCTAACCTGCCAGACTTCCCTTCTGCCTTATTTCTCCCCTGTAACTTGGTTGTGAAATAAGCTATTTCTCCAGGCAATAAAAATTGAGTTTTAATTTTTTTAGCATTTTTAGTACATTTAAGCTTCCTACCGAAGTTTTAGATGTTGCATCTCCAGAAAGAAACTCAGATATGAAGAAGCAAAGAATTATTATAAGTATGCATAAGTATTATAAGTATTCCATAAGTCAGGTTCTAAGTACAGTGCATCTTGACCAGTGTAACCCCTTCCATTGTTTCTTCCCATCTTCTCCCCTTAATATTTTTAAAAAACAAAACATACATTATTTAGCCAATATGTTTACCCTCCATTGGGGAAGTGCAAAGTAGCAGCTGACAGTTTTCTCTAAGTTGATGGTCTCCTCTAGTCTCACTATACATTACTAACAGAAAATACTAAATTCTTCCAAAGAAGAATTTAGGCACATACGGTATAATTTTTAATAAAAGGAAAATCTAATATGAAAAAAATATTTCTTAAAAGTATAACTGGGTCCTTAAAAATACATAAAGAAAACATGCTAATATAGGAGCTTCAAACCACAATTAACTAGCTGGATACAGTGGCTCACATTTATAATCCCAGGTACATGAGCAGAGATTGGACAATCAAGGACAGCTTAGGCATACAAGTTTGACTCCATCTCAATCCATGACTGAGCATGGTAGCATCTCATCATAAGCAATAGGGGAAGTACAATGGCTAGGCCTACTGGTGTGAGTTTGTTATCCTCAGTGACATGGGGAAGCACAAATAGGAGGATCACTGCCTAGGCCAATCTGGAGTTAAGGCAATACCTTATCTTGAAAATAGCCAACACAAAAAGGTGCTAACAAAGTGGTTCAGCAACCAGAGTGCCTGCTTAATAAGCATGACCCCTTAAGTTCAAACCCAAATACTGTCAAATATTCTCTCTCTCTCTCACACACACACACACACACAAACACACACACACATATGAATTGCTATTCAAGTAAATAGCATAAAGTTTAGATAAGAAATAATACAAATTCTAAGACTGATGCTTTATCACATAGCAAGCATTAATACAGTTGAGAAAATAGAATTTCTGAGAAACTGTCATAACCCAATATATCAAATGCCTGAAATGATCAACATAAAAGTCGTTAAAAAATCATATTTGACATTAACTAGTTTACATTAACAGTTTCCTTCTACATTAGTCTAGACAATGATGTTTTTAAGATAGTTAACAATACTGTAGTCCTATTCTCATGCAACCTGCCAAAACACTATAAGGAATCCTAAGAGTTAACATGGAAGCTCCCTTTTACAGAAGGTGAGTCAGTATTCAAGCAAGGAAAGATGGGGCTACTTGATTCATCATGTAGTAGAACTTCTAACACTAGGGCTGGGCTGTGTGAAGCCTCTGGTACTCACACTTTAAAAAATTTCCTGAAAGTGGTGCTATGGCTCAAGTGGTAGAGAGCTAGCCTCGAGCTGAAGAGCTGAGGGACAGCACCCAGGCCCAGAGTTCAAGCCCAAGACTGGAAAAAAAAAAAAAAAATCCTTTCCTCCATCAAATCCAAGACAACATTCTAACACTGCTCAATTGAGAACTACACTATATTATGCACATAACCTACTAAGCACTATGCACCATCACACCCAACTCATCTCCTGACTAAAGAAATCAAAATTTAATGAAATGCCTGTGTTCAGATAAATTACATCCATTAATGATAAAGGTGATTTTAAATTATAAGAAAATGTGTCTGAGCATAAAAGAAAATTTAAGTGATGAACTCATTAGAGAAGTATAATTAAATTTAACACAATTCAAAAACATATAAAATAATTCTGCAACTACAATAAAGCAGTAAAATCTACAAGTTTATATATTTATTCATATTCTGAAAGTTGTAATGGCTGAAAAATATTAATTAACTAACCACTATTAAGAAAAACATAAACAGCCACACATGGTCACTCATGGTACCCAAATTCTTGGCTACTTAGGAGGCTGACACACATGGTCGCTTATGATACCCAAATTCTTGGCTACTTAGGAAGCTTAGATCAGTAAAATCACAGTTTGTGGTTTGCAAGCCCCCATCTCAAAAGAAAAAAGTGGGCATAATGACATACATCTGTCATCATAGAATGGTAGGAAACATAAATAGGAAGATTATGCCCATGTTTGCTTAGGGGAAAAAATGAGATCCTATCTCAAAAATAATCAAATGTTGAATGGTCACTCCTTTGTACAGCTACTTAAAGATTATAAAAATATTTTCAAAACTAACCAAAACATCTAGGTTCATGTCTATAAATCCTAGACAGAAGGCTGAGATCTGGAGGATCACAATTTGAAGCAGTCCAGGCAGAAAAGCAGAGAATCCAGGACCTCCAATAAGTAAAAAGCTGAGTTGGTGGTGTTGTTCAACTAGTAGAGAGCCAGTCATGAGCAAGAAAGCTTAGTGATGTGACCAAGTTATAAAAATCAAAGAAATACAGTCAAGACAGGAAGTACTTGTTTTTCTAACAGAGTCCTTTTAAGTAGGGTAGGGTGATACATGTCTGTAATCCCAGCACTCAAGAGGTAGAGGCAAGAAGAAAGTTCATGACCAGCCTGGAGTATATATGAGAAGGGAAGAAAAGGGAAAGAAGGGAGTGGAGGGGAGGATAAAGTTTTAAATTTCCATACGTAATATTTACTTACACTCATCTGTTACAAAGTTATACAATTAGGATAACTTTTTATAAAGACAAGATTATTTTAATATTTTTCTTGATTAAACAACTATATATTTATGTTGCAAGAAAGATAGATTTACTTTTGGTTCAGATATTTCATATGGAAAGAAAATTTAATGACCTTACAAACCAAGACTAAGGTATACATACATATACTTACATATAAATCTATACATATATGCATATACATATATATACACACATACATACACATATGTATTTAAAAAGTGTGAATTCTTTAGATACTATATTTCATCCCCTACATTAAATTCTATATCTTGTTATCAAATTTACATGAAAAGAAAATCTTTAAACTCGTTATAATCTGGTTAGTATCCCCTTAAAAAAATCAAAACTTTGAGTAGGGAATTTTTCTACTCTGATACAGCACATAAAAGAAGGAACGGGAAGGGGAAGAGAAAAAAGGGGAAGGGGAAAGGAAAGTGGCTTTGTATGGCTTCAAGTTAATTACAATAAATTTGAAGATGTTCAATACCAGTGTGTCTTATGAAGACACCTCTCACACTTGGTGAAACATAAGTAGCGGTAAGCATGCAAACAGGCTGTGGCCTGTGGCCTTTAAGGCAGAGTTAAGAAGAGAATCTAACTGAAATCAAACAGGAATCAGTTGCAGCATTATCCTCTTGTCTGGCTATACTCCATCTGCCCTTCTGGGCAGGGCATTGCTTCTCCACAGCTAACTTCTTCCCATTTAGGGCACCAGCACAGAAGATGTTTTCTCTGCATAACTGAAGAGGTTTTCATAAAGAGACTATTTACTACATTTGGGCAGGTGAGGAAAACCAACAAGAGCCAAATTAATTCTCTAGGGCTGATATCAATAGGGAGCCTTTCCACCCTAAGCCTGAAGAGGCAAAGGAAAGGAACAGTTACTGGAACCAGAAGGTAACAGAAGAACAGACAAGGTCACCAGACAAAGGCTGTGGCCTAGAGGGAGGAGAAACAGCCAAACCACAACAAGGATGAGAGAAGATGGAAAGGAATAAACACTCCTACTTCACTCTATAGGCACAGCTGCCACCTACCACTGGCTAAATACACCTGTGTGCAGGATGGCAAGAACCCCACTAATATAGCCATATAAGCCAGCCTAGGTAGGAACATATCAAGGTGACAAGGGCCAAGCAGAAGTTACCCACTTCTGTTTAGGACCCTAAGAAATGTAAAGAAAACTGAAAATAATATATAAGAATTTCAGTTAGTGCAGATGGCTGGTATAATTGTATGTAAATGCTATCAATGAAAGAAAAGTAACATAGTAGAATGGAGTGGAACACAATTAAGATCACATTAAGAAGTCCCAAATTGATACATGGGTACAGGACAACTATACATGCCGGAGGGAATAATCGCAGAGTTAATGAAAATAGTTTATATAGTCAGATTGAAAGGAGAGTTGTTGTTGCTGAAGAACAGTTAGAACAAACTAGATGTCCAGATACTAAGGAGAAAGTATGGGTAGACATTGGGAAACTGATCTCCTAATATGTTCCAAGTACCTCAAAGGATGGATCCATTAAATCTTTCCATTTTAATCTTGGAAACTGATCTTCAAAAGAATAACTTGTTGAAAGAGAACCAACAACCAGTTACTGCTACCAAGGCTACATTATTTCAATGACGGGAACTGTGCAAATGAAGTACTGGCAGTAGAAATAAAAAAAAGTCCCTTGATAGGCTCTATTCACCATTAATAAAGAGATCAAACTTAACCCCTTTATAGCTTGGTTTCCTCACCTACATGTACAGATTCCAAAATTAACACTGCTGTCCCCAAAGCACTCTGGTTACACCACTAGCATCAGCTTTCACATCCTCAAGCAAACCAGTGGATGAGCATTCCAATCAACTTCATCCTAACTGATCTTCTGCTGCAGACTCTTCCATTTAAATCCAAATGCAGTCTCTCCAATAAATCTACTCAAATCCAAAGTCATCAATGAGAACTACCCAGTTTTAAATGTAGCCGGGCACTGGTGGCTCACACCTGTAATCCTAGTTAGTCAGGAGGCTGAGATCTGAAGATCGCGGTTCAAAGCCAGCCCGGGCAGGAAAGTCTGTGAGACTCTTATCTCCAATAAACCACCAGAAAACTGGAAGTGGCGCTGTGGCTCAAGTGGTAGAGCAGTCACCTTGAGCTGAAGAGCTGAGGGACAGCGCCCAAGCTGAGTTCAAGCCCCGTGACCGACAAAAAAAAAAAAAAAAATGGACTTGACTTCTTATAATAGTTTCAAGTTCACAATAAAATGAAACTGAAGTACAGTTTCCATATACCACTGCCTTACCACTACCAATATCCTGAAACAGGGGTAAGATGGATATAATTAGAAGCTTACATTGATGCATCATTATTGATGCCGTGTCCATCCAGAGCTACATAGGGGCCAAAGGTGATGTTATCCATCACTGGAGTAATGTACAGAATAATATTACTGTCCCAAGAATATATCTTCTATGCTCTGCTCATTCATTTCCTACCTACTTCCAAGCTACTGGCAAACAGTGATCCTTTCATTGTCTCCTCAGTTCACCTTTTCTAGAAAACCACAGACTCGAAATGATATAGTACATAGTCTTTTCACATTAGTTTCTTTTAACATGCATTTAGGATCCCTCAATGCCTTTTCATGGTTTGATAGCTCATTTCTTTTAGTGCTGAATAATACTCCATCATTAGCTGTACCACAGTTCTTTCATCCATTTACTTACAGAAGGACATTGTTATTGTTTCTAAAGTTGAGTAATTATGAATTAAGGTATCATAAACAAGTGCAGGTTTTTATAGACATGTTTTCACTTCATTTAGGTAAATATTAAAAGGTATAGCCAACTAGCCTACATAAGATTATGTTTAGTTTTGTTAAGAAAATGACAAACTTTCTTCTTCTGCCTTCTGATCTGAGCTTCACACTAGATCTATTTAATAGAAAAATAAAAATAGGATTAAAACAAACAAAAAACTGTGATCTTATTTCTTTATTCATTTATAAGCCAAACAAATATACTTCCTGGACATTGAGTAAAGTCAAGGACAAAACTTCATGATGTTATTCCTCAAATATTAACTTTTATAAAGAAGCCCAATAAATGTCAACAGAGTGATACATTGATAATGTAGTTGCTCACTGCACTTCCAACCATTACCTTTAATTGTTTCCTCCACAACCTCCACCACCCGATCTATCTGTTGAACCTAGAAAAGAAGACAAATGATTAGACAAGTACTTTAAATGGAGAGCAAGAAATTGTTTATGTTTCTAGTTCAGTCAATGTTATATATTTTTCTAATTACACCAATTCAAATTTTATTTACTGGAAATATAAAAAATGGATATGAATATTCTATGTAAAAATTACATATGCAATTACTACCTTCCTTTCTACCAATAACAAATAAAGAAATAATATTGCATTTAAATAAACTAACAAGGTTTGAGTTAGGATAAACTAACCACATCAACTCAACATTACTCAAAATGTAAGTTTAATTAAAATATATTTCTTCCTACAAGGTATCAAGAAAAAAGGTTTAAAAAATAACAAACCTACACAAAAGAAAATGCTAGGAGATCTTTCCCAAGTGCCATGTTTTATTAATTTTTTAAACTCTTTCAATGAATTTCTACTATCTGTTAAGGACTGTACTGAATCTCTGGACTATAAGGTCAAAAGATAAAGCTTTTGTTCTATATAAAGTGATACAGGAAGATTGCCCAGGGTGCCACTGGAAGCCAGATGGAAGGTAATAAGTCACACTTGAGGAACCAACAGTGATGGTGAGTGAGGAGAGGAGAAGTCACTAAGGACAATGAATGAGCAGGGCTAAGAGTTTAAAGAAATACAAGAGAAGCCAAGGAAATTCAGCATTCAAGAAACTGAAGGAAGAAAGTCAGATAAAAGAGGACACAGTAGATCCTCTAAAAATCCTTACAGTATCCTTACAGTTTTATTACAGAGGAAATCTATGGACCCTAGAAAATTGAAATCAAAACAAATATAAAATGGAAATAATGCAACTTGCATCTTCCTCCATCCCATATTAAAACTTTGCCAATCAAACTGCTCATTATGATAAGTAGCTAACAAGATATTTCCTGGCATTAAATATTTGTATAATAGGGGCTGGGAAGGTGGCTCAGTGGTAGAGTGCTTGCCTTGCATGCCTGAGGCCCTGGGTTCGATTCCTCAGTACCACATAAGCAAAAAGAAAAAAGCCGGAAGTGGCGTTGTGGCTCAAGTGGTAGAGCGCTAGCCTTGAGCTGAAGAGCTGAGGGACAGTGCCCAGGCCCAGAGTTCAGGCCCCACGACTGGACCCCCCCCCCAAAAAAAAAATATATATACATATATATATATATTTGTATAATAAATCTTTTCTGTAGCTTTAGTTTTTACAAGAAAGAGAAAAAAACTGAAAAGGTTGGTCTATGTACATATGCCATATATATAAATAGATCTACTGCCTGCATTTTACCAGTTACCTGGTACCTCATTGGTTGAATTTAGCACAATGCAATCATCTACATACCTACTGAAGTCAGAATGGTATTATTATACTACAGTGCTATAATGAACCATATTGAGAGTTTTTTTTAAAAAATAATTTACTTAAAAAGCAATAGCAAGTTCAAGTCTCAAGACCTGGCGCGCGCACATGCACACGTGCGCACACGCACACACACACACACACACACACACACACACACACACACACACACACACACGGAGCTTGATAAAAGTAAAAGAGGATTCCTATTAGTGAGAGAAAGTGGGAAATGTGAGTTTTTAGTTTAAGTTAATGCAATTAACTGTTTTATATTTTTTATACTTTCAATATGCTTTATATACTGAAAGGTGACAGAGAAAAAAGAGCTAGATAAAAGAAATAATCATAATCAATGAAAAAGGTTCTTCAGAAAGAACACAGATAATGAAGCAAGCCCAGAGATTATTAGGGAAGAGAAAAAGGGCAAAAGAAATGTGGGAATAAGAAATGTAATAAGATTATTATGGTCAGATTTTATGCTTATATGAAAATGTCACAAAGAAACACATTTTGTACAGTTAACATATGCCATAAAAAAAAGTGTTATGCTAGATGCTGATGGCTCACACCTATAGTCCTAGGTACTTGGCAACCTGAAAACAAGAGGATCGCAATTTGAGGCCAGCAGAGGCAGAAAAGTTCATAAGTCCTCTAAAGGTAGGCACAGTGGCTCACATCTATCATTTCATCTATATGAGAAGTTGAGGTTGAGGTTATTTATTTAAGTATAAATAAAGTTTGTGATTACAAACAAGAAGCAATCAAGTTCATTGTAGCTTATCACTCACAGTAAATATCAAAAAAACATATTAACAGTGAATCTTACATTAGGTGAGTTTATAACAAAACTGAACAAGGCATTATGTTGCAGAAAAAGTTTTCAGCAAGAAATACAAGAAATAGTCCACTAAAATACGGTATTCATACATTACAAGTATATAGGAAATAAAAAGTAAAAGTCCTTTGATATTCAGCAAGTAAAAGTATGTATAAAGGATGCAATGGAAAGCAGAAATACAGAAATTTGAGAAAAGAATTCCTTTGGACTGACACATCCATGGCATTTTTAAAATTAAATATTCTTTTTAATTTTAATTTTAATGTCAACATGATGTTCAGAGGGGTTACAGCTACATAAGTAAGGTAGTGATTACATTTCTTGTCTAACTTGTTACCCTTTCCCTCATTTTTCTCCCTCTTTCCCTCCCTTCCAAACCCTCCCAAGTTGTACAGATCATTTCCAGCATATTGTCTTGTGCATATCACCATTTCATAGGTTCCCCCTTTATCCTTTGTCTCACCATTTTGTTGAAAGCTCCACTAACTGATTTAAAGAAAAAATTATGTACATATACATTTCCCTTTCAGCAGAAAGGACAATGGAGGAAATAGTAAGGACAAAAGACAGAAAAAAGAAACCAAAAAGAAAACCAGTGGCAGGGGAGGGTAGAAAGCAAAAAATAGGGCAGAGGAGGAGGCACAAAAACCTAATCCTGAACAACAGGATGAACTCCAAACTCACCTACAATAGTGAAAAATATACTGAATTCATGCTAAGAAAAAGGAAAGCTGTTCTTAATTAATACTGTAAATTGAAACTCTGAATACACAAGAGCCTATTCTCTGGCATATAATTCAAATAAAATAATATAAATAAAACAGTATCTTGTGTCCTTCGGGCACTTAGTTATAAATACACAGGAAAAAAGGCAGGCAGTTTGTTCTATTACTGTCACCATATGTTCTCCACAATGAGGGAAGGAGCTAGTGAATAAACAATTCATAAATAAAATTAATGAGTCATTCTACTGAAGAACTTTTCAAAGAAGTCCATAAAAACATTTGTTCCACTATTTGAAACTACTTTGAATTCATAACTAAATGGGCAGTGAAGAATCAAGCACATACAAAAGTACCTAAAGCAAATACAGTGCTAATGTAACATTTCCTCATTATTAGAAGCAAAGCTATCTGCAATATCCAGTGGTGATGGAAATGTTTTCAGTCTGTGCAGGCCAATATGGCGCACACTAGCCGCATGTGGTTGTAATGTACCTGAAATATAGCTATAGTGATGGACATAGTGAAATTTTAACTAGTTTAAATTAGAATTTAAATAGTTATCTATAGCTAAGGAATCACATTGAGAAGAGCAGGTTCAGGGAATGGCTAATATAGCCACCCTGTTACAGAAACTTTTTAGAGAAGCCCTAGGAAACATCTCAAGCAAATGTTTGTCAACTAATAACATTTTCTTGCCAGACACCATTCTCTGTTGATACGAGTCTTCTGCCAGAGGTCCATCCACCATCAGCATTACCTTGGAGTAGCTTTTTCTCCGAAGGTATCAGGAGCTAGATAAGTTCATGGCTAGAATAATAAAATGACAGCTAACATTTCTGGGACAATGACTTTGTTTCTGGCTCTGTGCTAATAGATCTTTTACATTATCACATTTAATACCTACAAAGCTTCTATGTAAGAGAAACTGCAATTATTTCCAAGACAGAGAGAACCAAGATGCAAAGATATTCAGAGAGACTTCTGCCAAATTGTCTTAGGAAATCTTGCCAAGAAATGCCAAAAGACCTACATGAAGACAATTCTAATGACCACAGAATGCTATCCAACTGAACCTATACTTTCAGGAGACCCAGCTAATGACTATGCTTCATAGGCTCTCCCACACAAATCAACACAGGCACAAATGTATTCACTGCACCGATATTTACTAAAAACTCTGAACTGCACATTTTTCTAACAACTAATATAGTAGCGAAAAATGCAGAGTTGTTGCTTTCTGGACCTTATGTTCCAGTTGGAGGAGACAAAGACATGAGTAACTCCATTTACTATCATGACAGAAATTACAAGTCTGGAAGTAGAGAAAGGTAGAGAGGACAATTTTGATATACTGATGAAAGTAAACATCTGGACAGTAATCCAAAGATCTGAACCAAAAGCAGTCATGACATGAACCTCACAAGGGAAAGTAAGGAGCAGGGCTGACACAGAAATGATATAGATGGACTATAAGATCAAGAGAGGGCCAGCCCGTGAGGGACACAGGGGCAGATGGGGCAAAATAAACTGGAAGCAAAGATTATGTCAGACATTGTGATTCAAGCCATGCATTTTAGAGTTTATTCTATTTTTTTAAAAAAAGAAAGCTTTTGGGAGAGTAAGAGAGTGGTGTTATTGCTCAATGGTATTGAAAACTTTCAGACACTACTATTTATTCACATCCCTCAATTACTTGGTGTGACTCATATATTTACATGAATCTGCTGTGGTTTTAAAGTCTCTTGAATTCATCTCAAGACATTTCAAATTCTTTCAGGAGTAGTAGAGGTAAATACATTATAAATACACATAAGCACACAGACACACAGAAACTTCCTCATTAACTACCTCAATTTTAGCAATACATAAAGGGCAATCAGTTTTTCTCATTTTAATTAAGAAAGAGCATATGAAAACTTTAAAACCACTTAAAATTATCATTTGGTCACTAGTCATTACCTTAGTTGTTATTAGGTTACTTTAAGATGGCTACAGTAATTAAAAAAATGAAATTTGAATTAATTTAAATGTGAATTTAAATAATCACTTGAGAACTGGTACCAAAATGAAAAAATATACATTGAACTTCAAAAGAAAAAAAAAATAATATAAGGACCTAATTTCATTCTTTTGCATGTGGATATTTAGCTTTCCCAATACCATTTATTGGAAAGACTATCATCTTTTTGTTTTCTGTATGGCCTTGTTGAAAATTAGTTGGCTGTATATGCTTAAGTCTAATTCTAGAGGCTCTTCCTTATGTTTCATTAATCTATGTATCTCTTTTTATGTCCAGTGCCATATTTTTGGATTACTATGGCTTTAAAACATTGTTATTGGTCAGGCACTGGGGGTTCATGACTGTAATCCTAGCCACTCAGGAGGCTGAAATCTGAGGATCATGTTGTTCAAAGCCAGCCCAGGCAGGACAGTCTGTAAGACTATCTCCAATTAACTACCAGAAAAGCAGAAGTGGTGCTATGGCTCAAAGTGGAAAAGTGCTAGTCTTGAGCAACAAAGCTCAGGGAAAACACTCAGGCCCTGAGTTCAAGCCCTACAACTTACACACATATACACACATACATACATACACACACACACACACACACACACACATATTCACACATACACACACATGTCACTGTGGCTTGGAATTCTATGCACTGTTACTGCAGCACTGTCATGAATGTTTGGTTTTGGTTTTGGTTTTTTGGTGCCATACTGGGCTGTGAAATCACGGCCTTGGGTTCCTACTTGGCTTTCTGGCTCAGGGTTGGTGCTCTACAACTTACAACAAACTACATGAGAGAAACATCTTCAAAGTTCCTCCGAATGCTGCTTTACTTATGTATGTAATTTTCAAAATTAAAGTGTTCACATTTGAAACTGTCTTCATGTGTTCTGACTTTTCCAGATTGGAACATCCAGTCTGGAAGATGTTGAAAATCACTACAAATCACACTGATAACTGTCCCTGCCATGAGTGGATACCTGTGTTCACCACATTTCTATCCCACTCTCCCAAAAAGGGTCCACTTGCCTGCAGGGCTCACAGCTGGCTCTGCAGGAAGCTCTGTCGTTGACAAAATTCTAATATTAAACTAAATATTCTGCTTCAAATTGCATGTTTCAAAGTGCTACAACCTGAGTATTAATTTGTAGTTTATTGGGATTCCTAGAAATATAGTATAGCACTAAAGATAAGTCAAACAAATAAACCCTAAGCTCAAAGGTCGTACTTGTTACTAATACAGGAAATCTACATAAGTATGCTTCACTATAATAAATGCTATTCCTACTAATACTGGATACTGCCATCATTGAGAAAAAAGATCTTAAGAACACAACTCCTGCCAAACAGACAGAAAGTGGATTTCCATTTAAGCTTTACACACAAATTGCCAAGTAGTCAATTTCACCATGGTCTAAGGACCTATCCCAACAGAGTCTCCAGGAAGTGAAGTTCTAGACTTAAACCAGATGTCTCTTCCCAGCCAGAATGTAAGGTGTATAATGATTTTATACACACCTGCATTCCCAGCATGTTGAAAAGTGTGCTCACAGTAAGAACTGGCTAAATGGAAGAATTGGTTATGTGGCAGGATTTGGAGGGCCAGGACTTGAGGCCAAGTCTTCTGACTCCTGAAATCCATTCATCTTTTCTTTTCTTTCTTTTTTTTTTTTTGGTCCAATCTTTACTAGGAAATATCCTATATATTCAGATAGACTAATGTGAAACAAACTTGCTGTCAACAAATAAGCCTAAGAGAAGGAGGGGACACTAAAAGAGTTGTAGTTACAAAATCAGAGAACTGCCCACAGCTAGACACAGAATGACCAATGTAAAGCAAACAGCAGCAAGAAAAATGGCATGACATGAAAAAGACCAAGATGGATGGCTAATCGTAATAATTAGCCAAAAGAGGTCAACAGTAAGGAAAACTTTCTAGATCTTGAAAACATTTCTATAAAACATTGGTATAAAAAAATCAAGACTCTGTGCTAAATAAAAAATACACGTTTCCTTTCATGAGAAGAAAAACAGTTTGGTTAAGAAAAGAGATATTCATTGAAGGTATCTGTATTTGTAATTCTATTCTTTCTCCTTCTCAAAGAAATGAGGAAATACAGAAATGTGGCAGGTTTGAACCCATGTTTGTACTCCAGGACAGGCTGATGAAATCTCTCCTCCCCTTCCCACAAGCGCCCAGCCCTCCTCCCACCAAGGCTTATCACACAGACAGTATCAATGACAACTAGATCACATCAAGGGACAAGGACTGATGGTACAAAGAGACTGGGGAGACAAACCACCACTAACCTAGTACTCTTACTTTGTTGTTACTCTGATTATTAAAGTAAACCGAATGCCCACACTATGGACTCAATGTGCTCCCAAAACTCACGCGCTGAAATCTCAATCCCCAAATTCATGAAAATAGTATGTATGGTGGTGCAGGTCTTTGAAGATAATCAGATTAGATGAAGTCATGGAGATAAAGTTTCCATGATGCGAACCATGGATTTTTAGGAGGAAGAAGAGAGATCTTAGCTGGAACATGTGCTCTGTCTTAACACATGAAACCCTCACCAAGTTATGACATATCTCAGGAGGCCCCCCAGCTCTGCCAAGCAGATGCTAGGGCCATGACAAGGACTCCTGAGCCTCCACCTCTGTGAGTAGAACACTATATCTACCTACAAATAGAAAATGGACTAATTAATCAGCCTCCTGTCTGTGTTTGTTTGTTTTCTATGTATCCAAGGCTTGCTTTGGACTTTCAATCTTCTGCCTCAGGCTCCTGTGTACTAGGATTATAGAAATACATCACCACACCCAGCTTATTAATATCTTAAATGCTTATTTCATGGGCACTTCCAAACATAGGCAGGTATGATATCTTTTAACTAAGGGATTCAATAAATATCCTGCTCACCAACTGATCCCCCCTTAAACATCAGCTCTTTATTGCAATCATTTGGTTAACAGAATTGACACAGCCTCCCTATGTTGTGACTGGCAAGAGTCTAGAAAACAACAGTATAATCATGGCTGCTTTTCTTTACATCTCTATTATCACCCTTCATTGCAGAATTGTTGTTAAGAAGTAACATTCTTCACTCAGTCTGCAGATAAAATTTACAATTCCAAACATCCTAGTAGAAGTATTTTCCCATGGTGCTGGAAGTAAACACCTATTTTTTTTTTACCTTTAAGAACAAATTTTTCATATTATAAAATCCATTTGTTTCTTTACTTCAATTTAGTATATTTGAGAAGGTTTCTGACTTGGTTCCAATTATAACAATTCTAAAAAACAAAAGATCTGTATAAATACCAATTGTAGATGATTCTGATTTCCTTACAAAAATTGTCTTTTGAAAATATTTACTTATGGGTAGATCATCTTTGTTTTGTGCCAAACTTTGAACTGAGAGTTTCACACTTTAAAAATTGGCTTGCTTGCCAGGCACCACCGGTGGCTCATGGCTGTAATCCTAACTACTCAGGAGGTTGAGATCTGAGGATTGTAGTTTGAAGTCAGATGAGGCCAAAAAGTCCCCATGAGACTCTTGTCTACAATTAACCACTCAAAAACCAGAGGAGATATGTCTCCAAGTAGTAAGTGCTAGCCTGGAGCAAAATAGCTCAGGAACAATATCCAGGCCCTGGTTCAAGCCCCATAACCTGAGGGGGGGTGAGGGGTGGGGAGAGGAAAGGGAGAGGGGAGGGGAGGGAGGGAGGGAGAGAGAGGGAGAGGGAGAGGGGGAGGGAGAGGGAGGGAGAGAGGGAGATTAGCTTACTTTCTCATGGCTGGTGCTCTACTGTTCGACAAATTTCTCCAGTCTAGCATTTTGCTTGTTAATTGGAAATAAAATTTCTAGAACTTTTCCAGCCCAGCTGCCTTTGAACTTTGAGCTTCAGACCTTAGCCTCATGTGTAGCTAGATTTATAGGTATGAGCCATATGCACTTAGAAAATGATGTTGACAAAGAATCATAACTTTACAATAGTTTACACTGGTGAATAGGTAATTAAATCACTACACTGAAATGTTAATGGGCAAATGCAATTCTAGGAAGTTTTTACATTATGTTACTTTATTTTTACTAATTTTAAGTTAAAATAAAAAGCCCACTGTGAAAATGAAGGTATTCTGTAAGCCAGGCCCAAAGAAACATAGGTCCCATGGTTTCCCTTATTTGCAATAACTAGTATATGTCAGAATCAAGCAGAAAAGGTCAGAGAAGTTGATGTTAGGGAAATGAACCCTAAGATATGTATTCAAATGTTTTTTTTCTTTCATGCAATTGTTTGTAACACATTTATAAGATTATTTCTTTGTTGCTTTATATGTCCCTCCCCCATGGTATAACCACTATTTTCACTGTATTTGATGTCGGTATAATTTGGGGGGGAAGGGAAAAAACAAATCGTTTAAATAGGGATACAGGTGGACCCATTGCAACAATGAGATGTACAAAACGTTATGACGAAAACGAACTTTACAACTTTGGTGGGGAAGAGAGGAGGATTGCGGGGGGGGGGGGGGGGGGGGGGGGGGGCGGCAGATGGAGGATAAGAAGGGATGGGAAGGGGAAACAAAGGAGGAGGCAACAATGCTTGATAAGAAATGTGCTCATTATCTTGCCCATGTAATTGTAATCCCTGTGTACAGTATTTTCACAATAAAAAAAAAAGAAAATGAAGGTATTCTGTATATTTCCTGAAATGTAGAAAGTATTTACATGAATACTTAAGAAGTAAATTATAAACTATCTTCAACAGAACATTAATACGTAACTTAAAATACTTAAAAAGCTCAGAGGGACAAAAAACTCACAATAATGGAAAATAAACATCCAAAATAATCTTAAGATCATAATATTAAAAGACAATGATTAAAAGTCTGAGTAAATTTTTAGAAGTTATAATAATTGTGTTGCTGTGATACAGAGAGGATTTTTCTTTTCATTCACTTATCAAGACAAGTGTTCTTGAGTAATATTTCTCTAATTATAAATAAGTCAGATAAAGTAAGTGTAAGGAATGCTAATGGTATTAAGGGGGAATTGTGTGATGGAGCAAACAGTCTGTTCAACAGGAAAAAAAAATGTTAGTTGATGCTACAGCTTTGTCTCAGCCCTGAAAATTGTCCTCCACATTTACATCCTCTTTGTTTTTTGTTTTTTCTTTTTCTTTTTGGCAGCATTGGGAATCAAACTGGAGTTTCAAACATGCTTAGCAAGCACTCCGCAGCTGAGCTACCACCCCAGGGCCTCAAAACAGTAAGAATCTCCATTTTCCCTTAACATATTCCATGCTCTTCTCTGTACATACTGAATCTCAGAATTGTTACCATAATGTGTACATAAAAAAAAGACTGGTGAGACCACAGAAAACCTGCTATTCCAGTAACATTAATTCCTTGGGATGAAATCTAAGATTCACTCCAAGTACAGACCACATTCCATCTCACAAATAGTTCTAGCTAGTTTCCCATTTCCCTAGCACAGCAGGGTTGTGTTTAGAGAGGGGGTTAGTTTGACATGAAAAGATAACTCAGGAGTCTTCTATTCATTTCATTCCCTAAACCAGGAGAAATCAAAATGTAAACAGACAAATAGTGAAAACAGCTAATGTTACCAAACATTCTGGTTCTGTTTGTTTAAAGTGAGAATGTTTGTTCAGAGATTATTAAATTTGCTGGTGGGGTGAGGACTTCACAGGAAACAAGTTCATTACACTGAGAACATAATACAAGAACTTGTTGATGGTATACCAAGCAAGAAAAAAGAAATGCATTATAAAGCCCAATTCAATTGCCCATCATTCATCTAATCTTTTAGATGAACATACAATATTTTAAAATATGTTTTAAAAGTTAATAACAGCTTGTTTTAAAGATGAATGGTGAGCTTTCCAGGCACATGGCACAGAGAAGCAGTAACTCACTTGGTAAACAAGCGCTGACTGAATGCCAATTACTCCATGGCATTTTATGAATCAGGCTACAAACAGAATGACAGAGAACAAGGACTAGTCTCCAGACTTCTCAGAGCCAACCTTCTAACAGAGAAAATCCCATGCCAGGAACAAAAAGACAATGGGAAGATGCTTTCGGGCAGTTAGTCAATAAGTATCCAATGGATGTCTATGAAAATATGGGCACTTTGACAAGGACTGAAAAGCTGTCCTCCTGAGGATAAACATTTAAATAATAATGTGGACTTTATTGAAGCAACAGTATAAGTAAATCAAAAATCACAACTCTAAATATGAAATGGTAACTGTGCTAAATTAATACAGCAGAGGACAGGGAAGCAGAAGGCTGGATCACCAAGGACTGCATGCAGACTAGGAACAGCAGATTGTGCTGTTTTGCAGTGGAATCTGATGTGTGTGGTGGTGGTGGTGGTGGGTGGGGGGAATTGAGTATGTAAAGGTAAGACATTCCAACAACATACCTATATGAGAGGGAGTGATAAGTATGCAGTTCAGTGGAAAGAACTGAGTTGATAAAGAGAGAGATGGCAACAAAGACCAGATTATCATGATTATTATGATTATGTGAGCCTCTCCCTATCTTCTGCATTCTCTCCCCCCGCCTTTTCCCTAGAGTAAGGGGTGGGCTGGGAAGTCCTAGGGTTCTGATTCAGGACCTTGAGTCTGCTAGGTAGGTGCTTTACCACGTGAGTCACACTTCAGAACTTTTCTGCTTTAGTTATTTTTTGGGTAAAGTCTTGTGTTTTTTGCTAGAGCTGGCCTTAAGACAATGATCCTCTCTCCTACAGTTCCCACATGATTGAAAAGAGCCATAAAAAGTCTTGACCATTATTGAACCTCTGTCTAATGTTCTTGAAACACAACTAACCTGGAAGTGATGATCATACAATCATCATTACTTTTCAGGAATGACTATATTGTTTTTCTGCAGAAATCTGAACAAGTCTTATCACTTTCTGTAAGTTGTTTCTTTTCTGCTCCCTTACACTGAGGTAAGTATCTTGTTTATTGATTGTTAGAATGAAAATAAATACTTTTTTTATTCTTCAAAAAAAAAATCTTGACCATTAATGAGGTCTTACTCATTTTCTACCCAACCTAGCCCTGAGCTGCAACCCTTCAGATCTCTGCCTCCCAAGATGAGATTACAGATGGGAGTTATCTCAGCCAGCTACTAACATCTCTCTTAATGAGAAAACCTACATTGTATTTTTGTAGTAAAATGAAAAGGTTAAAATGACTTGACAGTCTCATGAGCAATAAAGAATATTAGGACAGCTACAAATAACCTAGAAATAGGATTAATCTGATTAATCACGTAAGATTTATCTTTTAGTCCACCAAGTGAAAGCTTACCCCAATGATACTTAGTCCTTTGAGGTAGTCCTGGCGGGGCTGGGCTTGAGGAACACAGCCAGCAAGCACTACTTTTTTGTTCTCCTCTTGAGCTTTCCTGAAAAAGGGAAATAGAAAACAGTCAATTCTTTCACTCACAAGAATATTCTTGGAAGCTACTGGTGCATATAAGCCCTCAAAATAGTAATAAACCCAGCCAGCAGATGAGGACAGCTCCTCTTACAACTCATTAAGATAGGTAAGACTTCCACACTATATATTGACTTATACCACCAAAGGCCATGTTGACAACACACCTAAGATTGTCTTCCATTATTATGTCAGTATAAAACAACCACTCAGAAATGGCAAGGATATGAATCATTCTTGAAAACTACATTTTCCAGAGAAACAGGCTTACCCTTCAAACAAGTCGCTTATTTTAAAATTCAAAGAAATGTGCATACTTTCTTAGTCTTTGGCCAATATATAAAACAAAAGGTATATTTCAAAAAAAAAAAAAAGCTTAACCAAGAAAAATAGATACACTAAAGGTATAATATCCCATGTCCTTAGAATTCCTGAATCTTTGTCCCGCTAGGCAACCTACAGTTATTGGTCACTTGTGTTTACTAAAGACACCAAACCATCCCTCACATATTCAAAAATAAATATATAAACAGAATTGTATATTATATATATTGTATGCACAAACATATATATGCATATTTTATTCAGTTATACACAGGTGACTTTTTGAGAAAGTATTTCTCAAATATGAAAACCTACATGAAATGCTGCTGATCACAAATATGGTATATAACATGTGAACACTGTCATATATTACAGACTGTGGTAGACATTTTGCTCCAGGGAAGTTAGAATGAACTTGTGACTTTGAAATTATGTAATCATTTAATCACAATCAAAAAAAAAAAGAACCTCGGGGAAGGGAGGGAGGAAGGGGATGGTAGGGGGAAAACAACGGAGGGGGGTAACAATGTTCAAGAGGAAGTGTACTCATTACCTCACTCATGTAACTGTAACCCTCTGTATAGTAGCTTTACAATAAAAAAAAAAAAAGAAAACCTACATGAAAATATATGGTCAGTTGTATAAGTATTTTCACATCAAATGTTATGGCTTGGATCTCTCATAATATCTGAAGGCTCCAGCATTGAATGAAGGCTTGGTCCCAAATGGAAACATGTTCACAGGGCTCTGGGAAATTATTGGATCATGAGGGTTCTGACTTCACTGATGGCTTCATCTACTAATGGCTTCATAATCTCTTGGACTCCTCTGAGATGATGGAAATTTAGGAGACAAAACCCTAGTTAAAAGTAGTGTGTTCTTGTCCCTGGCCCTTTCTTCTTTTCTTTCTTCCCACCTTTTACCTACTCCCTTTCTCCCTATATCTGTTTGTCTGTCTCCTCACTCTACTCCTCTTCCTGCCCACATGAAGTGAGCAGCTTTATTCCACCAACAGCTTTGCTGCCAACAATAAACAATATGTGGTGCAACCTCTGAAACTATGTACCAGCACAATCTTTTCTAGATGCTGATTTTCTCAAGTATTTTGTCAGAGTAATGGAAAGCTATCACAGACAAACAGAAAAAGTAGAAATATTGGTTCAAAGGTATCACATCTGGCTATTTTATCAAGTATTTCTTTATTGAAGAGGGATTGGGGCATACACTCTATAGGAAGATTATTTACTTGTTCACAGGCGCACATGTACTGGAAGATACTGCTGGAAGACAGTAGCTAAATGTAGAACTTTTATCTTTTCCTACAAGTTCACATACTTTACCTACCTTAAAATTAAATTCTTAAGTTTTCAACACTTTGACAGGCTGCATCCTACGCACCTAGGTCCCTACCAATCTCTAGGCCTCTGAAACCCACTGAGAAAGCTGAGGTTATCTGCGGTCCAGTTTCTGACTTTAATTTTGGACTCTAGTCCCACCAAATAAGAAGTCTCTATACCTGGGACTTTCTTGTCTTTTGCAACCTTTTCTAAAGAACTAGAAGCCAACAAAAATGTGAGATTAGTTGGACCTGCTTTCTGTGATCAGAAATCACCTCATTTCTTCTGGAAAATACAAAGAGAAGGATGAAAGTAATGAATAGACAGAATATAAATCACTTCTTTAAGAGCACCTGTAAATCTTCCATTTCAATGACTTCCTAGAGTACTTTCATATAATTCTCCTAATTAGAATCCTGAAAACACTTGTAAATGAAATTTCCTTTTTAAAAAGAAATCTTAGTTTGATCAACTGCATAATACATCTAAGAGAATTACTGCCTGGCTCAGCCACATAGTTTTACCTTTTTATCAATACTAAGCACATCACAAATATTTCTCTTGTAGCAAATGTGAAAAGCTTTTATCAAATGAAAGCATCTTTCCATTTTCATTAACAACCTCTACAAGGAAGTTAACATCCATTGTTGGACGTAAAAGCATAGCTATATAACACCTAGCTAGAGTCACTGGCAAACATCCAAGACAGACTCTGAGATCACTAATAACTAAATCCAAATAAAAAGCCTGTTTCCTATAAAGTGAAGTCATTCAATTACTTAATTAGGAAGCATGTCTCAGACGTTATAGTGAGTGCTTAATGACACAGAAATGAGGAAAACCAGTGCCTTGCACTCAGCAAACTTATATGTCATATAATGGAAACATCATAAAGACCATAAACAACATCAAGTAAGATGCTTTCAGTGACAGAGAGATACACAGGTAACATACCAGGAAGGCAAAGGACAAGCACAGACAGAAAAGGGCTAAAGCAAGCTTCATGAAGAAATCTGGGAGGATTTTTACCAGCAGAAAGGACTAGGATGGAACGGATACACAGGATAAGACAGGAAGGAGAAAGCAGAGGAGAACACTAAACTCTAGAAGAGCTTGCAATTCACGGATGACTTTCAGGAGGTCAGAAGAACACAGAAAATTAAGAAGAAAGGTTCAACCTAGATGCTAGATTTAATTATTTATTGGGCATTATTCTGAGCTGCTACTGAATTTGGCTTTAAAATGGTATGGCAGACCATATCTACAGATCTAAACCAAAAATCATAGCCTCGTCAGGAATATTAATGACATCATTTTGTGTAACCAAAAAGAGCAGTGAAAGTTTTAATATAAACTCTTTGAATACTCTTGTTCTAAACATTCTCTTTTTAAATTCTGTTCTTTTACATTAGTAAGCTTTAGTCAGTTTTTCTTCTGAAATATACCTATCAGACAGTTTAAAAACCCTTTTGTCCTTCAGAACATGATAAGTCCTTCAGAACTTATAAGATAATGCCTTAAGAACATTTAAAATAGTATGAATGTCTTCTTTTTCAGGTAGGCCTAAAATGTTAATTAAAATAAAAACTGGACATAAAGTTAATTTGATATAATAGCTTATATTTTCTTGAAACATTTTTCTAAATTAAAAAGTTACACTCTTGTCTAGAGTACTAACCTGAGTAATGTAGACATGAAAAAATCATGCCCTTTTCTGAGAATCAAACGCAAGAAATAATTTGTACAGAATCTTAAAATTTACAGCATTACATTACTGATGGTACACCAACACCACCCCTTTATTTCAATAAGAAAAGTGAGATTCAAAAAGATGTGGTGACTGAGCTAGAGTTAATGACAGAAGTAAATGAGCATCCAGATGGCCTGCTTCCATGGCCATCACTCCCACTGAGGCCCCTGAAGGACCTGGCGGGGGATCAGCAGGGAGGCAAGGCTGCTGAGACCAGACTCCTGCTCTATCCTCCACTCCAAACTATGGGTTGCCATCTGCCTTGTGTAGCAAGGGTCTGTGAAATACTTTGAAGAAAGATTTCTTGTGGCTTTACATTAAAGAGTAAAAAGTGACAATAAGAATAGAAACTTCATGAAGAGGTTAAGAAAACTTGGCTCATTATAGAAAGGTGTTTCAATGAGATGCACAGATTAAAAAAAAACAAAACAGCTATAAAAGCAAAGGGATAGGGGAGGAGAAATGATGGAACCAAAGACAGTGGGGCTGGGATAAAAGTAGAAAGCTGTAGCAATAGAAACCAGAAAATGTGCCTGTGGAGATTCCACATTGGGTAAAGGATCAGACACATGGTGGGGGGGGGGGGGAGGGGGGGTGAGTGAACAGAGAAACATCAGAGGACTTGAGCAGCTTCCATGGCTTAAAAGAGAACCAAGTGCTGACAATGGGAATGATACTATCTCTAAATCCTGCCAGGCAAACTGCTGAAGTCGCCCTCCAAGAAGTTAGGAAAGTGACCTTCCCCAGTTCTTTGGCAGCGGGCAAGAAGAAGATGTCCTGATAATCCGGACAGATTGGCTGCTGTTGACTATCGTCAGTGGGCCCTTCATAATAAGCTGAATTGAGATTGATTAAGCATGAGTTTGATTCCCTGGGCCCACTTAACTCTGAGTCAACCTACAAAATCAAGTTTCTGAGACTGCAAAACTAAGGATTCTACCGTGAAAAAACTGGTGCATCTAATTATGTCAACTAGTTAAGCCTTCTTACCTCTGTAATATATGCTTCTATTTCAATCCTTAAGGATAATTCAGTGTATATACCATCAGCTTTCTTTTTTTTTTTTTCCCCTGTCGTGGGACTTGAACTCTGGGCCTGGGCTCTGCCCCTCAGCTCAAGGCTAGCACTCTACCACTTGAACCACAGTGCCACTTCCGGTTTTCTGGTGGTTTATTGGAGATAAGAGTCACAGTCTTGCCAGGCGCTGGTATAGCTGGGTGCTGGTGGCACATGCCTGTAATCCTAGCTACTCAGGAGACTGAGATCTGAGGATCGTGGTTCAAAGCCAGCCTGGGCAGGAAAAGACTGTAAGACTCCTATCTCCAAAAAAAAAAAAAAAAAAAACACAAGAAAACCGGAAGTGGCGCTGTAGCTCAAGTGGTAGAGCACTCGCCTTGAGCTGAAGAGCTGAGGGTCAACGCCTAAGTCCAGAGTTCAAACCCCATAACTGACAAAAAAAAAAAAAAGAGCCATGGTCTTTCCTGCCTGGGCTGGCTTTGAACCTTGATCCTCAGATCTCAGCCTCCTGAGTAGCTAGGATTACAGGCATGTGCCACCAGCACCCAGCTATACCATCTGCTTTCTAAAGCCAATGGTTTAAGAGTTCAGCATCTTCTAAATGCTAAAGGATATATTTGCTTTACAAATTCAGCACAGAGCCACTTATGCCATGTAATGGCAAAGCCATCAACAACAAGACCATCCTTCCATTTATTTTTCCTAAAAATCCTAGGACTATTCTAACAAATTTCACTCTCATATTCAATCCATCAGCAAATCTTGCTGATTATACCTTGGGAATATATCCAGCTTCAATCACTTTCACCACCACTGCCTCAAACCCCTGGTCTAAGTTATTAACAATGCCCAGCTGCCTTCCATCTTGCTTCCACTGAAGTTTAGTCTCAGCATAGCAATCACAGCAGGCTTCTTAAAATAGAAGCCAGAGCATGGCATCCACTCATTCAGGTCTTCACACAGACCATCATCATCTTACTAGGATTGAGAATTAAGACCTGAAAAGCCTGTAAGGCTCTTCAATTGTCCTGGTACTTCTAACTCCTACTATTCTTTCCATACTCATTCTATTCCAGAAACATAGCCTTCTACGTGTTCTAAAAAGACCCAGTCAAGTGTCCACACTAAGCTTATGAACCAGTGTTTTTCCCAGTGGCATGTCATCTGCCCAATGCCTACAAGGCTCCCCTCCTCTCATCTGCTAGGACTCTGTTCACCTATCCTCTTTCCCTCCACTATTATTCTCTACAGCACCAACATCTGGTTCTCTGCCTTATTTCTTTACACCTCTCAGCTGCTCCTCTAATATGAAATACTGTTATTTAATGTTGTAAGTCTGTCTCTACCCCTCCCCCAAATTCAGTTTCCATAAAGACAGAAGTTTATGTGTGATTTGGAACACATGGGTATTGCCAGACTTAGGTTCATCTAGCCTACCATGCTTTAGTAGCAAAAAGGAGCAAGGGAACTATAAAAGTACAACCATGAGATATAGCTGCAGAGACACAAGAGGGACCACCACACTCATTGGTAAAGTGGGGTTAATAACTGATTAGGAGTAAAGGCTGGAGCCAGGATGCCTAAGTTTTAATACTGCCCCTGATGTTTGCTAACTGTCACCATAAGGGAATTACTTGACCTCTCTACGCTTCAGTTTCTTTATCTCTAAGAGTTCCTACCTCCTAAGGCAGTGGTAAGAATTCATGGACAAAAACATTTTACAATGGCTAGGAACTTAGTAAATACTTGCTAGTCACAGTAGCAATATCACATAAGAGAATTCTGGAGACTTACAATGCTACATGGAAAGAAGTCTAAAATGTATGTATCATTTTAATATAAAAAGAAAGTATATGCATATGGAAACTGAAAGGAAATGTCCAAAATGTAAATAATGACTTCTTCTACTAGGTAAAGAATTAAGAAAATAATCCCCAACAACAAATCCACAAAGAAACAACTGCCCAATAAATAAGTGGGCTAAAGACTTAACAGAGAAACTTCTCTGAAGAAGAAAGAAGGATGGCCAATAGACACATGAAGAAATGCTCAACCTCTCTAGCCATAAAAGAAATGCAAATCAAAACAACACTGAGATACCACCTCACTCCAGTTAGAATGGCTATAATCAAGAACTCTAATACCAACAGATGCTGGAGGGGATGTGGACAGAAGGGAACCTTACTACATTGTTGGTAGGAGTGTAAACTTGTTCAACCACTTTAGAAAGCAGTATGGAGGTTTCTCAAAAGACTCCACATAGAGCTCCCCTATGACCCAGCAATCACACTTTTGGGCATTTACCTGAATGATCACAAACAAGACCATCTTAAAGCTACCAGCACAACTATGTTTATTGCAGCATTATTTACCATATCTAAGATATGGAACCAACCCAGATGCCCCTCAGTAGATGAATGGATCAAGAAAATGTGGTATATGTACACTATGAAATCCTATGCCTCCATCAGAAAGAATGACATTGCCCCATTTGTTAGGAAATGGAAAGACTTGGAAAAAATTATATTAAGTGAAGTAAGCCAGGCCCAAAGAAACATAGGTCCCATGGTTTCCCTTATTTGCAATAACTAGTATATCTCTGAGACAAGCAGAAACAGTCAGATAAGTTGATGTAAGGCGAAATGAACCCAAAGATAAGGACTCAAATGGTTTTTCTTTCTTGCTATTGTTTCTAACACATTTATAAGATTATTTCTATGTTGTTTTGTATGTCCCATCCCCACAGTATAACCCCTGTGTTCACTGTATTTGATGTTGGTATAATTTGTGGAGGGGAAGGGGAAAAACAAATCGTTTAAATAGGGATACAGGTGGACCCATTGCAACAATGAGATGTGCAAAACGTTATGTCGAAAAACGAACTTTACAACTTCTGGGGGGTGGGGGGCATGGGAGGGCAGGGATGGTAAGGGAAACAAAGGAGGAGGCTACAATGCTTGATAAGAAATGTACTCATTACCTTGCTCATGTAATTGTAACCGCTCTGTATGGTAATTTTACAATAAAAAACTTATTAATATAAAAAAAGAATTAAGAAAATAGATATTCCAACATGCTCTTAAAGCTTAACTTGAAAATAAGACAAGGAGCAAGAGCGTCCCCACAGCTCTGGGAATGCATTCTGACAACCCACTTCAAAGGAAATCACCCCCAGACCAAAAACAAGGTAGTAAAATATATGAGTCGTATGACTCCCTATCTCCCATCCTAACTTGCAGTAGTAACCTCAAAGAGGTTCCCCAACATTACTAGAGCTCCTCTTGGAAAGTGGATTTGGTCAAATGAATAGATTCAATCGAGGTGGTAAATGTTTCACACAGTATCTCTTGTAGGCAGTCATGTAATTCTGCTTTAGTTCCTCAAAGGCAGACAGTCCATTAACTCGAAATTTCCTGTTTAATCAATGAATACAATTCATTGTTTTTATTATATTCAGCATCCAAATAGCTTCCACTTATTAATCAAAAAGGTATATTCGCTACACTGAGTTATATTCCAATTTATGACCAAATTTGTGGTCTTGTTTGTAAAATCTTGACATGCTGACATTTCCCTATTATAGACAATATAGTGAATCTAACTGAACTGGTAATTGATTGTCTTAGATAATCTCTGTGCATATAAAATCTCAGCTGTGTACCAGACATAGGAGACTTTCTAACCTTGTCATTTCATTTTATAAAAAGGAAACTGAGGATTAGAAAGATTTAATAGCTTGCCCGAGGTCACAATAAAGACAGAGCCATTACTTCAAGCCATCTATCACTGCCCTTTGCTTCAATACAATAATGCCCTAAGCCAAGGGTTACAAGATCCATAAGGCTGTGTGTCCCTATCATAAATAATCTCACAAAGGCCACATATATGGATTCATTTCTTTCTTTACTAGGTTTCAGCTATTACTTCTCAAAGTCAGTTTCTAATTTCTCTACTCAATCTACTTGTCACCATTTCCATCCCTAAGAAACTTTCTAGAATAAATGATGAAAATCAACAACTTCATTTGCAAACTGATTAATGAAATATTTACTTTGTGCCTAATATATGTGTGTACAATGCATGGTTAATGGACCACCAGATACCAAGAGGAATTTGTGCTTCAAGGAACACACATGAAGCTGAAAAACCTCTCCCAAATTTAGAATATGTAAACTGTACAGAAATACAAACGAATACTTTCAGTAAGACTATCATCCACTTTTAAAAGAAATCTCTCAAATGACCCTTAATTACCCTATGTTTTTTAGTTATTTACTCATAACTTAGCTCCCTCAAAAAGCTCTCAACCTCCTTTCTTTTATCTACTGTGTTATACTACTCTATTCCCTTGGTTAATAAAGTACCCAAGCTTGAACTTCTAAGTGCCTCTGTGAGTCACATTTCTTTATGAACTGTTAAATGCACTATTAGTAAGCAAGAGGAGTTCTCTTCCTCTATCTTCTACAGTCGAAAGTTCAATGGAATTTTGTGAATTTCCAGACATTTAAAATTCACAGAACATTAGTATATGAATCAACGGTTTCTTTCATGTTAGGAAGGTGAAGCTCTCTTTTCTCAAAAGGATTACCATCAACAAATAACCTCAAGTATATGGTATGTTTTATTTCTAATATGGAGAATATCCCCATAAAATAAAAAAGCAAATATCTGCAATTAACTCCCTGTTCCTAAGAACAATATCCTGATACTGAACTCATAGCAACATTGTACAGACAAAAGCCTTCTAGAGAGTAAAGAACAGGGAGAGCACTTGAGGGCACATCAGTAGCCCTCAAGAAGGCAATGGCTGAGAAAAGAACCACCAATCAGCCACTGTACTGACTGTTTTGTCATCCAACTATTGTACATTAATCACTAGAATGACTACAATTAATACGTTAGTTAATTAATTAATACTCTGGGGTAAAAGAAAGGAAAGATTACAGGTTGAGTTCCAATAATAATTGACTGAATAGGATAAGCAGGTAAGAAAGTTCTATTGCCTTCTAGCTTTAAAAAAATATTGAAGGGAAATGCATTCTTGGACTTATTTCTACCTCCATGGACCTCAATACTACTAGATCTCAACCTGGTTTCTGGTAGAAGACACACTCAAATTTAGAATTAATGATAAGTTCTTAAAATTTATAAAAGATTATGAGCATAACTGTTACAAACTTTTTAAAATAAATTTTCCAAAGTCACTTTTCAAGACGTAATAAACGTAAAAGCTGGCCTACTCAAAGGAGCAAGAGAAAAACCCTTTGTTATTAAAATAATAAACTACAAAGTAGCAAAACAAGTGTCAGTAGAGCCCTTGGGAAGATAAGAATAGGTAGGGTTGTTTCCTTGGGCCCTACATTCTGGGTGAAATTAACTTCCTTCCAAACAGATTCAATGGACTTCAGTAGCTCCTCTGGCATAGATAGAGAGTTCTTACTGAAGGGGAGGGGCAGCAGGCAGAAAGGAACGGGATGAAAGGACACTTAAAAACTCATGGTTTTCTTGAACTAGCTAATTTAGTTTGTATGGTTCTTATGGAAAAATATTTTAAACACTCTGCCTCAAATTATATTACACTAATCATTTCTGTAGACTTCTGCTCTACTAAACTATACGCCCCTTGAAGGCAATGCTTATACACATGACTCTCTTGATAGAACTTGGAGTGCATTGTCAAGAAATCTTTTCCAGATTAGTAAATGGAAGACATTCAATACCAGAAATGATCAGTATAATGAATTATTAACTAATATTGTCTATTACTAGAAAAATTACTAAAGTAAATTTATTAAATTTATGTGATAAGTAGCCAGACTTAGTCTCTCAAAGAAAAAAGAAAACACCATTAAAAGGGAATGTAGTCTTTTCATCAACTGAACTACAGATAATCAAATGGAATATATTTGATTAGTGCTACAACTTATCTGCATTTATATTTATGGTTAATCTTTTTATTTTCACAGATCAAATAAACCATTTTTATTTTCATAGTCAGCACAGACAAACCCAGGAAGCACCCTCCACTTCCAGTTGCAAAAGTACGGCAATTTCAATAAAATACTGCCTACAATCTCTGTGAAAATGCATTGGTATCTACCAAAAGAGGGGCAAAATAGTATCTTCCAGGAGTGATGGGGAGATGGACAGTATTCCTATCTGCAATGCCAGCCAGAAGACAAACATTAACATCAGCTCAAACTATCAACATTAAAAGCTCTGAGAATTGCAATTAGCAACATGTCCTAAACAAACCAAATTATACCACAATATGTAAACTATTAGCATCACCTATCATATGTCCACCACAGGGAAAATAAAGCTTAGCTAAATCATACAGAAAGGGAGTTGAGGTTGAGCCACCTAACACTGGAAAAGACCATTCAGTATGTCTCTTCCAGGTCCAATGCTTGTCTCCTTGAGAAACAGCTACAATAAAAAGTCTGTTGCCAATTGATGGTAGCTCATACATGCAATCCTAACTACTCAGAAGGCCGATATCTGAGGTTCAAAGCCAGTGGAACTTCTGACTTAACCTGCTGATAGTTAATGAGCAATCACTATGTACAGGGTATGAAATATTTGGGATCAAAAATTATCCTTGCTAAGCATAAAGAGTAAAAATTTGATTTAAATATACAATACTACCAATTATCCAACTATTTGTACAACACAGAGCATTCTTGAGATGCTTTGTAACTATGAGGACTAGTTTACATCTATGGTTAATTTAGAAGATCATTTCTCTCTGGAAATTTTTCTCAGAATTCTGACATTCAGTATTTCCTTTAAGTAACTATGTATTCTGCTGATGTACAGTATATCTTTCACAATAATATGTACAAATACGAGTGTAAGAGATAGAGGGAGAAACCCAACACTCTATTAGGCTAATGCTAACTCACTTTAGTCTCAGAACTACTAAGCAAAATACTATAAGTCATTTGGACACTTAAGCTGACTATTATGACATATATATTGCATTAAAAAATTCCTAATTTGAAGCTAAAAACAAAATAAATAGGCCTGAAAAGAAACAAGAGAATTCCACTTAAAATTCCTATATAAAAGTTGCTGTTAGACATGCACCAGTGGCTCATGCCTATAATCTTAACTGATCAGGAGACTGAGATCCAAGGATTGAGGATCAAACCCAGGCAAGAAAGTCCATGACACTCCTATCTCCAAATAACCACCAAAAATGCCAAACGTGGAAGTGTGGTTCAAGTGGCAGGGCACCAGGCTTGAGCAAAAATGATAAGTGCCCAGGCCCTGAGTTCAAGGCGGGTACTGGCACCAAAACAAAAAACAAAAAACCCTGCCCTTGGTGGAGCAAGTTATAAAGTATATTGTGATCACAGCCTAATTTAAAATATCAAAACATGTTCATTGCAACAATATTTACTGTAGCTAAGATATGAAAACCCAGATGCCCCTCAGTAGACAAATGGATCAAGAAAATGTGGTTTATCTATACAATGGAATCTACTCATCCATCAGAAGAACAATACTGTATCATTGGTAAGGAAATGGAAGGACTTGGAAAAAACGACATTACACAAAGTAAGCCAGATCCACAGAAACATAGGTTGTATGGTTTCCCTCATTTGTGGCAACTAAACTGTACCTATAAATTTACAAGTAAACACACTGATACACTGGGATATAAATTATACGGGTCTCTAGACATTCACACAGATGAAAGGAAGATATGCATAGAAGCAGAACACAAAGGCTCAATAGCTATATGCATATGATCATATAAAATATTTTATGAAATGATCACCAAGAAAAGGAAACAAGAGGTTTTTTTGTTGTGGCTACTACTGCTGCTGCTGTTGTATTTGCTGTCTTTTCCTTTTGCCTTGTTAGTTTGTCTTTGGGAGAATAAAAGGGGTCACAGAAAAGGTGGAAGAAAGGATAAACAAATACAACAGTGATACTCACTAGACACTATGTGGAAAATGAACTATATGTCTTACGGGTGTGGATAGGAGGGGAAAACTGGAAGAGAGCTAGGGAAAGGGAGACATGGTTCAAAAAGAACTATACTCATTATGAGACTCATGTAACTGTAATCCCTCTGTACATCATCTCTACGATAACAATAAAACATTTAAAAAATAAAATTTAAATTTAAAAACCAAAAAGGGAAACATGAGAGTTCCATTATCTTCTAAGTATTTCTAAAAGGTAACATTAAATAACATAGTCTGAGCCCACAAAGGCCTGAGACAACCAAATGAACAGAGGCATGTGCCTTTACAACTCCCAAAAATTCAACATGTAAGACAAAAACATACAAATAAAGAACTAGGAAAGTAACACCCAGTTCATGGGCAACTTCAGTAAAGCATTTAAAAGCTGACATTTGCAAAGGAAACTTATGAAACAAAGGTGAAAGGGGTAGTCAATGCAATCTCCATAATTTAAAAACAGATGATAATTTCAGTACCCCTATCCTCACAGCATGTAGCTTCCAGAATAATCTATAAGAAGTACTCTCAGCCTAAAAGTGATTCTTATAAAAGGGTCTCTAAGAATTAGCATCATAACCAATTTAGCTGAACAATATCAACAAAGACTTAAACCTATCACAGAATTCAAAACCACACCTACAATACCAGCTAAGTTCTCTGTCCAAAAAGTATGGTGAATCCGCAGCTAAGCATGATTTGACTGTATTTGAATATGCAATGCATTAAACTCAGACCATGTAAAGTCCACAGGTGAAAGGTCTATGTTCTTTAAAAGGAAATCTTAAAGAAAACAAAAAAGTGAGCCGGACGCTGGTGGCTCACGCCTGTAATCCTAGCTACTCAGGAGGCTGAGATTTGAGGATCACAGTTCAAAGCTAGCCCAGGCAGGAAAGACCGTGAGACTCCTATCTTCAATAAAAAACTGGAAGTGGCGCTATAGTTCAAGTGGTACAGCACTCACCTTGAGCTGAAGAGCTAAGGGACAGCGCCCAGACCCAGAGTTCAAGCCCCATGACCAAACAAACAAACAAACAAAAAAGTGAAGGGAAACTTAAGAGACTGAGATTTAAGATATGTAGCATGTTTTTTAAATAAGCAGAATTTAAGTTTATTATCTAAAGTCTAACAATCATAAGCAAGGTACTGGTGGCTCATGCCTGTAATCCTAGCTACTCAGGAGGATGAAATCTGAGGTTCACAGTTAGAAGCCAGCCCAGCCCATCAAGAACATCCTTGAAAAGTTGTTTGTTTGTTTGTTTGTTTGGGGGGGTCAGTCAAGGGGCTTGAACTCCAGGCCTGGGTGCTGTCCCTGAGTCTCTATGTTCTCAAGGCTAGCACTCTACCATTTGAGCCACAGTGCCACTTCCAGCTTTTTCTGCGTATGTGGTACCAAGGAATTGAACCAGGACTTCATGAATGCTAGGCAAGCATTCTACCACTAAGCTACATTCCCAGCCCAGTCCTTGAGACTCTTTTTTTTTTTTTTTGGGGGGGGGGGTGGGGGTCAGTCATGAGGCTTGAACTCTGGGCTTGGGCACTGTCCCTCAGCTCTTCAGCTCAAGGCGAACTCTACCACTTGAGCCACAACGCCATTTCCGGTTTTCTGGTGGTTTATTGCAGATAAGAGTCTCATGGACTTTCCTGCTTGAGCTGGCTTTGAACCGTGATCCTCAGATCTCAGCCTCCTCAGTAGCTAGGATTATAGGCGTGAGCCACCTACGACTGGCTTCCTTGGGACTCTTATCTCCAATAAACTACTCAGAAAAAGCCAGTAGTAATGTTGTGGCCCAAATCGTAGAGCACTAGCCTTGAGCACAGAGAGACTTAAGGACAGCTCCCAGGCCCTGAGTTCAAGCCCCATGACCAACAAAAAGAAAAGCAAAGAAAAAAAAGAATAGTGGTCACATGTGGAGGCTGGGAGAGAGCTAGGGCATCCATGGGCAACCCTTTTCCAGACTGGCTAAATTTTTATTGCTTGAACTGGGTGATAGTTACAATAGGATGTTTGAATTAAAATACTTTGCCAACCTACGTATTTCTGTATAGCTTTTTCATAGTTTCATTCCACAATAAGATTAAAAATAAAACTGACTGATGTTAAAAAAAAAAAAACTACTCTAAAACTGAGAGATTTTCCAGCAAAGAAAAAGGAGAAGAGAAAACTGTGGCAACTGGCCTCTGAAGTCTTTTGAACCTTCCTATGTATCTCAGAAGCCACATAAAAGTGGTTTTAACCCATGGCACATAAACAGGATGTCACAGTTAGCTGGAAGAACCCCAATGCATGCTCTTGGGGGAAAAAATACTGCATATGGTCCTCCCACCAGCGCAGATGCAACTAGGATGACACTGGTAAGACCAACTAGAATTGTTATTAAAAGGATTTCAAAGAGCACATTTAATAGTTGTTTATTTGCTGCATTTTTGTGGCAATTAATTAAAACCTATTCTACTGAGAAGGGTGACAGGAAAATTAATAGCACAAAAAGACCCAGAACAGTCTGTCTGTTCTCCTGGGACATCATTACTTCCCCTTCTCAGAATAAGACTCTAAGCTTTAGGAAGGGTGTGCCATTTTAGATGTGCAATGTTCTCCAGGCTCTCATGTGGTAAAAGCCTAGTTCCCAGGGTGGTGAGAATGGCAGAAGTGTGGACCTTTGGAAGGTGCAACCTCATACAAGATCTAGGTTTGGGAGCTATTCCTTTTTTTTTTTTTTTTTTTTTTTTTGCCAGTCCTGGGGCTTGAACTCAGGGCCTGGGCACTGTCCCTGAACTTCTTTTGCTCAAGACTAGCTTTCTACCACTTGAGCCACAGTGCCACTTTTAGCATTTTCTGTTTATGTGGTATTGAAGAATCAAATCCAGGGCTTCAGGCATGCTAGGCAAGCAGTCTACTATTAAGAAATATTTGCAGCCCGCCGGGTGAGAGGAGGGCAGGGTTATCTCTGATGGTGACTATCGTACTCTACCATCTCCCCTCCTCCTCCTCTTTGTTCTTGCCTCCTGAGGCAAATGGTTGTGCCCAGCCACATTTCTAGCCACAATGTACAGCACTCTCATTGGCCCAAAGCAAGAAGGACAATCAATCTTGGAATGGAACCTCCAAAACTGTAAGCCACATTGAAACTTCCTTATGAAATATTTGTCCTACATACTTTGTTCTAGTGGTAGGAAGCAGACTAATACAGCATGGCTTCAGAAGGGAAATTCTACAGTGATTATTGAGAGGCCTCCATTCAGACCCTGGCTCTACCATGAACTGACAAAAAAAAAAAACTGAATCATTCTGGGTTCGGGTGGCTGATGCCTGTACTCCTACCTACCCCGGGGGCTGAGATCTGAGGATCACAGTTCATAGCCAACCAGGGCAAGAAAGTACCCAGGAGATTCTTATCTCCAATTAACCACTCAAAAAAATGGAAGTGGGGGCTGGGAAGGTGGCTTAGTGGAAGAGCGCTTGCTTCGCATGCATGAGGCCCTGGGTTCGATTCCTCAGCACCACATAAGCAAAAAGGAAAAAAAGCTGGAAGTGGCGCTGTGGCTCAAGTGGTAGAGCACTAGCCTTGAGCTGAAGAGCTGAGGGCCAGCGCCCAGGCCCAGAGTTCAGGCCCCACGACCGGAACCAAAAAAAATGGAAGTGGAGCTGTGGCTTAATTGATAGAGCACCAGACTTGAGCACAAAGAAGCTCAGGGACAGCACCCAGACCATGAGTTCAAATTCCACAACCAACAACAACAAAAAAAAGTGAATCAGTTCTTAGCCTTGATTTTCTTACAGAAAATTAAAATTTAATTGAAAATGAATACTGAAGGTTTTCCTACAACTAAGTATATATGCAGTTTCTGTTCAATTTTTTATATGTAGTCGATGCAAGAGAAAACTAGCTTTAGTCCACCTAAAAATTAATAAATGAAAAAAACAAAGTCACTTTAACAAGTTAAATTCTCTTTTTCTACCAAATTTCATATATTCAGATACTCTATATATCCATATATTCCATCTTCTATTTATCCACTTGTAAAATATGATAAGAAGGAAATTCTGTGGAATTTTTAAAATTCTGAAGCCCTGGGTTCGATTCCTTAGTACCATATAAACAGAAAAGGCCAGAAGTGGTAGCTCAAGTGGTACAGTGTGAGCCTTGAGCAAAGAAGTTCAGGGACAGTGCCCAGGCCCTAAGTTCAAGCCCCAAAACTGTGGGGCCTGGGGAGGGGGGGTGGGGAGCAGCTAATAAATTCCACTTCTTTTCTTTCATTCCCAGCTTTTAGCATGCAAATTTCAATATCATATATTAAAAGCACTACATATGAAGCACAATTCCCAAATTACTACACTAAACCTCTAAGAGACAGAAGTGAAATTCAAAGAAAGAAAATGTGTCTTAAAATCCCTCTGTACAACTTCTTGAAGATAATGGAGTAGGTGAAGGAGGAGGAATAAAATGAATGTCGCTGAAGATGAAAGACAACTGCAACTGTTCTGTAAATATGAAGAATTACTGTAATAACACGGAGGCTTCACTTACTATACCGCTTTAGGCTTTCACAGGACAATTTTCACATGCAGCATATGCTGCCTCATGCATCCTCATAAGTGAAAGGAGGAACTTGCAGAAGGAAAAGAATGCAGTTCAGAAGACTGGGCTAGAAATGGAGGAATGAAGGCTTGGAGCTATCTGGAAGCTCCTACATCACAGCAGGAAGCCATCTGAGCTTCCCAGGAATGAGATGTTTCCTTATATGAGACAAGTCCTGAAAGCAACTGGCACTGAGTGAGCAAATTTCACTTAATGAAAGTGTCCCCTTCTGCTCTATGGTGCCATCTGCAAACAGAAGGCAAGAAACACCAGTTTCTAGATTTCAAATTCCCTGTACTAGAAGCAAAAAGGTGGGAACTTCTGTTGTATGTCATGTGTGGCTTAGTGAAACTCAACTCTCCTCATGTTGATAAAATATATTTGAGCATATATTGCTTACCATCATAGCAACAACAACAACAACAACAACAACAACAAAACTAAGTGAAACACCTCAAGTCTCAGCAGATGACTTTGCCTACTTTAATGAGAAAATAGAAACAACCAGAGGGGGACTACTCTCCCTTCACACCTTCATATCTAACAGACTACCTGCTCAAGCCAAAATACTGTTCTGCTCTGTGTTAAAATAGATCAATTGCCCTTAATGTCATGTAAGTCTAATGTCTCAGATTATGCACTAGATTCCTAGACCTTCTGCCATGGTCTGTTCTGTAATTACCTCTTTTATCCTACCAAACACTGTTTTTGCTCCCTGATGGCTAAAACCAAACAGCATATAAATATGCAGAAACCGAAAATATAAAATAAAATCTCAGTACACAAGAGGATCATGAGATCAAGTACAACCTGGGCTAGTCAGTCTTAAAATGAAATAAAATGAGATGAAACAAAAACTCTTGTCTGGGCATACTATGCACTCTTACAGTCCCAGCACCCAAAAGACTGAGGCAGGAGGATCATGAGTTCAAGGACAACCTAGGCAACACAGTGAAACCCTGTGTCAGAAATAAATATGAAGCCAAACCTCTCTTAGGATTGTCTATCTCCTTCTACCTAGCTCTATCAAAATTTCTGCTTCTCTTTAGTGTTAGTAAACCTTTTCTAAATGGGATCTACGCTCTTGTCTCTCATTCTTTTTGAAACCTGCTCAAATCACTCTTACATCCCAACTCTCCCCTGAAATTTCTCACCAAGAACCAGGAGCATCTTCCTTGTGACAAATCCAAAAATAATCTCATTCGAATCAAGTCCATCTCCTGGCAGCACTTACACTGCTGGCCACTGCCTTCTGGAGGAAATGCATCCTTCACTAAACTTTCACCTGGCTGCTTCTGCCTCATGGTGGATGCTCCCTGCTTCTTCTAAAGGCTCTTAATTGTTCGGTTTCTCTCATTCCTCGTTCCCCAGGTGACCTTCTTCAGTCCATGGCTTTAGATATCATCTCCAAGATGACAGTTCCCAAACTGACTGTCTCAAACTGCAAATTATACAAACATAATATAATCATTCAGTTACCTAGCAAGCATCTCAAATCAGTATAGTTAAATACAACTCTTGATTTCTTGTTCCTATGCCCATTCCTTTCCACACAAACATATACAGGAAAACTTTTATCTTTCTTCTCTCAGACACATGGCCTCAATCCATGACCCTTTGCCACCAAACATAAAACAAAAAGCTGGAGTCATTCTTAATCACTCTTTTCCTCATAATCTACATCAACCTTCCTGTACAGGTTACTGAGGGCTTTAAAACAGAATTCAAATCCAAACCCTCAGAAGGGGAGGTGTGACTCAAGCAGTAGAATGCCAGCCTTGAACTTTTGGAAAAAGTCAGGTGAGAATGCAAGGCCCTAAGTTCAAACCCTAGTACCGGCTCAAATCCAAGCCCTTCTAATTTCCATCGCTATCTTGCTTGTACAGACTACAATGGTCTCTTGCTTATACTTTCTGATCCATAGTATTATTCCAATATTTCACTCCGCAGATCTTCACATTTTACACTGTCACTGCATTAGTCTATATCTGCATTAGTCTGTCTCCTTCAGAAGGCTTACTCTGAGTATCTACATGAAACAGACCCCTGACTCCATCACACTCTGGAAGTCCTGAACTAACTCTTCTTATCCTTCCTTAGGAGGCTATATCCTGTGATAACTGATTTACTCTCTCATCATGAAGCTTATTATAATTTGGGCTACTATTGTTTAAGTATATTTTTAAATGTTTACTTATTTTTCCCTTGTGCTCCATACATACATACACAACTCTCCTAATCACAACAGTACACACATTACCAAAACAGATGCCAAGTAAAAATGCCTAGAAGTCTATCAAAGTCTTTTCAAATGAAATGTCCTATCAAAGGATTAGGTGCTAGTTCCTTTTGGTTGAGTCTTCTGTTACATAATAGTCAACAGCTTTCAAGATGAAATAGATTCTTTTTATCAAAATATATTAATGCTTACTTCTTTGGACTCCAGTGTCCATATTATTATTCTACTATGTGATATTTTTTTCTCAGGTTACTGTGACACAGAATTCTAGCCCAGACTTGAAACTCTAGGCCAGGTCTATTTTTGTTATATTACAGATGATGTAAGGAATTTCTGTGCCTACATTTTATTTATCAACTTATCAGTCTGCTACATTCCAGATACCAGATATCATTAGAAACTGAAATTTGGATGATGATATCCTAGAATTATTGAGGAAATGTTATATGCTCATTCTGCAGAAGCTTCATATCTAATTAATTGGCATATTTCAATAAAAAAAAGAAATGCCCTTTCTTGTCATCACTGTACATAAACATGATACATCTGTCTTACAGTGACATATGTCACTGGAGTCCCAGGAAAGGAGTGGTCACAACCAAGAAGGGGAGAGAGACATTCTTAGAAAGCTAAAAGAGGCTCTTTAACAGATTTTTTTCTTTAAATGAAGGGCTCACAAAGCTTCGATGTTATACTAGAAATCACACTTAGGGCCAGAACTAGAACTAGAAACTTAGATTCCAATTCTTAATTCAGAACATTCTCCACTATCATAATGTTTCCAAACTGCCTACTAAATATTTACTGAGAATACCTGCTCACACAAAAAAAAAAATCCATTATTGTATTTTCTAGTAAATCAAAAACCTTTTACCAAGTTAAGGTGACAGATGCACACTGTCTTATAGCTTCAGTATGCCCTAGTTATCTGTTCAAAATTTTGTTTTATTTGAATAATTTAAACATACAATTGTTATCAGCTCAGAGAAACTTAAAGAGGAGCCACATTTCCAACTGATTTTTACATATGTACTTTTTAAAAACAATATTATATGTCATATTTATTAAATTTAAAGACAGAGAACTTGTTGCATTTTTAATTTAAAAGCTACAATTTCCTTAATGAAGTCATTATCATGTAATATTGATTTCATCCAGCAGCCTCTTGGTTATCAACCTAATTACTCTGGGAAATCGTAACTCAGAGCTCAGGAAATCAACAGTCTTTTTAGAAATTTATTTGTAAAGGTTAATTCATATGGGATTTTAGTGAGTATTACAGTTGATTCCTACATCCATTTCAGTCAAGATGATTAATCCAAGCTCATCACTATAATTTCATCTTCTCTGCCAAAAAAGATTCAGAGAAGAATAATCTAAAGCCAACTGGGGCCAATGATACATGAAAAAAAAGCTTGTCTGAGTCTTCAAGGAAAGGCCAGTCTCTTGCCCAATATATGTAAATAAGGAAAACATGGATCTGGTTGTTGCTCTTACCCACAAAGAGAGGGTACAGGGAACAAAGAAGAGAAAAGATACAGCTTTAAGGATGAAGCCAAGAAGGTAAAGGGGGAAGAAAAAGGGAAAGAACCAACCTGGGTACCTACAACAACACTAAATTTAATCAACCAACTCTGAAGCCTTCTGGGATTTCATATTGTACAACATAATTCACTTCCTTATTGCTTAAGTGAGTTTCAGTTAAGATTCCTATTACTTGAAGCAAAAAGCATTTCCACTGATGAAGTAAGAAAACCAAGCCTAAGGACCACAATCATTGAGACTACAAACTAATAATATTACAAAAAGAATCCTTTGAAAGTACTTTCTCCTTCATTAGATGGTTCAAATACCAGCCAAGAGATAAGATTTTCTGTACTAATAAGAAAATCCAAGACCCTCCCTAAATAATATCTGATTTGATAAGCCATGAGGGAACTAAAAAAGCATTTCTATTCATTTTGTTTAATAATTAATCATCTAAACCCAGAGCATACTTCCAGGCTCTGGGAATAAAAAAGTAAACAAGACAGAGTGCTGCCCTTGAAGCTTACAGAGAAAAGAGGAGATATTGACAAATAAATAGTATCTTCCTCATGGACTTTGTTCCACTATATAAAAATCATGAAGTACTCTAGCAACTTCACAATCAACATGTGAATATAAGGACCTATTAAACTCCATATAAACAAAAACACTTGGTGAACTGTTTCAATCCAATGCACTCCAGTGGGGGAAAATAAGAGAAGACATGAAAGAGACAGAAATCAGATCAAAACTATAGAAAAGTAAAGCCTCCCTGGGGCTGAGGCAGGGGCTGGAGCTGAGTGTGCCATTTGCCTGGCATGTGTGAGGCCCTGGCTTGAATCTATCCCTGAAAAGTAATGAATGAAAGCATCTACACATCCCTAGTACACACATATACTCATAAGCATGCACGCACACACACACACACACACACACACACACACACACACACACACACACACACACACACACACACACACACACACACACACACACACACACACACATTGAGTTTTCCTTCAGTTTTGGTAGGAGATTGGTTCCAGGACCAATAGGGTCCTTTTTGTACTACAGTACATTTCAACTCAGGACTTCGTGCAGACACTGTACAGCTTGAGTCATGCCTCCAGTACTCTACACTTTAAGTCAACTCTAGTTTATAATACCTAATACAGATAGTATGTAAATACTTCTACATAGTATTACAAATACTAGCACGTTAGACAGGTGTATGGTGTGATTCAAAAATTGCAAGAAAAATGTCTTAACATGGCAATACAAGTACACTTTTTTCTCCTCTTTTTTTTTCTCAATCCTAGGTTGGGTGACATCATGTGCAGAACCCAGACTGAACCACCAACTATAAGAACTGTCCTTACATTCACGAGGAACACTTGTTGCTCTTGGTTAAAGAGTATGATGAATGTGGTCATGTCTTATGAGCAGAAGACCCTATATCCTTGTCCATAATTCTTATCCTAGCACTCTCAAAAGTGTCACAGTGTAGTCTCTGAATTATATGGTTACTCCATCACAGCAGGTTAGCAGACAGGTGCTGTATGGTAGCTAGATACCAAACCGCCAAATACTACCTAGATTTCTTTTTTATGTTTTAGATAAGAGTAAGTTGCTCTTAGATAAAAATATAAAGACTCCAATGTTATATCAACATGATAAAAGCACTCTGAATAATATCTTTAAAAGGGATTTGTTGTCTTAATTCAAACACCCAGTAGTCAAATATTTCACTGTTCTGAGCTACCAGATTAATGGTTTGCAACTAACCCAGACAGATCTCAACGTCCACATGACCATGGAAGAAACCAAAACATTTGCCAGACTGCCACAGGAACACAGGCCTAGCAGGTGGCCATCTACTGCTCCAAATTAAATCTAGCTGCACAGAACATCATCTCCGTCATTGTATAATGTTGTTTTGTGTAATGTAACTCCTCATATCCAATTTTCAAAATTAAGACAAAACTGTTTTTAATGACAGACAAACCACAGTAGGAAATAACAATGATACAAATAATGTTGCTTGGGACTCAAGAGAAAAGGGCCTCTCCCATGTCCTGGAGGTAATCACCAAGCCCTATGTACTCTCACCCCAATATTTGTTCAATGAAGCAGTGCTGTAACTGGAACAAATCCCAAGGCCTAGTTAAACACCAGGTGGTGTACCAGAGTACATTTTTTTAAGTAACAGATGGTTCAAACTTTTCATCTTTATTACAGGGAGCCCAGGACTTCTCCAAGTAGAGCTGACTTCCAAGTACTTCATACAAGTAACACAATTCCTCTTGTGACTCACCACTTTACATCATAAAGAGCAGCAGGTAACACAGATGCTGCACTCCTGGATTATTTATGGCTTTGTATAACAGGCATAAAAGCAATATAAATGCACACAGATATATTTAAGTGTGGTTATATATTTGACAGTATTTCATTTCCCCCAGTTGCAAATTTAAGGGGCCTAACTAAATAAGCACTTTGGTTTGAGTAAATGAAGGTAAAATGTTACAAATCTGAAATGAAGACAGTGAGGAGAAAGGTGTGTCCAGTGTTACTGAAGTTTGGATTACAGATATTTTTAGGAGCAACTGAAGAAAGTAGATAGAAGCTAATTGGGTTAAGTGATGGGCACCTACTCACTGCAATGGTCTCCCTCCCCATTTGCCACTCGTAAGGTTTTAGTTTTTATGTGGTATTTTGATAGAGTGGTATCAAGGGTTGAACTCAGGGCCTTGCACTTGCTGGGCTTGCTTGAGCCATGCCTCCACTCTTGCAATTCATGAGTTTTAAATAACTTATTAACAATACACTTTTATAATTGTTTTTATTAAGAGTTGTTGTTAACCTCTGACCATGATGAATCCTATGAATTAGGTATATATGTTCAGTTCTATTGATGGTTTCAGGCATTCATGGGGGTTTTGGAAATGTTTCTCCACTATATGGTTGTGGGGAAATACCCCCTCAAATGACCAACACAAGAGGGGGAGAAAACTGAGGTAACACACAAGAAATCAAACTGATTTTTTTTCTTTCTTCTTCCCTCTTTCCTTGCTGTTTTCCCCACCACACAGCCCTATAGCCACATCTGCCCTCAAACAACTTTAGCTCCCTACACCAGGCAAAGCTAGTGTGAGGTAGGGGTAGCTCTTAACCAAATGAAGCACAGTTAAGGTAGAAGGATATTCCTGAGGGAGGACCCAACTGTCCCAGCTAATGAACCTGGAATTTCCCACCTCCCACTGTCCTCTGAAGTATGAAACTATGGTGTTCAAGAGACATGCTCCTAGCATCACCTCAGTCTTCCTGTGGCTGATAATCATGGGCATGAACACCCATGGGCAAGACTTGATGCCCTAGGAAGTCAGTGACCAACATAAAATAAACATGTGGCAATGTCACTAATTGCTTCACCTATGGATAAGTCCACAAAGCAGTTCCTCTATGCTACCTGACCTACCAAACTTGACATGACACAGGTTACCAAACAGAAAAGTAATCCTAAATACACGAGAGCCAAGGCTGAAACGTGCACCAAGAAAGAGGAAAGCTGTAGGTTTTCATGTGACAGTAGAGCTACTCAAAATGAGTACTAGACTCCCCTACAATCTGAGAGATGCATTCCTAATACTATCCCGTTTACTTGAGAATTCTCATATATATTATGATACATAACCATAAAACTAAGTAAATGTGTTCTGAATTCTAGCAAATGCCTGCCAACAAGTTTTTCTTTTTTAAACTGGATCATTTATATGTGGTGGCATTCTTGGTGAATGACCTCTCTAAATGTCTTAATGGTATATATTTAATTTGCATAATCTCTGTATGGTATTTCAATATTCTTTACTAATGCTGAGAGCCAAAACTGCTCTAAAATTCCCAAAACAGTATCTATGTAATAGTCATGATTGATGCTGTTATATATGACATGTTTTGTGAAAACCTAAATAATCATCATATGCCAGAAACAAAATTTCATTTATTGATACGCACTCCTTGTCCTAAGTGCTTAGAACTAGAAATATTTCAGATTTCATTTTCCCATATTTGAGAATATTTGCATAGACTTTACCTATTGAGAATTCCTAATCCAAAGTATCTAAAATCCAAAACTCTTTAAAAAATCCAAAACATTAAAGAAAAATTACTAGTATTTATTAAATGTACATGAAGGTGTATGACATTTCCAAATATAATTCAATGCATCCCGGTTAATCTTACCTCTTGCATTACTGTTATCCACCTCTTTCTTCCTGAAAATAATTTCAATGGGTTTCATGGTTCTGTTTTCATACATGTAAATAAACTACTTTGATCATATTCATTCTCATTCACCCTCTCCACTAGCTTTCCCCCTCCCACTGGTACCACTCCCCAACAAAACCTGACAAAACTTTTTGACTGCTATGTCACAGCTGGAAATGTTAGCATTTTCAGAGCATTTCGGACTTCTGATTTTTTTGGGTTAAAGCTATTCAAGCTTTATCTACTTTAAAAATAAAAGACACACCATAAAAATAAGTGTTTGGTGACAGTAAACAAAATTGAGATATCATAAATATTGCCATTTCTAAAATGAGAGGAAAAAGACAAGTGTTTTTGCTTCGTTTTGTTTATTTTTGTTTGTTTTTGTCAGTTGTGGGGCTTGAACTCTGAGCCTGGGTACTGTCACTCAGCAGTTCAGCTCAAGGCAAGTATTCTACCATCTGAGCCACAGGACCACTTCTGGTTCTCTAGTGGTTTATTAGAGATGAGAATCTCATGGACTTTCCTGCCCAGGCTGGCTTTGAACCGTGATCCTCAGATCTCAGCCTCCTTAGTAGCTAGTATTACAGGCATGAGCCACCGGCACCTGGCTAAAGTCAGTTATTTTTAAATACCTACTTCTGGTAGAGTATATTATATAAGCCCTAAGTTAATTAGTCCACACTTGAAGTTAGCTACACATCATGCCTTGTAATTACAAACACCTTGATACAGGTATTATTTCTATAATTTCACAAGTTTGACCATTTTGCACAACACTGTACAAAAAGTTAACACTTGGAATAAGGCTGACTCTTAAATTTACAGCTATTAATTATTATTCTACTTCCTTTCTCCTCTTTATCCTATTACAATAAAAAATTAGTACAGACTCTGCAGTTTTAACTAAATATAAATTGTTGGTCTCAGTGAGGATTTCTAACCCATTAAATCCAAAGCTCATAATCTCTGTGGCAAATTAAACCAATGACCACTATACAATAGGCACTGGCACACTATAAATTTAACAATTTATACAGGCATGAGGAAATTGGACCGTACTATCCACAATTCCAATCTGAAAGAGTTAATTGCAAAAAGATTCACAAAAAGTGAGATCTAACAAGAAGGATAAAAAGGATAAATGAGCAAATGATTATTTTCTAAGTCTGGACTAGGGACCAACTGTTACATTATTATCATTTTCTTTTTCTTGTTGTTGTTGTTGTTTAATTTTTTTTGGTTGGTCGTGGGGCTTGAATTCTAGGCCTGGGCGCTGTCCCTCAGCTCTTCAGCTCAAGGCGAGCGCTCTACCACTTGAGCCACAGCACCACATCCTCCTTTTTCTGTTTATGTGGTGCTGAGGAATCAAACCCAGGGCCTCATGTATGTGAGGCAAACACTCCACCACTGAGCCACCTTCCCAGCTCCCCTCCTCTATTCTTATGTTATTGTCCCCACACAAAGGATTTAGCTGGGCTTTATGTAACTTTACTTCTAATATATATTCAGATTTTTGCTAGAATTTCATAGAACAAAAGACTTTCTGAATTATTCTATCCAAACTAACATCCTCACTAACACCTAACTTTCAGGTTCATCATAGTTTGTGGGTACCTAACTTTTAGGCTACCTTCCTTTGTCAACTACAGTGAACATTGTCTCTGTTGACTACTCTATCCCCAGAACATCAAGAAATATTTGTTACGGCTCAATAAATAAGTCTATGAATGTTTGTTCCACCCGCGTAAATTCATTAAATACTGAAATCTCATTGCCTAAAACAGTGCTTAATATATGACATACTTAATAATTCTGTTGACTTATTTGTATTTAGAGGCCTATTGTTTATTAATTTACACACTTATTCACTTTTCACGAGTCTTGCGGTATACACATGTACTTAGTCCAGAAGCACATGTTCTATCACTGACCTACATCTCCATCCTCTAGCCAGCTAGTTCTAAATATTCTCATCGAAAATAACAATAAACACATAAGTTTTGATCACATAGAAGTTAACTAGTTACCAAAGTTCATACTCTAATAAACACTATGTGCATAATAATAATATGGGAAAAGAAGTCCTAAAAGTATAAAATATGAAGCTAATTATGTACATGCTTTCCTCCCCCCAAAAAAGGTAAAGCACAAACTTTTATTTTGCTAACATTAATTTTATTTTTACTCTTATACAGATTTTGCACACTTTCTTGTTAACTGATAGAATCCTGCCTGAAAAGTCTGTGATCAATAATGTTATAAACTGTGGCTGCTGGATGTCCCCAAAAACTTCATGTGGTAAAGTCTTGCTCCCCAGGGAGAAACTACAGGAGATGATGGAATCTTCAAGAGTTAAGGCTCAGTAGAAGATCTGTATGTCATTGTGGAGTGCGTCTGTTTTCAAAGGGGATTGTGAAAGCCTACCCTTTCCTCTCCCACTTCTTACTCTACCAGTATTATCCCACCCTAGCAAAGGCCTAAAAGCAGTTGGTCAACTGATGATGGTCCAGACCCTCCAAATTCATTAGTCAAAATAAAGTTAGGAACTGGTGGCTAATGCTTGAAATCCTAGCTGCTCAGAAGCTGATATCTGGAGGACTACAGTTCAAGTCCAGCCAGGTAGAAAAATCCATCAGATTCCATCTCTAAAGTAACCAGCAAAAAGAAGGGGTAGAAGCATGGCTCAAATGGTAAGAGCAGGGGCTGGGAAGTTGGCTCAGTGGTAGAGCACTTGCCTTGCATGCCAGAGGCCCTGGGTTCGATTCCTCAGCACCACATAAGCAAAAATAAAAAATAAAAAAATAAAAAAAATAAAAAATGGTAAGAGCACCTAGCAAACATGAGACTCTGAAGCCAAACCCTAATACCACCAAAAAAAAAAGAAAAAGAAACCTTTTCTATCTAAAATTATTTCACATATCATGTCAGACAACATATCATTCAACTGTAGGCAAGGACATTATAAGGCCAGGCACTGGTAGCTCATACCTGTAATCCTAGCTACTCAGGAGGCAGACTCCGCAGGATTGTGGTTAAAAGCTAGCATGAACAGAAAAGTCCAAGAAACTCTATCTCCACAACAAAAAGCAAAAACCAGGGCTGGAGGCATGGCTCAAGTGGCAGACCACCAGACAAACAAGCAAGCTTTGCAAGCACAAGGTGCAAACACCCAATGGAACCAAAGAAAATTCATTTAAATGGGATTGTGCTTGCTTTGGCAGGACATACTAAAACTGGTACTTTTGTGAGGGTGGCACACATACTTATGAAGTATTCCATATTTTGTCTGTATTGAAATACCACAATATACCCTAATCTACATATATTTCATAAAAACTGAAAATACAATTTATATAAATATATAAAAAGATAAATCCAAATATTTGGGAAATATCTCAATATAACTGCTAATAGAATGATTTAACTTTCTACTATTAAATATAATCAAACAGCAACTATAAAAAATTTTCAAAGTCAGACAGCTACAGACATGTTGAAAATACATTATATGGTTAATTCTTTGTTTTTGATAAGTACCTCACAGTATATAATGAATAGGTGCCTCTTTCTTGTTTCTTTCATTTCCTTCCTTCTGTTCCTTCCTATGCTGACCAATCCAAGATTATGCAGATATTTTTTTAAAAACTGGCAAACATTTTAGATTTTGTAATGTATCTGGTCTCCCTCTACTAATTAATTCTACACTAAAAAAAATATAAACTGGACCACAGTGTTAACTAATGGATTCAATTCTATTCCAATAAAACTTTATTTATAGGCACAGGCTGCAAGCTAGATTTGCCAAGTTCTAGTCTATATCGCCAAGCCTCAAGTGACTTAACTAACAAAAGGGTTATATGCCAAGAGTCAACTTACAAGGGGTTTTCTTTTCAAACTTTTAATTTATTTCTGACACATAATCCAACAGAAATCAAATTACAATCAGATATGAGATTCTTAAACAAAGGTAACAATTCTTTCTCATTTCTCTTCTGTCCCTTCAATGAGACTCCAGATTCTACTAAACAGAGCAGCTGTTAAAAACTGAGATGAGAAAGGAAAGAGGAGAGAGAGAACAGAAGCTTAAATCTGGAGCATTGTGGTTCAAGGCCAGTTCAGGCAGAAAAGTCAATGAGATTCCATCTCAAAAGAAAGATGCTAGGCATAATGGAATGCACCTGTCATCCCAGCTATGATGGGAAGCATAAAATAGTCAGATCTTGATCCAAACAGGAAGAAATGTGCTATCTCAAAAATAACCAATGCCAGAATGGCTGGAGGTGTGGCTCAGCAGTACAGTGCTTGCAAGCAGAACCTGGAATTCAAATGAGTCTCACCAAGAAGGAAATAAGTGAAAAAGAAACCGGAGGACCATTCCCTTTTTTTTTCTGGGAAAACTGTAATCTCCAGCATGTTTCCACTGCCCTGATCACTCTGTAAAGGATCCTCTGGCTGTCAATGTCTCTTGAATCATGAGAGTCCATCACCATCTGTCCTAATGCTCCAAGTGCCCAGGGCACTCAAAATGTCTACATTCCTTGTCCTTTAATAAAGCTGATGTCTACTGAAAAAAAGTGAGAAACTGATTAAACTAAGCATACTAATATGTGAATTAAAGGACTAATAACTTGTCACCAACTCCTATCCAGGTACTCAGTATGTTTGCTTTATTAAGCAAGGGCTGTTACTGGCAACATTGCATTTCAAAGTTCTTGGGAGTATAAGTTTCTTGACAGGGAGGGAAATCTAATTATACAACAACAACAACAACAAAAATAGATATTGAAGAAGGAAGCAGACAACACAGCACCCAGGCAAACTAATCCCAACTGGAAAAGGCTCCAATAATCTCATAAAAATTGTTCTTCCTCTGCCACTTTTGTGCCACATCTCCTGTGTAACAGAAGTGATGGTATCATGGAGAACAAGGACTGGCAGACTAGCACATCTGAATACACAGCTCCTATTCAATCCTACTCAGCTGCAGACAATTGCAACAATGCAGGATTAGGGCCCTCACCGCATCAGTTTCTTCAAGAAGGCCAGAATAATGACTTTTGAGTATAAACAATTATTAAGATTGCTATCCCCGGAAGTGGCGCTGTGGCTCAAGTGGTAGAGCACTTGCCTTAAGCTGAAGGGCTGAGGGACAGTGCCCAGGCCCAAAGTTCAAGCCCCATGATCGACTAAAAACAAAAATATTTTTATCCCTGCCCTAGCAGGCTTGTGCCTTCCAAACTACAGCTCCTGGATGGGTAGTAACACTGCGTGGGCAGAAGCTGCTGGCGGAACCCAGCAGATCTTTATGGATCAGGAACAGGTCTGGTGTTCTGGGTGGGAACTGCCTACAGAATAAAGTCTCAATAAAAACTTGCATTACTCTCTCTGCAGATTTAGGAAAGCCAATTCACGCATTGTCTAGGAGATTTAAATAAAACAACAACAACATTAAAACTACCATCTTCTTCACAAAAGTCAGATACGTTCACAGTCTGAAGTTGAAGATTTAAAAAGTAATAATAATAACATAAAAAGTTAAAAAAAAAAAAAAAAAAAAAAAAAACACGCCAGTTGTCTGTGGCTCATGTCTGTAATCCTAGCTACTCAGGAGGTTGAGAATTAAGCTTCAAAGACAGCCCAGGCTGTCTTTGAGACTTTTAATCACTAATGAACCACCAAAAGCTGGAAGTGGAACTCTGCTAGCTAGCCTTGAGCACAAAAGCTCAGGGACAGCCCTAAGATCAAGCTCCAGGACCAGCACCATAAAAATAAATGAGCAAATAAATGAATAAGATTTTTTTTAAGTCCTCCAGGCCTTCTTCTTCAGATGTAACCACTGTATATCATATTGTGTTGAGCCATTTATTAAAGTAGAAATGTAAATCAATTTTGAAATGCATCCATGCAAGTCCCATCTGGTCCCAGAGTCATACAAAAAAAAAAAAAGGCTCAATGGGCCATTTTCTTCTTCAACAATCTCTTTATCTTATTCCTCTTTCAGTTGGTATCTTGCTTCAATCAGAATTTTTCCTGCCATAGTTAGTAAATTTTATACTATAAAACAAATCTGAGCTTGCCATGAAATTGAGGCTACTTAACTCAGGTCAGACCTGTCACAGGTCAGGCCTGCCAGCTGCTGTGCAACTTCTGTTCCAGTTTCTGCCCAGACCTGTAATTATTTACAGTTGTACACCTGTCAAAATCCTGAAACAATGACTTCCCTTGTTTCTCAGCGTTTACAGACAGTTAAATGTATTCCGTTCCAAAACTGAACACTCAAGGCACTCATGGGAAAGTGGTCACTATTATTCAGTTTTACTAAACTTCAACAGAAATAAAAACAGCAATGAAAAACCATCAACCAGGTGGCGATGGTTAATAAACAAAATGTTAAAGTAGCTATCACAATCTTCAAAAAGCTAGTAAAAAATATCCATGAGTTAAAAACAAAAATAAAAAAGTTAAATCCAAAAGCCAGACCCCACAAATCACAATTTAGAAATGAGAGCTTTGTGTGTATGTTTAACATATGGTCTGGAAAAAATGTTTCAAAGTGAAACAACAATATGATAAACCAAAAATCATCATCTTGAAAGACTGATTGCTATTACTATTGCTATTATTACCACTGAATCAACATCTTGGGGGTGGGTTACTAGTTAAATAATTCAGTATATAGGTAAAAAGTACTCCCCCAATCAAAGGAAGGAAAAGTAAGCAATGCTCACAGTCCTATGGCTAATCTGCACACTCATTAAGAAATGTAAATGGGTCTTCATACTCTAGCTAATTCTGCCACAGAGAAATTGAAAGCTCTGGCTTGCTGAGCGCTTTTCTTCTCCTAAGTTATGCAATTCTCACCAGAAGGTGCTTGTTTCTTTAAGAAATCAGCAGCCCTGGGTAAACAGGGTGCATCTGGTGAACACATGTCCAGGAGCAGGTAAACACATGATTTCAGTAATTACTTCCAACACCATCTGTCAAGCAGGTAGTTCAAAACCTACTCAACAGGAAAGGCAGTTTGAAGTAATTTTTAAGCAAGTACACGTCTCATCTGCTTAATAAAAGTAAAGATCAAAATACCAACGTGGAAACCTGTCAGCCTCTGCCCTGAATCTACCCAGGGCAGACAGGCAGGTTCATTCTTGTAACAAAAGAAGAAGATAATGCTACTCTGCTTATGGAGTACAGAAGCTGATTAATTATCCCCAAAAGAAAATTTCTTATGATTAAAAATGGCAGTAATTTATTCATCACTAATCAATAACTAACAAGACTAGTCTCTGTAATAAATTAAAGTGTGTCACCTGTCTGCTAAACCACCTCACCATTAATTAAGGGATAAACCACCCTGGTGACAAATGCTTTGAAATATTTCTCAATATCATTAATGTAACATGAAATACAGAAACCGAAATGCAAAAGAACACAAGGAAAGAAAAAATAATAAAGTATAAGAAGAAAGGGGGGAAAGCCAATTATGATTTATTTTTACTTCAAAAACACTGGCATTGGGGAGTTTTTTTTAATTATTATTGCAATTCTGCAACTATATCCCAATGATGTTTTCATTGGTCTGACTTACATTATTTAAAATTATTCTATCAACTCTTAAACATTCAAAATGAGGCATGACAAGAATGTTAATAGCTAAATTTCCCCAGATAAGTTTATATTTAGATTCAATTCTCTAGCCTTATCTTGTGTGTGTGTCTGTGTGTCAGTCTGTGTGTCTGTATGTCTGTGTCTGTGTCTGTGTGTGCAGTAATGCTATGGCTTGAACTAAGGGAGTCCTTAAAATTTGTTTGGTCAAACCTAAGTGTAAATAACCAAACTAACATATGCCAAGTCATGACAACTTAAACTGAAAGAATGTCTCACTTGATATCTATGTATGGCCTTATAGAAAACTAAGTGAGACTGTTAGAAAACCTTTTGCATACTTTGTGAATATTCTTCTTTGAGGAGCAAATGACTGAATGCCCATATCATTTATCACATCACTTAAATATTCTGCAATTCAAAAATCAGTAAGAACCACAGCCCTAAGCCAGCCATGGCAGTTCACAATTTTAGTATTGCAAATCCAAATCCAGGTTGGGCTACAAAGCAAGACTTCATCTCATAAGGAATCATAGCCCTGAATCATCAAAAGTCATGAACAATGACTGTTTTTCTTATTAAAATCATTTTTCTATTAGATCATCACATATATACACACACATGCACACACACACAGAGGCTCCTCTCAAACTAAATATTACTTGTTTCAAAAATAGATATGAATTATTAACAGATACAATTTACTTGACATCTCAAATATATCACACAAAACAGAACCAAAACTTGAAGAAGCTCCCTTTTCAAACTATTTTGCTACAGACGTAAAGGGTTTACACATCTTAATGGAGCTTATTTAGGAAGGCAATCAGTGTATTTTAGTCATGCTTTACAGACTTTCATAATAGCTTCTACACTGCATCTTATAGTTTCCAGTTCATCCAACCTTAGAGAAGAATGACTGGATTTCTTCCTTTTATATTTATCCAATGACTATTTTTTATATCTTAAATGAACTGGTAAATGTATTCTACAGTTACCAGCCATGCCACTAAAATTACCATCTCAGTAATAAAAAAAAAAAAAAGTGGGAATTTTTAATCCTCCAAAGCAAACCTAGAAAACCATGAAAACTAACTGCTAAATATCTGCATAATATAAAATAGTTTTTTTGGCTGGTCATGGGGCTTGAACTCAGGGCCTGGGTATTGTCCCTGAACTACTTCTGCTCAAGAGACTAGCTCTCTACCACTTGAGCCACAGATCCACATTTGGTTGGCTTTTTTGTTGTTTTTATGTTTGTTTGTTCGTTTTTTCCTGAGTATTTAGTGGAGATAGAGTTTCATGGACTTTCCTGCCTGGACTGGCTCCAAAACACAATCCTCAGATCTTAGCCTCCTAAGTAGTTTAGCATTACAGGCTTGAACCACTGGTTCCAAGTACAAAATAGTTCTTAAATACCTACTGCTTGCATCAAGAATGAACTAGCACCAGGTGCCAATGGTTCACACCTGTAATCCTAGCTACTCAAGAGGCTGAGATCTGAGGATCTCAGTTCAAAGCCAGCCGGGGCAGTAAAGTCCGGGATACTCTTATCTCCAATAGACCACCAGAAAACCGGAAGTGGCGCTGTGGCTCACGTGGTAGAGCTGAAGAGCAAAGGACAGTGCCCAGGCTTAGAGTTCAAGCCCCACAATTAACCAAAAAAAAAAAAAAAAAGAACTGGGGAAGAATGGAAAGAAGCAAGCATCAGGCAAAGCCACTGACTACTTCTACAAAGTTAATTCAATGATTACTCAGCATTGATTCAAATGCTGTATAATTATAAGCTCTATATCTTAGCTCATGATAATGTCTTTCATTTTAACATCTTTTTTTCAAAAATTAATTTTAGAAATCTATGGTTATATTTAAAGAATCTGCTAAAGTTCTTTTAACAAAACTATTAAGAATAAAAATACTGACTTTTCTCTGAGCATGAAACAATGGACAAGATTAAAAACTAATTTAAAATAACTATTCTAGCTTTAGAGAAACAATCCAAGGAAAGCATTTTTATTGATTGTTAGGCTAACTTCTAACTTGTGTTTTCCAAAGGATGGAATTCATTTCCTTCATTAAATATTTCCAGACAGCTTTAGTTACCTTATTTCTTTAAAAAAAAAAAAATCCATTTCCAACCTTAAAAATCTCTGGAACCTTGAGGCCTAGGTAGAGCCCGAGTAACACAAGATACTCTCAATCCTAAGTACCTTGCTGCCACCGAAAGATACAAATATATGGAGGAAAAAATCTACTTTGTATTGAGATGATTTCTCAAGATGAGTATATATTAATATAGAGGATTTAAGTGCCAGAGTCTGACATCCAAAACCCCAGATACTGGGAAAGTTGACATCACAAAGATAGTAGCTTAAGGCAAGCCTGGATATACATGTGAAACTCCTTCTCAACCATTAACTGGGTACTGTGGCATATGGTCATCCCAGATACTTGGGAGGCTGAAATCAGGAGGATCATGATTGGAGGCCAGCACAGGGGAAAATTCCATCTCAGCGGAATAAACTGAATGTGGTAGCATGTGCCTATCATTCAAGCTATGGTAAGGAGTGTAAAACAAGTGGATCACAGTCTTGGCTCAGGTCCAGGCATAAAACAAGACCCTCTCCCAAAATAAGTAGTGCATGGCTCATACTTATCTAGCAAGTATGAGGCCCTAAATTCAAAGCCCAGTATCACAAAAATAAAAAATAAAAAAAGGAAGAAGGCTCATTTTTTCTCAGAACTGCCCACATTTTCATTCTTTTGCTCTTCCTGACTAATCTACAATGCCATTGAAGTCATAGGTAAACAAAGAAATGAGAACTATGAGCCATATCTTCAAGAAATTTATTGGGGTGTCCTTGCAAATCTACTTTTACCACATTGGTGAGTGCACTTAGATATCAGGAACAGGAAAATTCATACAGCATACTGGTTACTAGCAGATGGGGGAAGAAGAGAATGGAGACTTACTGTTTGGTGGTTACAATGTTTCAGTTTGCATTAAAAAATGTTTGAGATGATACACATCTTTGAACAGTAGTGTGGCTTCGCTTAGTACTGCACAAAATGTACAGTATTGAAAAGTTCAGATGCTCCTTCCTTCACTTAGAAGAAAAGAGTCCAGTGGGAAGTGAAAATGCCCTAGGTCAACATATCCTAGAAATTAAACCTAATGTATGTCATAGTGTAGCAGGACAGCATCCTGCAGAGGAGAGGTCATGTCTTTTCATGACTGTGGAGGTGACTGGGAGCTGCAGCTGCAGCCCAATGCAACATCACAAGGAATTAGCATACTACACATCAGAATCCCAGGGAAAAAACACAATTCAAAATTTGAGAATCTGACTTAAACCTCAGCATGGAAGAAAAAAAATTTAATCCACTTCCTACTGGATCCATTGTTTTTGCAACATTACAATAAAATTGAAAATTCTTAAATCAGGGATTGTGTATATATGCCTCGCCAAAGTGAAAACAAAAGAACAATGCAAGTAGCAGAAAGAAGTTCCAAGAAATCAGAAGGGACAACTGAATTTACCTGATCTGACTCCCAGTGGCACACAAATACCACTTAACTCCAACTGTAACTCAATACCTAGGCTGAACTGTTAGAGAAAGAGTATATTTATAAAAACAAACAGAACTTTAAATTGCACACTCCTAAAGAACAGTTTTGATCACAAGACCTACCAACATCTATATGGAATAAAACAGGATTGATGTAGATGAGATCTAACCAATGGTAAAAGGTCAGTGATTGGTGGCCTAGATACTTGTCAGGAAACAGTGTCAAATTGTTGAAATTTTTGTCTAGATGCATGAGAAAATTTAATTCTGAAGGCTATAGGCAACTTGATTCTTGTTCTCCCCAGGCAATAAAAATTCCATTCCTGAAAAATATATATTATATCCACATCTTTCACAAATATTGGTGGGGGGGAGGGGAAGCGGGGAGGCAGCACTGTACTTCATGATATAGTCTTTAGAACATTTCCTGCTTTTTCCACTGAGCTAAGGACTAGGCAGGAAAGCTTTCATTCTGGCATTTATACATTTTGATACTTGGGTCAAAATATATCTCGTTACTTGCATGGGCTGTTTGGTCACATCTGCTTAATTAATGCTTCATAACATTAATATAGACATGGAGAATATACAAAAGCTATAAGAGAAGGGCCTTCTCTACATAGATCTGAGAATGGCATCCCAAGGCACAGTAGATATGTCCATTCTCCTTTTAGAGAATTAAAGGGGGGAAGAGTGAAGGGTAAACCCTGTGACTGCAAAAAATACAGCCAGAAAGTTTTTACTAAGACCCATACATGACACCTACCAATAAACAGGTTACCTGTTAACTACACTAAGAACTGTTTAGAGTTAAGCAATCCTAAGGTCAAGATAAGTAAGTCTTAGTAGAAGCTTTTAGTGTAAATTTTCAATTATTTTCATAAAATGGGTTAGCTATGCAAAGAAAAGACATAGTATTCCTTGAAGAAGCCATAGGCCAAAATAAATAAATAGAATGTGTATTGAGCTGACATAGTGGTGTATACTCATAATCCTGGCTACTTAGGAGGTAAAAAACAAAAGGATCATTGTCCACAGTGGCCTGACCAAAGTTAGCTCCAGACCCTACCTAAAAAAAATACACTCAAAGCAAAATGGCTGGGGCATGGTTAAAGTGGAAGAACACATGTTTAGCAAGTATAAGACCCAGAATTTGGCCCAAGTACCACAAAAATGGAAAAAACAAAAAAACACGCCACTGTAAACTGGGCATCAGTAACTCACACCTGTAATCCTAGATACTCAGGAGGCTGAGATATGAGGATCAAGGTCAAAGCCAGCTGGGCAGGAAAGGCCGTGAGACTCATCTCCAATTATCCACCAGAAAGAGGTCAGGTACAGAGCCCAGGCCTAGAGTTCAAGCCCCACCACTAACAAAAGAAGGAAAGGAAAGGAAAGGGAAAGGGAAAGGGAAAAGGAAAGGGAAAAGGAAAAGGAAAAGAAAGGAAGGAAGGAAGGAAGGAAGAAGCCAATGTAGTACATACACATTAAGTGAAGTATATTAACTAAAAAGACTATATTGAACCTTCATCTCTAGGAGAAATGAATCTATATAGAAACATAATTCTGTCATTTACCCTGTTCTTTACTCCATGGAGTGGGAGGTTTGAAGTGACTTTTTTTTCTCTTGCTAAAACATAGAAATAATTAATTTTATAGCTGATATGTTTAAATATGTATTTGCAGTGAGATTTCATGAATTTAAAATTGAATGTCAATTCTTTTATTTCAACTGGGTAAATGCTCAGAAATGATCAGAAGTTTAATTAATGGACAGCATATATAACCAGAAAAGGCAGTAATTATTTATACACCTGAAAAAGAAGTCAGAGTGGAAAGAGAAAGTACAAGGTTGGCTTAGATGCTGGAGGACCATTCCCTTGAACAGCTCTTTTAACCTCTTAATATGGTTCACCTGTGAACTGTCGCCACTCAAGACAAAGGTTTTTCACATAAATCTCAAAGGCTAGACTGTCCTTTCTTCTGATCTGGACTGCTGAGGAAAAAGTTTATATAAACCCTCAAAAAATAAATTACCCAAGGGGAAAAAATGCTGCCGTTTCCTGTCAGTAGGGTTGCCTTGAGTTTCACTTTAGGTATCATGATTTCTTTGAGCCACAAAAATAACAGCCTTTCAGAGACCTAGAAAAGAATGGCCTCCGATATGACTCTTATGTAAATGCTGTGGAATACAATATCAAAGGCCAACATTTAGGCAAAGCATAGGAAATAAGTGAATACAAGGAAACCAGTAATGGGTTACTATCATCACACTTACTGGTTGAATTCTTAAGATCTCATGATGAGTGAAACTCCAAACTGCAAGCTGCAAAGAGTTATGAATATGGCTATAAGAACAATTTTTAAAACTTTAGCCATTTTAACACATTTATCTTCAATTTAAAATCCCACCAAAGAAATAGTGAGAACTGTCTTCAACTTCATGACCTTCATATGTACTCTAAAGAGTCTGTTTCACTTGGTACGGTGCGAGAAGGGAGGCCTGGGACAGGGAGTAACAACTTTGGGTAAATGTCTGCATACTCTAGGATTCAAGATAAGCAAGAGCCAAACCTACCAACAAATCCCACAGACTACGTCCTACAAAGGGTTGTACGTGGCACACTGTGACCTTACGAATTAAAATCTTCAGAGCATGTTCCCAATTTATGTCTATTTATTATAAACATATACAAAGTGGTAAATATTTTTATTCACCCATCCCACTGACAGTTTTATCCAGCTTGGGGACATGCATACCTACTTTGGGGACAGCATAAAAAAAGACACACTGAACTGTTCTAGTATTGCCTGGAGTCCACTCTGATTTGGCAGGGACTGGTGACTGAAAACCTTCTCCACCTCAAGAGAGATGCTTTCAGCCTTAGGTACCTGTGACACGTTTCCCTTAGAAGACATGACAAGAGAAATTAGAGATCAAGCAGCAAGAGCCAGAGTCAAGGTACTAATAAGAAAGTTTTATTAGAAACTAAATTAAGTATCTATATCCATTGTGCCCACGGTGACTTTAACCTAGCCAGGCACTTGTGCTTGCCTTACTTCAGACCATTACTCAGAGCAAGTTGTACCATCAATCACCCTGCAGCATCACCAAGTACAAGACAGACTGGCCCCACCACGCCATCTGTACCCACACCTGCTCCCAGCAGCAGTGGCTGCTAGGGTCTGCTGCCCAGAGATGCCTTGGTCCAGAGGGTACCACTGTGAATTCATATTTCAAGCAGGAACAAGTCCAACGATTTGAGAAGGAAAGCTGGAAAAAGTCAAAGACAAGAACCATGACAACACATGGGCAGCATGAGCTCTGTATAGTACTCTGTGCAGTACTCTGGCAGGAGGGCTATTCAGCATTTTCCAATCACAGTCTGTAAATACTTACAAGACACTGAAGTCTACCATTTCTGGTAACAGCTGCTTTTCTAAAAATCTACTTAAATAGTGTTATTGTATAAAACATGCATTTCATTTTAAAGTATATTCATCATTACTCATAAGCAACAAAAATTAGCACATCATCAGACTCTTCTTGTTTTGCTTTTTCAATAAGGCAATTGCTCAAGCAGACATGGGTAGAAACACAGGAACATACTCCAACGAACTCACATTACATCTGCCAAACCTCTCTCAAGGCTTGAGTGTTAGTTTCATTCTTCATCCATGTCTTTATAAGCATGAAAGCAGTTACAATATCAAAAATTCTTTTCTAAATAATTCTTAGTATACAAGGAGCGCATGTGAATATACCTGAAAAGTATGAAGTCTATGATAAGGACAATATAAATGGAAAATGGAAAATGGAAAATGGCCCAAACAAATATAAGGACAAGTAAGAAATACATAGTAAATCACTGACCTATTATGTTAATCACTATTACACTAGCAATAATAAAACTGGCTATACCTGTCAGTTCCTGGTGGCTCACAGCTGTAATCCAGCTACTCAGGAGGCTGAAATCTGAAGATTGAGGTTCAAAGGATGCCCAAGCAGGAAAGTTTCTGAGAAGCTTATTTGCAATTAACTATCACAAACCTAAAAGTGAGACTATAGTTCAAGTGGTAGAGTGCTAGCCTTGACTAAAAGTTGGCAAATTAATGAACACCAATTCTGTTTAGTGATGAGGGTGAGGGTGAGTGTTAGGGTGTGGCTGAGGATTAGGGTTAGGGTGAGGATTAGGGTTAGGGTTAGGGTTATGGTGACGGTAAGAGTTAGGATGAGGTTTAGGGTGAGGGTGAGGCTTAGGGATAGCGTTATAGTTAGGGTGAGGGTTAGGGTGAGGGTTAGGGTGTGGACTAGGGTGAGATTGAGGGTTATTTAGAGGGTTAGGGATAGGGTGAAGATTAGGGATGCAGTCACCATTTGCTTTGGAAAACACATTCAGAATGTGGTACACAACAGAACTTTTTTTCTTTTTTTCTTTTTGTTTTTTTAGGGAAGAGTAAAAATTGATATCAGATGTAAGAGATGTTGGCGACCCAATGAAAGAGACATTACATTCCACAGTGACTACAAAATATAAACATTCATTTTAGACAAAAGTCCAAATCTATTATATTAAAGTTAATAACTGAAATCTGTCTCTTATTAGTTTTAAAATAAAAAGGTGAGCTAACAGGTCTATGTTACATGAATAGTTAAGGTAAGTCTAAAATAGTTGAATCTTAATTGGCAAATTAGTTATGCCTTTAAACAGCAACAAGTAGAATCCAGAAACTTTAAAAAACATCACCAGGGCAAAATTCTGTGTCTTTGAAAGATTTTGACAAAGGGTAAGTGTGATCATGATCACCAGTAAGTGAGAGAGAAGATTCACTGAAGTGTAGTGACAGGCTGCACCTCAATCTGCTTCTCATCTGTGACACAGACGCCACGATCAGCTGCTATACAAAGTATGAGCATATGCAAAAAGGAGAACACCTCAAATTGTGCAGGTGAGGTCTGCCATAGTTCTTTTTACTACAAACAGTGATAACAGTATGAGCCTATTCTTGCAGACAGTGTTTTCCATATTTGTAGGAGAGTTCCTAACACAGAGGGTGTTAAATCAAAAAGCATGCGCAGTTTAAATTTATATGCCACTTTCAAAAAAAATTGTTTCTCCAGAAGAGTATAATTCCGCTCCCCACCCCGTGATATATCACAGCAAACATTTCCCCACTCTCAAGAGCACTGAGCCTGTTTTCTTAATCTAGTGTATAAAAAGCAGCATCTCGCCAGGCACCGGTAGCTCACGTTTATGATCCTAGCAACTCAGAAGACTGAGACCTGAGGATCAAAGTTTGAAGCCAGCCCAGGCAGGAAAGTCCATGAGACTATTATCTCCAATAAAGTACCAAAAAAGCTGAAAGTGGAGCTGTATTTCAAACCTTACAGAAATTTTAATCATTAGGTAGTTTGATACAGAATTCTTGTGGTATGCAAGGCCATCACAACCCTTCTGACTCCACACCTGAAAGACCCTGCTAGGATTATAGTCCTATAGATTACAGTGCTATTACAATCCTACAGCAGTCCTATACAATCAGGAGAAGGCAAAGCCTGCCAGTGTTGCAGGTTACCACTGAAGCCTGCTTAGTTTCTTATCCAAGAAATCTGTCAAATGAAATCCAACTCTGACTGTGTGAGTAACTCCCTTCAAGGCTAAGTCTAGGGGTTTTTATACCCTGGGCAGTGTTCAGGTTACTTGCCGTATTATAATTAGGTGTTTTGGAAGGCTAGTGTTTTGTTGGTGGGGTCTTATACCACTATGATTGGTTGTTAATTCCTAATTAAGTCCCTCCTACAAATCTTTCCACTAGAGTCATGGGAAGGTTATCTACACTAGAAAGGGACAGGGAGGGACAAAGATGTTTTGAAACAATCCTTCTTTTGCATCTGGTTTTGGTTTGCTAGGCCAAAATGTTGTCCACAGGCCTGGGGGGGGGGGGGGGGGGGTCTTAATTTTACTTATGCATAAACATTTCCCTGAAATGCATACTACATTATCATTTTGCTTCTTTCATTGTATTAATGACATTTAGAGCTTTGTGATAGTCAATTCGAATCATGTATGTAAGTAAATCATAACATTCATAAAGGCACATTGCAAAACACGCTACTACCATAGTTTACAGGAAAGACAACACACCCCTTTCCCCATTTAAGATACTGGACTCCCCTTCTCCACCACCACTAGTACCACAGACAAGACCCTGACCCTAGCTATACCTGGCACTTTCTGTGTAAGACACAGCATCTCAGTTTCATCTGTGTTCTCTAACATATAGAACTCTAAGCTTCTAATAAGTGCAAAATCATGTAGGCAATGGGACAATGAAGGGATTAGAAACATACTGAGAAAACACCCATGATCATCCTGAGTTCTAATACTCCTAATTGAATCTGTAGGTATGGCTCAAGCAGCAGAGGGCCTGCCTGGCAAGTGCGACGCCCTGAGTTTAAACCTCAGTATCTCCAAGAAAAAGAAAAAAGACCTACTTATAGTATATAACACTCACACTCACTAATTAACCAGTTAGTACATTTCAAATTTTTCTGTGTGCAACTTTCTAAAATGTTGACAAGAAAAGGCTTACATCCTACAAAGAAAAGAAAAATTCTAAAGTCTAAGATTTTGCTTAATGTACTACACACAAGTTCTACTCTTAAGATTTTTTTAAATCACTGGTTTTAAATTTACTTGATCAATGATTTCAAATCCTTTGTTATTTACTGAAATGGTAAAAACATCAAAACAGGGAATTACTTCATGTTTTCACTATAGACAATCAAAATATAAAAAAATATGTTGACAATCCATTTTCTCAAGTTAAAGCAAAACATGTATTTTCCTTCAGAACCATCATAAAATATTGACAGTCACTGAAGGAAAGCACCAAATTAAACTTTTTAGTTTTGCTATAAACTTGCTTATCTGATCTCTCTTGTAATAGGAAAGAAATTTATGAGCTTAAAAGCACATCATTGGTTGGCACACAAAATAAGCTGTTGACTTCTAAAACATATTGTTAAAGAGATCTTTGACATCCACTTTAATTTGTATTTTCCCCAAAACACTGTCTACCATGTGATTCTATCAGTTTCTTTCTTAATTCATCTACACTGAAAAGAGAAGGCATAAACACACACAAACACTCAACCTAAGAAGTAAAACACCAATAAAACATAGTTATTCCCAGTAGTTCATGACAATGATTCAATAATGCATCTCTATAGGAACACAAAGGTCAGAATGTGTAGGCTGCTGTCCAGACTAAGTTTGATTCTATTTCTATACTAACAAAAAGAAGCATTGTTTTCAGCTTAAACCTTTTAGAACTGTACAAAATACTATTTACTAACATTATAAAATGAATTTAACTCTCAACCTGTTTTCTAAGTTACTGAGACCCTCTGTGATAATCATAGTAAATTCTTGTACCTTAATTCTCTTAAAATTATTGTATTATAGAGATAAACTTCAGAAACCATGAAATACATACATTTCTTACCGGTTCCATGTCAAATATGCTCACTATGTTTGTCTCATTTTTGTTTTTAGCTTTGTGTATGCAACATCTGAGCCAGGAACTTCTCTTATACATTTTATTATTTCATCAGAGACTACTCTGGATAAACAAAAAGAGGAAAAGCTCTCAAATGTCAACGGTGTCATTCCTTCAATGTTCTGAATAAATGTAACAGGAGAGGAAGAGTCAGTTGTCCACAAATGTGACAAGGACCCCCTCCAATCCACCAATCCTGGTAAACGACAGAACACGTCTTGCCACAAAGTTTACACCTTGTAGCAGAAACATTACGTTAGTCTCCATAAACATTCTCAATTTCTTCTTTCTTACAGGACCCCAATCCTGCTCCCACTCTTCTACAAATTGAAGTTTGCACTCTGATAGGGTTTCAGATAATAAGGTGTAAGCACAGAGTTTGAATTGGACTTCCTAGAAAGCTCCTTTTAAAAGAAGGATGGCCTCAGCTGGCATATCTTTTGTCACTTCCTGCTTTGGGGAAAGTACATGTGATGGCTGGGGAGTAGCAACCATTTGACATGGTAAGGGAAAGAACCATTTGACATGATAAGGGAAAGGCCACTAAACATAAGAGGACTTCAGCCCTCATATCCCCAGTTGGTAAACAAAGCCAACAACTTCCTATCTGTGGACCATGCATTATATCTGAAAAAATAAAACTCCAATCTTATTTAAGACTCTACTTATTAGGTTTTCTGTGACATTTCCTGGACTAAAGTTCAAAGTAATGCAATCTAATAAGAAAGAGATACAGAAGAGGTTCTATGAAAATCCAGAGGAAGACATTAGCTCTGACAGAGGAAGGTAGTGGAGGAGATCAAGAGGATGAAGAGGGAGAGAAAGCAAACAGAGTTGACTTATTCTCTTGTCCAACTATCATTGCCATCAACTAGGTTAGGTACTCAGAGATAACAGACAGATCCTCTAAGGAACTGTGAAAAGAGATACACAGAAATTACTAAAATAGTTAATAATATTGGGAGGCTACCTGGACTGGTTACACATTCTTCCTAACATTAAGGAAGAGAAGCGGCCATTTAGTCTTAAAGGTGTGGTAGGGACAGGCCTCAGCTCAGTATGTTAAAAAGCAACTGAAGGGATAAGTAAACTTTGATAATTGTGTCCACAGCTCATAGCAAAAAGTACTAAGTAGCCATTAGTTAAAAGCACAGCAACACAGTACCTCTTTTTAATTCTTTAACTGCCACCCTTATCCAATTTTCAAGGATCATGCTAAAATGGCCTCTGAAATCAAAACAATCTCATTAACATGGCCAACCATAAGTAGGTAAGGAACAATGATTAGTATTTAATATTACTGTAATATGTATGTTTGAAGGAAACGTGGGATTTTATTTCATTTGTTTTCAGTTATTAACACTATGAAGTGACTAAAAACATTTTTTTAATTATGCTTGTCACACTTAAGAGCATACAATAAAGGGAAGAAAAGGAAGAAAATTAGTCTCTTTTTTTCCCCTCTACTGTTATATAAACACACACACCAAGAATAAGTAGAATATCTTTCAAACCAAAACAATAGGAAATCACTCTCAGCTGAAAGGAGCTTAGACCATGTTGATTTCTTTTTTAATCCTGCTCAGGCAAGTTTCTGCATGCTTTCGGGACTCTCCACCTACAGAGTTGTTAGGAGGACAGCCAACACATATATTTAATTACGTAAGTATTAGTGCTATCGGCCAGCTGCTGCTGGTACATAATACACTGACCTCTTTCACTCACTCTCTTGCATAAAATAGCAAAAACAAAGCAACTGTTGATGTACCAGTAATCATGAAATTATGCAAAATTCTGTTCTCCAAAAAGATCTAAGATAACTACCAAACTCAGTTTTGCATTTTAAAATGATTTACTACCTTTGAAGTGCTTTTCTGTTCCTGAGTTATTAATCATATAACTGCAAGTATATTCCTTACCCTTAAAAAGCTAACCATGAATTCAATTTGCAAGTATACTTTTTAATTTATTTCCAATGGAATGTCTCACTGAAGTAGTAGGTCACATGATTATTTTCTGCCTGCTTTCCCAGGCAACTCCATGCTTTTCCATGGTTAGGAGATGAGCCCATGAAAACAAAATTAATATCTTCTCTGCACCTCCATAACTCTCACAATGAACAAAAACATTTTCATGTTTCCAGAAAGCTTGTTCATAGTGCCACCATGAACTCCAAAGTACCACATGGGGGAAATCCAAAGTCCAGGAAAAACAGACTAAACAGAGCACTGGTATACATAAATAAATGTGACTAAAACATATGATTGATGATAACAAGAACTGACCCATAAACAACTTATGGAAAGAAAGTTGGCCTTGATCAGACTGGCTTTTGTTTCAATTCTGTGAGTCAATGCTAATTATTTACTGGGCACTCTGTAGAGGTCAGTGATATCTCAGTAAAGAAAAGTATCAATCTGTTGTCTTTAAGATCTGTGTCATTCCCCCTCACAAGAGCCTTCCCAACACTTCTATTTCTCTCCCCACAATAGCTAGCTAATTTGTTTTTCTAATCCTGTGGTATATGTGGAGGTTTTTTGCTCATTCATCAAAACTAGAAATTTTGATACATGCAAGTTAGTGTAATATTATTGATATAGCTGCATGACTCATATGAGTTATAGTTGAACATAAAATAATAAATTTAATAATCATTTGCTGATATGACAGAATGATGAATGTTAAACTCTTTCCCCCCCCCCCAAAAAAGAATCATAACTCCTTACACAAATAAGTTCTAAGTAATGGCAATTGTATCCCAGAGTCAAGACCAAATACTATCAAGTTTTTAATACCTTTTGCACATTCTGACTCAAGATAAGATGCTCCAATAAATCCAGTAGGTCACAATCCTACAGCTGCCTTTTTTGGCTTAGAGGGGAGAGGAAGTTCCTGGTAGTATAACCAAGTGACTACCCCAAGAGGGCACAATTATCTCAGTCCTTTCACAACTTTCCTGAAGAGGCCTTCTTCCTAGTCTATAAACAAAAGGTAAAAAGCAAGGCGTCACAAATGTCTGAAAATATTTAAAAATTGGAATGTACTTTCCTATTTTGCAATTAGACAACCTGTCTCTGACAAGGTACTCAGAAGCAACTTTGAGGATGTTTCTTAAAGTAGTCAATAAGCAACCTCAGACTGTTGATGGTACCTGCTTCTCATGAAAAGGAAAATCACCATAGCATAGATCCTCCATACAAAAGGATTTTCCTGAGGTCCCACTCCCTGACCTCACACCTACAATCTAGCAAGTAGATAAATATGTATTAGATCCTCCATACAAAAGGATTCTCCTGAGGTCCCAGGAGGTAAAAGAATAAAATGTGATATATGATAATAAATGTTTGTATGAGATCAAGGAGGAGCTCAGAACAGAGAGTGAGTACCTCCATGGGCTTCGGAAGCAAGGGTAAGGGTTAAAAAGGAAATAACCTCATAGGTGATATTACCTCTAACAAGAACTAGTTGGCCAGGCAGGATTAATATGGGGTAAAAGGAGGGTGGGCACAAGTACAGAAGCAGGACATACGTCTGGGGAAAGGAGAGAGGACACAGGGCAGTGAGATCGTATGCAAACACATATGCTTCAAAATTTTTATAGTTGGGAGAAGGGAATACAACATTGGGGAAGAGTACAAAAAAATAGAGGTACAAGAAACAAATATAAAAAATTCAAACTTTGCTATAATAAGGAACAATAAGTTTATCTTGTATCTGAGAACAAAAAAAAGAGGGGGTGGGGTAAGAGTGGAAAACGTGAAGTATGGTAAGAAAACGAAGATTTTTACAAGCTAAAAATGCACTTTAATATTAAGAGTACATCATAACAAGGATGAAAGCTAAACAGTACCACAGGGATGGAGAGAACAGGTTAAGTTCAAAAGGCATGCTGAGTTAATTACTGTTAGGTAAAACATGGGAATATAGTTGCTGAAGGTTCCAAGAACATTTATCACCACATAAGCAGAAAACACAAATAACCCTGGGCATGAGAAAGAGGGGAGGAGGGCCACCACTGATGGGTTGAAGGGAAACAAGCAACCAAAGAATATAGGCAGTTCTAATAAAAACATTCAGTGGGGCCAAGTGCTGGTGGCTCATACCTGTAATCTTACTCAGGATGCTAAGATAGAGGATCACAGTTCAAAGCCAGCCTGGAAATGAAAGTCCATGAGACTCATTTCCAATTAACCACCAGAAAACCAGAAGTGGAGCTGTGGCTCAAAATGGTAGAGCACTAGCCTTGAGCAAAAGAGCTCAGGAACAGTATCCAGGCACTGAGTTCAAGCACCATGACCAAAAAAAAAAAAAGACAACAGATGTGGAGAAAACTGTCAGCTAAGTACTTGGGAAGGACAGGAAGGAGGATCGGGAGTTTGAGGCCAACTTGTACCACATAACAAGACCCTATTTCAACCCTTATCCCCCCTCCTCAAAAAATGAAGTAGATAGGAAAAGGCTCGGACACGATTGCTTCAGATATTGTGCCCATGGTCATACACACCAGAGAATCTCAGAAGGCACTGAAGGGTCAAAATAGAGATTTCAGCCTATGGGTGGTATCTAAACACAGGTAAGTGATGGCTGTCATTGTAAAGAGAGCACAATTTTAGAGAAAAGAAAATCCTGTTAATCAACAGCTGATAACTAAGACATAGAAGTCAAATGGTCCAGTGTTTTGCAGGGACAGACGGCCACTGGAGAGCAGTGGTGACTGGAGTAACCCCATGTGCCTAGTAGCGCACTGTGATTTGCTGGCCCTGCTTCTGATGCTCCCCAAAGTAACATGAAGCTGGTTCTGAGTTCAAGTCATTTTACATAGGTAGAAAAGGTAAAATATCAATGTTTAACCAAAACTTCAACCAAGTGTTAAAAAGTATCAGTCAATTCACTGCTTTTTTAAAAAAATTAAAAAATTAAAATCCACTATGTTTCTAATCTAATACAAAAATTACTTTTAAATTTTAACATTAAATGATAATAAAAAATTAAATGAAAATATTTAGTTTAAAATATAATAACCCAATTATTAGTAAATCTAATTTACAACAGAATCAGGGGATTTTTTTATTTTATTTTAAGCTGGTTAATTAATTACTAATTGAAAGGACAAGTACTTCTCTGTTAATAATTCAGATTTTAAGGTAATTTATTTTAAACATTCTGATTGAAATAACTTTTGTATCTCTCCCCAACCTCAATTTATAAAGAAGCATTAAAAGACAGATCCATATACAACAGAGAATATTTACACAACAGGAATGAGAATCCAACAATTCATTTTTGCTCAAGAGAATAGCTCATAAGGAGCTTTATTTTATATAGCAGGTAGCCTCTGTTCCAAACATATTCTTCTGTACCCACTTCTCCATCTATTTTCAGTTTGCTTACAAGTAATTTTCCTTAGGTATCTAAGCTATTCTTCAGCATTACTTTATTTCTGCAGACCTAAGCAGCTCAAAAGACAGAATGACTCTTGGCTACCCACTATGAGGATGGTTAAACTACAGTGCCCCATTTGGGTTAATAACGTACAAGGTCACACAGAGGTTGTCAGTCCATGATCAAAGCGAGCTGGCTATTCTTCCCGTCATTTATATAGAACACACAAGATGTGTTTATTTTTACCAGCCTCTGACTGACCTCCTTTAGGTGGCATGGAAAAGATCCCACATTTCTATAAAGCACTAGTCAAAGGAATTTTTTTTATTTGATACTCTCATTAGGAGTAAATTTTTATTTTTTTATGCTTTTGATCTTTTTCATTTACTTAAAAACCCTGCAAGTTAAAGGCCATATTGTCTAACTCAAATTGGTATAATGGATAAAATAAGGTCAGGGCCACTGACAGATGCCTAAGAGGAAATAGTGTGCATACAATAGCTGCCATCAGAACACATGGGCTCCTTCGTGCGCTTTCCTAAATTAGTACAGGCAATAACATTTAAGATATCAAAGTTCAACAGTCAGTCCAACATCCTTGGTACTTCTATTTTTGCAACCTAAAAGTTTTACTCTTTTATCAATCTAAAGCACATACTGACAAAAATCTTAGGACAAAAAATTTTAATAACAAAAAAAATTCAACCCATGGCTGCCTTGTCACAGATATATAGGAATTATTTCCCTATCCTAGTTAATGGGAGTCTAATAATCATGGGAAGACAGAAATCCCTCCAAATTCTTCTTTGGTGGCTTGAGAGACCAAATGAAGTGACACCCAACTATTCAATACTAAGAATATACTGGAAAGGGGAGCAGCAGATGATCAGAAATGCTAAAAATTGAGACTGAGGACAGGACTGGGGTTCAGTGGTACAGCACCTGACCTGCAAGCTCAAGGGCCCGGTTTCAATCTTCAGCACCAGAAGAAAAAAAAAGTGGCAAAGTGAAGGCATTATCATGGATCGGATCTCCACCTTAGAAAAAGGCACATCCCACCTTGCTATTTCTCATCTTTGATTTGGGGCAAGAAGCAGCAGCACACCATTGTGCTCTCCTTGAATTTAAAGTTTACTTCATTCTCATGAAAAAACTAAATTAATAAAAAAAAAATACACATTGCATAAAAGAAGAGACTGAAGGGAAAGCTGGAGCAAGTAGATATGTAGAAGGATTTAATGTATACTAATGTTCAGGAACTAATCCTCTTGGTTTTCCTTTGTCAGAAAATGGCAACAAGCGGGAAGACACCTAAATAAACAAGACAATAGCCTAGCAGTATACTCAGCAGCAGTGCCCAAAAACTGATGAATAAAGAAGATATGACACATATAGGCCATAGAACATTACACAGCTATAAGGAAAAATGAAATCATGTTATTTTCAGGAAAATCAGTGGAACTGGAGAAAGTTATGTTAAATAAGATAAGCCAAAATCAAAACTCAAATATCATCTTTGTGCACATATGTGGAAAGTAGACTTAAAGACATCTACCTATAGATATATAGGTATCTACCTATAGATACCTATACATAAATTTGTTTTTATACACGTAGGGCAGGAATCTAACTATAGGACTATATAGAAAGATAAGGGGAAGAAGAGAGAAAAAAAGATAATAGATAATAATTTTGAACATATTTCAACTAAAAATGAAGACAGCAGAAGAAATCTCAAGAAAAGCTGTTGATCAATAAAGCATCTGCAGTGGGGGAGGAAAAAGAAATGCAAAGGGTTATTTTGAGCAGAATACAATGCATACATATTTAAAGTATTTCTTTTTTTTTCTTTTGTTATTCGTCGTGAGGCCTGAACTCTGGGACTGGGCGCTGTCCCTCAGCTCTTCAGCTCAAAGCTAGCGCTCTACCACTTGAGCCACAGCACCAATTCTGGCTTTTTCTACTTATGTGGTGCTGAGGAATCGAACCCAGGGCCTCATGCATGCAAGGCAAGCACTCTACCACTGAGCCACCTTCCCAGCCCCACATCTGAAGTATTTCAAATATGGATATTGTATGTGTTTATATTACATACAAACCTGAAATACACATAGCAAACTCTTTTGGTGTAATCAATACATACTAACAAAAAAGACAAATGAATGACAGGAAAGTAAAACAGTATTGAACAGAGGAAAGATACCAGAGGGAAGTAGAGAGGACTAACAAAAAAGGTGAACAAGTAAGTAGTTGAACAAAGTATTTTATATCCATGTATAAAAACAGAATAATGAAAACTACTGAAATAGTTATAAGAAGTAGTAAAATGGAGTGTTAGAAGAGGTAAAGTTATGACACTCCAGAAATTGGCTATCTAAACAGAATATACAAAACTGGACCACTACCTAGCTATACCTTCCCCTCCTCAAAGTAATCAATTTCATATGGATTAGAGACCTAAACATGAGGGAGGGGAAGCTTTTTACACATACACAGGAAAAAAAAAAAAAGATTTGCTAAATTTCACATCAGAATTTCCTTTCATCAAAAGATGTCATTATAATTAATGTATGCTAATGGAAAAGACTAAAAAAAAAACTTTAAAACAGGAGATAAAAGATTCCATAAAAGAAAGTAAAATGATAAGCCATAATTGGGAGAAGGTACTCACAACATGTATAACAGCTAAGGTACTGTATAGAAAATTCGCATAGTGTATTAACATAATAAATATTTTTAAGTCAACAGTAAAATGGACAAAAGACTTGGAGAGCCATTTAACACACACACACACACACACACACACACACACACAAATATTAAATCCAAATGGCCAATGCTGTTCAACCTCATTATTGATCAGGAAAACATAAAACTACAGACCAAACAGACCTTCAAAACCTTAGAATCCTGACTGTATCTCACATAGAAAGAACAGAGCACAACAAACCACACACTCACTGCAGCTGAAAATGAACAAAAGCACAGCCATCTGACACTTGACTGCACATAATCATAACCAGTACATATCCACAAATAATGCTTAAAATATTCATAGTAACAGTGTTCATGACACAGCATACATAGAAGTATCTGGGAAAAACTAAAACTCTACCAATAAAAAATAAATAAATAAACTGCAGCAAATTCACTCCTTGAAGTACTATAAACATCCAGTTGTTTTATAGTCAACAAAATGGACAAATCTAAAAATATGATGCTGAAGAAAAGAAAAAATACACCAGTCCAAGTCTAATAAAGGAAGTCCAAGATAGGGCTAAACAACATATGGGTTGAAAAATACTTACTGGAGGGTGAATTTATTAATAAAGGGAAGAAAGATTCACAAAATCAGAATAAAGATTTGTTCTTATTTATATTATATTGTATATGATACTATATTTCTAATGCTGGGTAGTGTGTATACGGGTAGTGTGTATACAAGTATTAAACATGTTATTATTATTTAAACCACTCATATTAACATACATTTCACAATAAATCTAAGAAGGGAAAGAAAGAAGTTAAGACCAGAATAAGAGAATCTTAAGAGGTCTGACTGGGAAGAGAAGAGAAAAAACAAACGTATGTGGAACAGATGGGATCTGGGTCTAAGTACCAATGAAAAGGTACCAATGAGTTATAAAGGGTGGCATACAGAATGAGGAAATACTTTACAGACAGCCATCTAACAGAGTAGATGGGAAGAGAGGATAACCTAATACCATTTCCCTCTGAGAGGACAAAGCAAGAGACAATGACATAAATGCCAATTATCTACTGTAACTACCTTCTAAGCCAGACATCCCAGACCAAGACGGAGTAGATGAAATGGCTAGAGGGAGAAAAGAGGAGAAAGTTGAGCCAGGTAACCTCATACTATGGCCTGGAACCGCTTAGATCAACACAGAGTTAATACCTGACAATTCAAATCAGCTACTGGCTAACTTCACAAACCCTCAAATCACAGTACAAAAGTCCTCATTAAAGCCTCATTTTACAACAGAGAAAAATCAAAACAGCATCTCAGAAATCAAAGTTACACTTTTTAATATCAACTATTTATATTGATATTATGAATCTTTAAAGGCTAATCTATTGATATGAATTCATACCTTGATTAATGTAAAATGAAAGAATAAAAACCTTTCACTTACTTGATTGAGTTTCTAAAGTGGTCTTCAGCTGGGTTTTTCACAGTGCAACTATTCAGGAGCCATAAATCTGCATCTGATGCATTTTCTAATACAAAAAAATAGATGCAAAAAAGAAAAGTTAAAACACCACATTTATTTAAAGCAAAACTACCCAAATGCTTATCCAGATGCATGGGTTACAGATTGTGGGGAAAAAAATCCTGTCAGAGGACAAGTATATATCAATTCTATTATAGTAGGCAATTGTAATACCATGGAAATCTTCATGAAGAATAAATATAATAATGTGTGTTTGGTGGTATATTTTTACTTAAAGTGTGTAAGTGCTATCTAATAATGTCTCAAAACCAAGTTAATATTCACCCAAACTTACCTTTGAATATAAAATTCATTACCCTTCTTTGGACTGTTTCAATATTTTCAAACATTAGTATCAGGAAATGCTGAATAGTCTTCTAAATATGCTGAATATTATTCTTACTAAAAATGCAGCCTGTCTGCCTTGATGTAAAGTGACCCTCTTACTCTAATCATCAATTTGGTTAAATATTGCTATATAGTAAAACTCACTGCCAATGCAAGAAATAATGTTATTATTTTAATGTTAGAAAAATGAATTTACAAATACATAAAGTGTGAAGGCTATTCTGCTTTCCTTAATAAGGAGGTAACACTGATTCTATATGGATCAGATTTCACCAGCACAATTAGGAGTCTAAAATGATATTAACACTGACAATCTACATCTGTGTTTGGGGGGGAGAAAGGGACATTACACTCATGTTAATAACAATCCCAGAACACTAACATAGAGGAGTGGTAAGAGGATGTCTAGAAAAGCATATCCAAGTCAGTTTGATTTATACACCTACATTGGAGATCTGCCTTCCAAGTCCTCATACCTCAAATAAAATAAGCATGCAGCTCACTACCACTACTAGATGACTTAGCCACTGGATTGTACATCTAAGCAAAGAGACATCCAGATCTACGTAAAGACATCATCTAGAGGCATCCATGAGACTGAGGTGCCTGCACCCCTGGAAGTGAGGTGAAGATTCAGTTGTCTTCCAATATAGTACTCATAGAGGACTTTTATTTTCCTTCTCCTTCTTTTAACCCTGAAAAGAAACCCCAAAATACTTCTTTACATCTACCTCTGCTATTTGCATTTTAAAAGTATGTATTACTTTTTTTCTTTAAGTTCATAAACTTCTTTAAGTTTTTCATTTCCTTTTCCATAGTGCTTAGAGTCACAGGCTTCCTTTATTGTAAGGTGAGAATGTAATCTGCATCCTGGTAAAAATCCATCATGAACCATAACCGTGCACCTTCTATAGACTTCTCTCCCAGAACCATGACCTTGCACCTTCTCTCCCAGGAAAGCTGTGTTCACTGAACCAAGCAAATGATGGTCATCAACAAGCCACCCACTTTGAGTGTAAGGAGAGAGACACAAAAGGATTTGTTTGCCTCAAAAGTTGGTTACTTTCTAAATTACTTCCTTACATACACCAGAAATTAACAGTCAGGCTCAGGTAATAAAAATCTGATTAGTACTCATGATAATCACTAACATCACTGACTACAGAGTCTGTATCCAGCAGTCAGCCAAGCATGTCCTATTCACTTCTCATGTAATCCTCCCAATTTGAGGTGGGCTCATTCTGATTCCAATTTTACAGAGTAGAAATCTAAAGCTTAGCAAGGAAAACTAACTTGACTAAAATTACCCAGTTAAAGGGTGAGTGAGGATTAGACATCCAGACAAACTGACTCCACAGACTGAACTTAAGGAAATTAGCATGCCTCATTAGTGGCTCCTTGCCTCTTGATCAAGAATAATGCAGATAATAACTACAGACAAAACCAAGAAGTAGTACATGGCCTTGAGGGTGTCTCATGATATTTCTAAAAACACTAATAATCAGGCTTCAAAAAGTAACTGTTTTGCTATTATGTAAAATTCCCAAGATTATGAACATATCAGCTTTTGGTCTTCTGTAATCAGTGAAGACATGCAAGAAAAGGAAGAATTAATAATGAATGTGGCACTAGTACCCCAAAGCACAGACAGACCCCCCCAATCTTCCCACTCCCTGCAGGATTCTGCATGGTTCACTTCAACACTTGCTGGCTGAACAAGACACTGATCTTACACAACTGTTCCATTAGAAAATCAACCGGAGGAGCAGCACACAACAATAAAAGGGTCTATTCATAGATTTCAAATAGGAAGGTAGGCAGGCTGACACAAATAAAAGCTCACAAAGAACAAAACAAAAAGGGGAAAGAGTTTGATTGCTTTGGACCCAAACGCATTTTTTGAGAGTTTCTTTACCACAGAACCCTGGAAGGCAAGTCCAAACAGTTAAAATGTCCATTACACTTAATCATACCCAAGGAGTTTATTTACCCAATACAAATCACTGAGAGCCCCTTAAAAACTTGGGAGAACGGAGCATACTTAAATAAGAGAACTTAAAAGTAACTTTAAGATGCATGATGAAAAGTAACTTTTTGAAACAAAAGAAAAAAAACAAAAAGTTTTAATCAATGAATTAATATTTTCCTTGAGATTGCATTGATCATTCCACTGATGGGCCATATAAATGGCATGAAATATCCATGTTCCTAATCTGGTTTCTAAGGAAATGAAAGTGATTCACTGGAATATATTCTCCCTTATGCTGTGTAGGGTTCAAATGGTGGGAAGATGAGGAGAAAGGAGCAGGGAGGAAGGAGAAGAAGAAGGCCATGAAGATTCAAGAAGAGAACCTAGAGATACCAGTCTGAAATTCTCAGGTGAAGACCTGGCCTTCAGCCTTCCAGCTAAGTCACACAGTTCCAGTGTAGAGGTGTATGTCATGAGCCTCTGAGTGTATAGAGCAGTAGCAGCTCCAAGGGGAAGATGTTTGGAGATTACTCCCTAAAGAGTTTGTTCTAGATGCACTGGTTACTTCATGGAAATATGGTGAGGAAGGACTATGAATCAGCTTGAACTGTTTGAAGGAAAAAGAAATATTTTTCTTTAAAGTGAAAAATACCCGACTGAGCTCCAGCAGTAACTACCAAAAATCCATTATTTAGCTAAGTGTTTTGGTGATCAGCATGAGAATACAATACAGGACTTGTGCTTACTATGTACATCAATGTTCATGCCAACATTCCTAAGAGCCAAAAGCTGAAAATAACCCAGATATCCACAAACTTATGGATAAATTCAGTATATTCACAGAATGGAATACTATTTGACATGAAAAATAAATGAAGTGCTAAAACATTGATAGATCTGCAAAACATCATGGCTAATGGAAAGAGGTCAGTGAGGAAAGCACACATTATAGGTCTCTCTTTCAATGAAATGTCTAGAAGAGACAAATATATCGAACAGAAAATAAACTAGGGATGGGGAGAACAAGAGGACAACAGGATAAGAAGACTATAGAGTTTCTTTGTGTAACAAAAGTAAGTTTAAAATTGACTGTGCCACAGTTCTATCACTACACTATATGTCACTGAATTATAATTTCCATGAGTGACTGCATGGCACAGAAATTACCCCAATAAAGCTGTTTTAAAAAACACTACCACCTAGAGCCACATGGTCTCCATTGGACTAGTTTCTATACTCGCTGCCTAAGTGTCAACTCACCTGCCATAGCAAACTCCTATACTCATCTTTCCCAGACTATTTCACACATCTATTTTTTCACAAGGAGAAAGGCACAGGTGAATTTGTAGCACATCCCAGCAAAAATTCATTAATAAATGGTCCTTCATGGATTGATGATTTTTAAATCTTCAGAGCCAATCTCTTGTTGTTGAAGAATGAATGATTGACTACATGAGCACATGAATGAGCTAAGACCAAGGAGGCGGAAGGGCATGTTAATGAGTAAGCATCAAGACCAATCTAGGAGGAAAACAGATTAGTGGTATGCAATCAGAACTCAAAACCAGAGCATTATTTCCAGGAGAAGCAGGGGTCCAGCTCTGATGTAGAATGTGGAATTTCTTCCAGGGGATCTTGGTGTTCTAACAGGAAGAAAGACAACAACCTCTCTTTCTCTGGGATATTTTATTCCAATTACAAACAAAGCAAACTGCACTAGCTGAAATACCATAGGGGAAAAACTACTCTTTGATTTAAGAGATGTTATGAAATTTTACATATGCTCCAACTACAGAATAAAAAAGTAAAAAATAAAATAAAATTTATTGCAAAAAAAGGTAAGGAAATGCACTGAATTATTAACAGTAACTATATTTAGATATGGAACTCATGTTCTAGAAATCTTCCTAGATTCTGGATGCTTCCAAGCATGAGTAGGACCTAATATTCGCAGATCTTTTCCCTCAAGCCTCAACCTTCCATCTGGAGGTTTTGCAGGTCTCTGGAGGCAGGTTCTGCACCATGGGCCTGGCTCATCTGGTTAGGATGATTTTTTGGAGTGCTGGTTTAGTCCCCAAGGAGCTTTTCATCCAGTTAGTCAACATACATCCAGGCTGGGGCCTCACAAGCTGAGGCTCTAGCATTTGTCTTTAAAAAAAAAAAAAAAAGAGGCTATTATGTTGCTACTCATTAGACAATGGAGGGTCCAATGGGAAAGAGATACTTTCAAAAATAAGAGAACTAGGTAAATGACACTCTAATGAAGATTCTCTAGTAAGATTAAGGCTTCTGATCCAGAAGGCTAACACAAAAAGTGATACCAGTAACATAAATGGAAGTTCTAGGGAGGAGCATAGCAGAGAAAGGGATAACTTCACCACCAGGTTCTCTTTAAGATCACCAACTAGGGGCTGGGAAGGTGGCTCAGTGGTAGAGTGCTTGCCTTGCATGCCTGAGGCCCTGGGTTCGATTCCTCAGCACCACATAAGCAAAAAGAAAAAAGCCGGAAGTGGTGCTGTGACTCAAGTGGTAGAGCGCTAGCCTTGAGCTGAAGAGCTGAGAGACAGTGCCCAGACCCAGAGTTCAGGCCCCATGACCGGACCCAAAAAAAAAAAAGATCACCAACTGGTGACAGATGCAAGCAGAACTGTACAACAAACAGAGAGATACAGAACATTTGGTGACCACAAAAGTTAGCAATCTTGCAAGAGGTATGAGAGCAAGGTTTAGGAGTACAAAAAGATCTGAATGGGCTGCCCTGAAAGACATCCTGCATGGAGGGAGTATCAAGTGACTATCTCATTGCACTCTAGCATTGAGGCTTCTTCATTCCACTATCCATTCACAGCCATATTTCTAACTAAAAGTCAATAAAGACAGTCTGGCCTGGGGACAGAAAAGGACATGAAAAAAGAAGGTGTTGGCAGCTGCCCAGTATCTACTGCCAGAGCATAATGGAGTGAAGGACATAAAACAACATAGGAGAATGGGTGTTTCAGAACTTCCCTAGTAGGGCCAGGAAGGGAGAAGAGGATTTTTCTGAATAAGAGCAACAAGGTATGGACTACAGGAGTTAGATGGTAATGAAATTTTAAAGAAGAACAAGAATTCTGATCTACCCACAATATATCCTGGGCTCTTCACACAAATTCCATACTGACTACTAAGAGAAAAATGTAATTTTACAATGGAGAAACCAGTGAACAGCACATTAACCAACAGATCAGAGTTAATATCATCAATAATGGGACAAGTCAAAAGCTACTTGATCAGATACAGAGAAGATGGATACACATACACACACACACACACACACACACACACACACACACACACACACACACACACAGTAAAGGTGATGAACAGAAGTTAGTTACAAGTTACATAAGATAGTGAGTATATTTCTTTTTGAACAATGCTACCCTCTCCCTCATTTCTTCCTGCTTACCCTCCCCGTTCTCCTCCCTCCCACATTGTAAAGTTCATTTCCAACACAGTGTCTAGTAAATATCATTTTGCATTAGTTCATCCTTTGTCCTGATGATTCTGTAAAAGCATCATTTTCAAAGGTATCTCTGCCAAACTATAAAGAAGCAAAATAAAACCCAAATTAAGGGAAAATTATTCAAATATCAGTCCTGGACTCTTCAATAACGCCAAGCATATGAAGCAAAAAGAGAGAAACTGGGCTAGGTCAAACAATCTTAGACACTTGACAACTCAAAGCAATGTGATTTCAAACCAGATTCTCTTCCTACACAGGACATTATAGGAACAATCTCACAAGTTCAGGATTAGGTGGTAGCAGTTCCTAAATGTTAATTGTCTGGTTGTAAGGGTAGTATGTAGGATAATAAGGTGTTGAAGGAGGATAATTCTAGAGCACACATCCACTATGGTATTAAGGATGATGGGGCGTTGAGTGAACAGAAAATATTTCTCCTTTTTCTTTCTAAATGGTTGTCAGTTTTTTATAAATACCATTTTCCTTTTTTGTTTTGTTTTGTTGTCTTTTCTCTATTTGTGAAGCAAAGAGATGGGAGATAAATATTGCTCTGCAGTATCAGAATATATAGCTGTCACAAAAATAAATACAAAAGACCAGAAAGTGCTGTACAATATGAGCATGGCTTTCTAACCATAAGGAAGTATTTCCTCTCCTAATGCCCCACCCCCAGCAGTAAAATAAGAACCATTTTATGGAAGACTAAGAAAGATATTAACAAAGTGTGTTTTTTTAAAAAAAAGTTTACATTAAAGGAACATTTGTTTTAAAAGCCAAGAGAAAAAAAGAATTTCCACATGCAATCATATTCACAAATCTTTCCATATATTGAGCAGGGTAACAGTAGCTTAAGAGCCAGGTAACGTGTTTGGTATAGCACTGAGACTTTATCATTCTACTATCCACAATCCTATCTCCAACTAAAAGCCAATAAACCAGTTTCCTTTCAGAGTATAAGTTTCTATAAAGTACCCAACACTCATTCATGATTAAAAGTCAGAAAACTGGGAAAAGAATTACCTCAAATATATTTTTTTAATCTACCAAAAAATCTGAGCTAGAAAACTGAATTATTTCACCGTAAAATGAAGACAGAAGGTAAAAATGTCTGATTCCATCATTTATATGCAGTTCAATACAAGAAATTCTAGCCAGCAAAACGAAGAAAGCTGAATAGCCCAACACTCAGGAAATAGGAGAGATAACAAGTTCAAGGCTACCCTGGACTAGTTATAACAGTTCCAAGGCTGCTTGGGTTACAGAGTGAAAATTTTGTCTAATAACCAACAAGAATAATGACTTCAATACCAAAGAGAAAACCAGACTTGAAATTCCTAAATTCCAGCAAGTATCCTACAATGGCTTTGAAATTCAAACACAAGAAAAAAAAAAAAACACCTCTTTCCCCTAAGACATAGCAGCAAGATAATCCTGCCGTTCTCCTCAATTAAGAATTACAGCATGGGGCAGGATGGGGGACACAGAGTTCAGCAAGTAAAAATGGTGCAGGACAATTTTATGAGGAGGCTGGTATGGGGGCTTGAACTCATTGCCTTGCACTCATTCCTACGTGGGGCTCTATCATTTGAGCCATGCCTCCAGCCTTCCAAGACAAGTTTGATTTAACTTCCTCCTTCCAGGCTCCCACCACTTCGTTTGTAATGCTCTCATATATCCTCCATGTGTTTCAGAGATTCTTCCATTGCTACTTTGCTTTCAAGTTGCTACTTTGCTTTCAAAGTAACTGGAATTCTAAGGGATTTATCTATATACATAGACAAGGTTGAAAAAGAAACTCATACAGTACTAAGTCTCAGGAATGTAACAGTGTTCACCTTTACACTTGGATAATTTCTTTTCTTTATCCACAGAAACATCACAAGAAACACCTTCAAATCTCCTAGACCCCATAGCATTAAGTAGATGTCTCCAAAGATTTTTATGCAAGAAAAATACTCGTTAGATTAAGCTACTTTTAAATTAGGTATCCTGAGTCATATAATTTTAAAAATCTCTATCATTTAAAATCATTTCAAATACCATTACTGGTTTAATATTGCAGTAACATACATAACTAATATGTCTTGTGACTTTTACAGTACTTTTATATGATACCGTGTGTTATATATTTTCTCAGATTGACTTACCCTCTGTGGATTTCACCTCCTTTCTCTCATCCAATATGCATTGCTGAGACAGACTGCTGGGTAAACAAAGGTCCTTGCTTCGAGCCAGCTTACTTTACAACATGAAATTTATTTGCAATAATGAGACAGATGAAGGCTGGGCACTGATGGCTCAGGTGTATAATCCTAGCTACTTAAGAAGCTGAGATCCAGAGGACTGTGGTTCAAAGCCAGACCAAACAGAATGGTCTGTAAGATTCCATCTCCAAAGTAACCATCAAGCTATCAAACTAGAGATGTGGTTCAAGAAGTAGAGCCACAGACAAGCAGTGGGAGGCCTTGAGTTCAAATTCTGGTACTGACAAAAAAAAACTTAGAAAAAAGATAGGTAATAGTTCGTAAGTCCATCAATTATAAGACACAGAAGCTAACTGCCATCTATGACACAGTCATCAGGAGAAAAAGGAACAATAGAAAACAAATAATAAAATAAATAGGTAAACAAATAATGAGTAATAAAATAAAGGGGCTTCCTTTGTTTACTTCCTGACTCAGTGAATCTAGAAGAAAGTACTAAAGTTAAAGGTAAAATAATTATACATAAAAGTAGGAGAAAAGATATTCATTCACATCCTGGAGCCCATACCACCCACTTAAATTTTAACTGCAACAAAGAAACAGATCATGAGTCAGACTTTAATGGTTGGAGATGGTGGAATACATCTGAGGTCTTAAGAGACAGCATTGTTATTTTAAACCTAAGCCAGTAAAAAAGGCCAATAAGCTAAAATCAATCAAAGAGTATATAAGTCGCCCAATTACAATTTTATAGTGTCTGACTACATTTTTTTAACAAAACAAGTCTACATTTTCTTTTAAGATAATATTTTATAATCTTTGCTAAAGCAAAATCTGTTTATGTTAGGCTCTACCCAGAAGCAATTCATTGATTGTAAATGCCTTACTTTTACCTAAGCCCATAGGGAAAATAGATCTAAACATTACAAATCACTTAGGAGAGTTAAAATACACAGAACACATTTGAGCCAAGTAGTCTAAATGCTTATTAAACTGTACCTTAGAGCAATATATCGACGTTTTATAAACTACCTATATAACTTTACTCTTCAGAAAGCCCTAATCTTCAAGGATTTGTCATAAGTTGAAAAAGACATTCAAGCCTTTTCAATTAATTTAGTGCATGCCACATATTCCCCTGATGAGAATTATGGGAACCATACTATACTACACTACACACTCTACAGGAATCCTTACTCAACTAAGGAATGCAGAGAAGAGAAAATGGGTGCAAATTGATATAGAATAGTTTAACTTTCTTCATCAGTAGAGTTTTCTCGTTTGACAGACAAGTGACTTCACATAAATAATTTGAGTTTCACAAAATATTCAAAAGATTTTGAAGTGGAAGATAAAAGATAAGACCACAGTTGCAAAAACAAACCATTTGCTTACAAAAAAAAAAAAAAAAAAAAAAAACACTATACTTCTCCCAACAGAAATAAAATGATTTCTCCTAGGAATTCACTTATGACATCTTTAAGATTCATCAGAACAACCAGGGTAAAGATAAATGTTGTGGTTTTAAGTCAGATGTGCTAGGTATCCTGAGAAATGTTACTACTCAGAAAATAGATGAAGAAAGGACATGAGAATATCCCATAAACCATAATCATACCATCTATGCAAAAAGTTTAAAAAAAGACAATTTTGTTCTGACAAATCATTACAAAAAAGTTCTTTCTTCCATTGCCTATCCCTATACCAGTTGTTTCAGTGAACATAGACAAAAACATGGGCTTCTATATACCCTCTGGAAATTTAGTGTTATTCAGAAGTAAATACAGAATGTAAAAAAAAAAAAAAATTGAGTGCTGGACTGGAGGCGTGGATCAAGTGCTAAAGCACTGCCAGGTGTTCAGAAAGCACTATGACAAAGAGAAGCAGGGATCCAATTATGTCCAAGGCAGGACTTTCCCTTTGGATATCAAGATAGAAGAGGACTTCATACCTGTTATCTGTCTCTGAGTCAGAAGCAAAAATTAGAAGAAGCCTTTGCAGAAGGAAAGAAAAGACTTAGCAAATGATTTAACTATGAAATTTAATTAGTTTTCCTAAGTTACTATTTGAGGCTGTACTGATGGCTTCCACGAGACTTAGTTTTGAGGACTGCTGCTCCATAAGGGTATAAAAGGGGAGAAGATGAAGCCCACTAGCCATCTCCTTTTCTAGCTCTACATCCTCATGGTCACCACAAACTATCCAATGCCTACTTATATATTTTGCAAATGAACTATTTAAATATGTAATAGTCACCATCCCTTCAAAGAACACACATAAATAAGTCAATATTCCTAAAAGCAAAAAATAATCACAGCTATAATCTACTGAACATATTCTTTGTGTCCTCATCTAAGAGCTTCATTTGCGTAAACTTGCTCAACCCTTACTATTCTAGAAAGCAAGTACATAATTGTCCCCCTTTTACAAAGGAGAGATTTAAACCTAAACAACTTGGCCAAGGTAACACAGAGAAAAAATGGCTGAACATGGATGTAAATTTAGCAGTCAGCTCCAGACTCCAAGCTTATCTACCACTGCTATTAAACGTACTAAAAAGTACATCAAAATAAATCCATAAGAAAATTGAGGGCTATCACATAGTGCTATTTTTCTTTAGGTCAGGCACCAGGGCTTAGAACTAACAATGCTTCCTTTATTAAACAACTATCTCCCACTTTGATTTACTTTATAAAACATACAACAATCACCTTGTTCTTCATAAATATTTTTAATTGCTATACCCTATACGAAAATTACAACAAAATTTTATTTTAACAAGATGTAAACACAACATAAAAATTGCCTTCTCTCACTGACTCCGGAATGTATATTGAAATAGATCACATTTTAAATCTTTATTTCACTGAATTATGTGCTACAAAGTAAGTCTAAGCTAGTATACTATATTATGGTGTCATAGCCTATTCCCCATATCCCATATGGATCAGTGAATAAACTTATTAATTTGCTTTCTTTGCTTCAAAGTTGAAAAATTATTATTATTCTCAAATAAGGATATAAATTTAACCAAAACTTTAAGCTGTTTTTCTGATGTTACTAAGAAAATGAATGGACTTCCTGTAACAACCAAATCTGACTAGAACAATCTATATTTAAAGAGAAGTTATGCTTTCTTTGTCCTGGAAATACACATTTATTTTTTTTCTTTCATTACCTTACCAAACAACAAAATATGTCTAATGCGTATTTTGCCTTCCCACTGCAATTTATACCAAAACAATATAATTAGTCACCCTGGATAGACTAGGCAAAAAAATATCTTAATGAAAAAAGGCAGGCAGAGACAAATATTTCCCTTCTTGTTTGAAATGACTAGATTTTTTTAAAGTCACGTTCTCATAGAAATAATAGTCTACTAACTTACTTCATTTATAAGTGACAGAGTTATACTACTTGACGGCTAACAATCAGATATTGTGATTGTATTTAAATGTATAGGAGGCAGTATAATACCATGGAAAGGTTATCAAGGGGAAACAGCATCAAAATAAAAACTAAAACAATTCAGCATCACTCCTATCATCTCCTATGAGCTAAACAAAAGGAAAAGCATCAAGTTTTCTAACGAGAAAAGGGCACAAACTCTGAACTTGAAAAATGGCATCTGAAAGCATAATAAGCAAAATATTTCAGTATTCCTAATATTTTCCTGACAGGACTTAAAGCTTATTTTGCAGAAAAAGAAAACTAATAATTTCAAACATGTAAGGAAGAAGTTAGGAAATTAATACCTTGAGTACTTATGTAAATTACTCGTGAAATAAAGATAACTAAGAAATGAAGAGACCAATAAGACACAGCTCAGAGTGAACATTAAGTCCCTCTAAATCTAGAACCAAGACTAAACAGAAAAATAGAGCTGCTATGGGTCAAAACAAAGCTGCCATAATTTTAAAAATTTATAAAAATCATATAAATTTATAAAACTCATCACAAATTTGAGTTGGAGACATTAATAAGAATTTATGTGTGGTTTCACATAGGTAAATGTATGCATACAACATGATTTACCAGATGTAAAAAAATAAAAAAAGAGAATTGCATTTAGAAATGTACTTCAGATGTTTGCTTAGATCATCATAACCTCGATGGGAGGCTTTCATCACAGAATTACCTCTGGGGCCTTGATTGTCTCGTGAATATTTACTGTGGATCTGTGTGAAGAATAAAGGCAACACAAACCTATCTAGTATATTGTGAATGTTGAAAGAGTAGTACAAATACTTAGAACTCTGGGCCTGGGCGCTGTCCCTCGGCTCTTCAGCTCAAAGCTAACACTATACCATTTGAGCCATAGTACCACTTCCCACTTTTTTCTGCTTTATGTGATGCTGAGGAATGGAACCCAGGGCCTCATCCAGGCAAGACAAGCATTCTACCACTGAGCCACCTTCCCAGCCCGATTCTCTAGATCTTTAAGAATGTAAAAAAACAATTCTTTCCATTAATTCTGCATTGAGTAGTTCCGAAAGGATGTTAAATGTAAAAAAGTAAACATTTTTAGCTATCTTGGTAAATACATAATATACAATACTACTCTTTTAGATTTCATCATGTCCCTCCAAAATACTGAGGTGTTTTGTTCTTTCCAAATAGAAGTCACAATTTCCTACATGAGGAAAATAAAGTTTTAAGCCTACACTGTATGTTATCTACTTAACCAACACATATGAACTAAACAGAACAGTGAATCTCAGAAGTAAACTGGGAAATTATATCCTAAATACAGAAAAGAGTTTACTTGCACAAATTTTTGTCTATACTGAAGAAATGGGGAGGGGGGGAAAGAGAGATTGCAACAATGAGTTTAGATAAAAAGAATGGACACATGAGCTATTAAATTATTTGTTAAAGAGACCATGTTGTCATTTTCCTGTTGGATACATGGAAACTAGAGGGATACTAGAGTGGGGATGTAATTCAATTAGAACCCTTGCCTAGCATGTGAGGCTCTGGATTTGATCCCAAACATGGAGGGAAGGGTGTTTGAAATCTGAAGCACAATATAAAAATTTTAATCAACCAGTTGACTATATAATAAATAACTGCAAAGTTCACAAACAAGTGCCTCTTGAGATTTCTTTGGAGCTACAGAGTTTTAGGAGACCTAACCAGTCAAATGGAACCAGACTAAAACAGACTGTATGTAGCAAGATATACAAACACCTTGAAACTGGAGAAAAATGAAAGAATTTGTTCATAAGGAATCCTAATTTGATATTCAAATTATGCAAATGATAACCCAAATCTGGATTCATTTCATATTGCTGCAAGTTATTGGGTGAATATTTCATGAATACCAGAGCCAGTTGACAATTTCTTTTTTAATAGAAAAAAAACTGTATGTACTTTTTATGTGTACCATGTTTTAATATACAGAATATATTCTTTGTGGCATAACTAAATCAATCTAAATAGCATAATCCAGGCTTTAACTTTCTGAAATTGCCTATGGATCAAATCTGAGAATGTATCTGAGTTATCTATAACAAGCGCTATGATGTTAACTCATAATAATAGGATCTATGAGCTCTAATTTACCTATGAGATCTAAAATCAAACATAGCTATATAAAATATTGGTATCAAAAACAATCATGTATATTTTCTCATATGAAATGTGTAAGACTGAAAAATCACTAAGTGGTGTAATTCTAGACCCAAGACATATGCCCTGACACGCTTATTCTTAAGAAAGTAGTGTAAACCGGGTTACAGTGCCTCACGCCTGTAATCCTAGCTACACAGGAGGCTGAGATCTGAGGATCACAGTTCAAAGCCAGCTTGGGCAGAAAAGTCCATGAGACTCTTATCTCTAATCAACCACCAGAAAACCAGAAGTGGCACTGTGGCTCAAGTGGTAGAGTGCTCACCTTGAGCTGAAGAGCTCAGGGACACTGGCCCAGGACCAGAGTTCAAGCCCCATGACTGACAAAAAGAAAAAAGAAAAAAAAGAAAAAAGAAAGCAGTAAGGAAGCTAATCAAAATACTGTCCAGTTCTAGCATTATGCCTCCTCTACTCTCAAAAATAGATTAAATTACATGTGAACTGCTTTTGAATTATTTCCCAGCTATATTTCCCAAGTACAGATTTCGCTGTATTTAACCACTGCTCATAATTCTGTAATTCCCACAGCTCACAATTTTATTATTCAGACAACTCACACAAAAATTGCTTACAGTGTAGCCAAACAGTAAAATCTCCTGAACTCTACACTAAAAAAGTGTTCCAATAATATGTCTACAAAAGCAGGTCTCCTCCCCTTAAAGTTAAGTGCAGGGGGAAGCTTCACAATTAAAGGACTGATATGGCCCCATCTTCTGAAGCAGCTGATTCTAATCAAAGCTCAGAGATACCAAATGCTAGCCCCAAGTGGGTTTGATTTTTTCCTACTTAATTTTAAGGGGTTTTTTTTTTGTTCTGTTTTTTTTTTTTGGCAAAACAGTGGTTTGAACTTGAAGCTTCGTGCTTTGCTAGGGAAGTGGCCTACTGCTAAGCCACCCCTCCACAATCTGCCTTGCTTACACTTTCCATTGTAGCTGGACAACAGGCACACACCACCGACCCAGCTACTAGTTTAGGAAAAGTCTCATGAACTTTATGCCTACATTAATGGGCCCTGAATCATGATCAGCTTGATCTCTGCCTCTCAAGTAGCCAGGAATAACAGGCATTGGCCACTAGTACCCATCTCAATTTCCATATTTTTTAAAGCTACATGTATAAGCACATAATGACATATCTAGAATCGCTTTGAAATTCTTCACAAAATACATAAAGTAAGAAAAAGACTGGCTTAATAATTGAATCTCTTGATAAGTACAAGAGCTTATTAAACTATTCCCTATCAGTATGTATGCTGAAACATTTTCATAATAAACAAACACCCCTCGAATATGACAAAAAGAATACAAACATACTTAGGAATTTAGTGTGTGATAATAATGGCATTTCAAATTAAAGAAGAAAAGATAAATTACTCAATAAATGGTATCAGGAGAAATGATTAGTCATCTGGGAGAGTAAGACCAGGACCCATCGATCATGCATAAATTCCATTCAACAAAGATTTAAATGGAAGAAAATGAAACCATTAAGAGTAGCAAAAACAAAAGGAGGATCATCATTTTAGAGTTAAAAATTTGATAAAAATCAACTATATAAAAACAATTACTTTCTGCACAGCAAAAGAAGCCATAAACAACACACAAACAACTAAGAGGGACAAATGTATCAGAGTTAATTTCCCTAAAAGAAAATATTTAGAAAGTGGTAAGCATCATCTGATAGAAACATAATAAAGGGCTGTGAAGAGGTCATAGGAAAGGGAATAAAACACAACTCTTATGAGAAACACAAATTAAAGGAAACCACAATATCATTTTTCATTCATCAGATTAGCTAAGACCAAAGGCACATAATATAATATGTTGGTAATACTCGGGGGAAGTAGCAAGCTTATATATTGCTGGTCGGAATATAAATTTATGCCATCTCTAAGAAGGCAACTTAGCAATACATCTACTAAAATTACAAATTTATACACTTTTGAACCCAGTAATTACTCTTTCAGGTATTGATCATAAGATATATTTATAAGCCTGGCAGCAGTGGCTCATGCCTATAATCCTAGTTACTCAAGAGGCTGAGATCTGAGGATCATGATTCAAAGCTAGCCCAGGCAAGAAACTCCGTGAAACTCTTACCTCCAATAAACCAGTAGAAAACCAGAAGTGGTGCTGTTGCTCACGTGGTATAGCACTCGCCTTGAGCTGAAGAGAGCAGGGACAGCACCCAAGCCCAGAGTTCAAGCCCCATAACAAAAAAAAAAAAAAAAAGAAAAAAAAAGATATATATGTGCACAATAATACATTCATACACAGACATGGGAAGCACTGAGGCACAGCTGACAAAAAGGACAAGGCAGCATAAAGATCTAGAATGATGAGACTGCAGAAATTAATTTCCCAACATCCATATGATGGAATACAAAACAACCTTAAAAAAAAAAGTGAAGACATTTGTAGTGAACTAATAGAAGGTAATAAACATTAAAATTACAAGAAAATACAAGATATAAAACTATGTTATTACAATACACCAAATTTTACCTAAAAGAAGACAAAAACATACCTATTTATGTTTGTCTATTTTTGTTCTTTTACAAATTGTAACACTGAGTCTTCAGAAAGCTAGGAAATAGATTCATTACCAAACATCTTTTTGATTCTTTTACTCTTTTCTAGTGCTGGGATCCAAATCCAGAGCCTTGCATGTGCTAAGCAAGCTGAGCTACACACACACACACACAACTACTTTGATTATTCTGAATTTTGTATCATCTACATGAATTATCCACTCAAAAAAAATTTTAATATACTTGGTTTGATATAAAAATAAATAAAACCTAGAGTCTTAACTACATACATTATTCATTTTAAACCAAAATACATTACAAATGTATTGGTCCTACTCACAGGAAAAGCCTTCCCCAGCAAATAGGTTACAATAATAGTGTACCTCCTGAATAAGGACACTCATCATTTAAAAATAATCTTTAATCTTTAATTTGTTCTTCCTAGACTACTGAGGTAGCAAGCACAATCAACTGTTCAATATATTAACAGGTACAAATTATCAAGAAATAGTGCAAGTTAGTCTATATTTCTCTACACTAAATCATGTTAAGATGACTAGATAATTAGGACTGGAAGAAAATTATTCTAAAATGGGTAGATATGAGCCACAGCACTTTCTCTGGCCAGAAAGGAGAGCAAACAAAGAGAGCAAACAATAGATTAGTTAAAAGAAAGGAATCAAGACCAGACAAAATTGTGGGAAAGTTTCAGACCTATGAAAAATGACATAAGTTATTAGTGATAGTCTTCTACAAATATAAGATAAATATTATTAAATGAAATCGAGAATATATGGACAGTTTGCACAAAAACATGAAACACTGATTATAAGCAAAGCAAATGAACCTAGAAATTATTAAGTATGCAATTAATTACTGCCATTTATACTTTTGTGTACTACATAAAAGAAATTCCATAAAGCAAACCAAAAAGGCAAACAAAATGTGAGAATAAAGGTAAGTGGCATAGAGGACCAATCTATAAAGCTATCAAATAAAAGCATAAAAATTATCTATCAAAATAAGGAAAGTTTCTAGAACTAAGGCACGAACCTCCAGAATCCAGAGCCTAAGTATACTTGGTAACTGAAAACAACCTCTTCATATTTGAGATAACTAAGGCAAAACATGGAATCCTAAAGAGTTTCTGAGGAAAAAAAACAAACAAACAAACACAACAACCCAGAAAGACAAAAAAAAAAAAAAAAAAACCCACAAAATGAGACTTCTTAAATATAAAAATTAAAGAAAACAAGTACTTCAAAGTTTTGAGGCAGAAAAAAATCTTCTTTGCATTCTAAAACTTCAGACCTATCTTATCAAGTATAAAACTTTTACAGCAATGCAAGGCACAAAGAATTTACTATCAAGACCTTTTCTGAAACAATTATTCAAGAACAAGATTCTAGACTAAACAAAGGTGGGTTCTGCTGCCATATTCTCCTAATTTTAGGTAAGTAAGTTTTTGTTCCATCATCTGAATAAGACTTACTCGGAGAGAAAAAGGAAGGGAAGGATGAAAAGGAGGAGAACAAGAAGAAGAAAGGGAGCTAGAGAAGGAATTGGATCCACTATGAGTTTGAGCTGGAAGAAAGGGGAATAAGAAACTGGACAAATGTGCATCCGTACATAATTTCAACGTTTCATTATTAAAAGCAAAAATGAGACAAAAAAAGTTATGAGAGCCCAAGTAAAGACAGCCAAAGGATGATGGCCCATCCATCTGCTGCCACCACACATAGATATAGCTCTGAGATGAACACACCAATGCTGCCTACAAGGCCATAAATCCTACTATACACACATACACATGGGTACTACTTTATTTCACAACTCAGTGGGAATGGGCATCATAGACATGAAAAGGAATAAGTTATGAATATCTGACAACTTTAGGTTAATTTTATTCTATTGTACCAAATCCAAAAGGCATATGAAAAGTTATTCTTTGATCCATTTGGAGTTGATTCTGGTGCAGGGTGATATGTAAGGATCTAGCTTTAGTTTTCTTCAAGTAGTTAACCAATTTTGCCAGAACCATTTACTGAAGAGGCTGTCTTTCTTCCATTCTATTTTTTTTTTAGCTCCCTTATCGAAAATTAGATGGCTATAGGTCTGTAGGTTCATTTCTGGGTTTTCAATTCTATTCCATTGGTCCTGAGGTCTCTTCTTGTGCCAGTACCAAGCCATTTTGATTACTATGGCTTTGTAGAAGAGTTTGAAGTTTGGTATTGATATTCCTCCAGCAATGTTCTTTCTGTTAAGGATAGTTTTTACTATTCGGGGTTTTTTATTGTTCCACATGAATTTTTGGATTGCCTCTTCCATTTCCTTGAAGAATGAGGTTGGAATATTGATAGGTATAGCATTGAATTTGTAGATAGCCTTGGGAAGTATTGCCAATTTCACTATGTTGATCTTTCCAATCCAGGAGCATGGGATTTTTGCCACTTTCTAAGTTCTGTTTTGATTTCATTTTTCAGGTTTTTAAAGTTTTCATCATAGAAGTCCTTCACTTCTTTGGTTAATTCCTACGTATTTTATTTTTTGTGGGGCTATTACGAATGGAGTTGCTTTCCTGATTTCAGCCACGCTTTTCTCATTGTTGGCATATAGAAAAGCCATTGATTTTTGAGGGTTAATTTTATACCATGCTACTATGACAAGAATCAACTTGAGTAATTTGGGAGTTGAGCTGGCAAAATTGGTTAATCACTTGTAGAAAACTAAGGCTAGATCCTTATATATCACCCTGCACCAGAATCAACTCCAAATGGATCAAAGACCTCGGAGTCAAAGCAGACACTCTGAAAACATTACAGGATAGAATAGGAGAAACCCTAGGTCTCCTTGGCTCAGGCCGAAATTTTCTTAATAGAGACCCAGAAATACAACAAATCAAAGGAAAGTTGGATAAATGGGATTGCAAGAAATTGCAGAGCTTCTGCATGGCAAAGGTCATAGCTAGCAAGATCAATAGAAAGCCTACGGATTGGGAGAGGATCTTCACTAGCCATACAACGGACACGGCAAGGGTCTCATATCTAAAATATACCTGGAAATAAAAAATTAAATCCCCAAACAAATCCTCAAAGAAATAACTGCCCAATAAATAAGTGGGCTAAAGACTTAAAGAGAAACTTCTCTGAAGAGGAAAGAAGGATGGCCAATAGACACATAAAGAAATGCTCAACCTCTCTAGCCATAAAAGAAATGCAAATCAAAACAACATTGAGATACCACCTCACCCCAGTTAGAATGGCTATAATCAAGAACTCTAATAACAATAGATGCTGGAGGGGATGTGGACAGAAGGGAACCTTACTATATTGTTGGTGGGATTGTAAACTTGTTCAACCACTTTGGAAAGCACTTTGGAGGTTCCTCAAAAGACTCCACATAGAGCTCCCCTATGACCCAGCAATCCCACTTTTGGGCATTTACCCAAATGATCACAAACAAGACCATACTAAAGCTACCAGCTTTACCATACCATGGTTTCCCTTATTTGCAATAACTAGTATATGTCTGAGTTAAGCAGAAACGGTCAGAGAAGTTGATGTTAGGGGAATAAACCCCAAGATAAGTATTCAAATGTATTTTTTTCTTTCATGCAATTGTTTCTAACATATTTATAAGATGATTTCTATGTTGCTTTGTATGTCCCTCCCCCACGGTATAAACCCTACTTTCACTGTATTTGATGTTGGTATAATTTGTGGAGAGGAAGAGCGAAAACAAATCGTTTAACTAGGGATACAGGTGGATCCATTGCAACAATGAGATGTACAAGTTGTTATATAGAAAAACGAACTTTACAACTTTGGTGTGGGGGGCAGAGGATCGGGTAGGGGAGCGTGGGGGGAGTATGGGAAGGGATGGGAAAGGGAAACAAAGAGGAGGCAACAATGCTTGATAAGAAATGTACTCGTTATCTTGCCCATGTAATTGTAACTCCTCTGTACGGTATTTTCACAATAAAAAAAAATTTTTTAAAGTTATTCTTGCCAAACTTCTGCCTCATTGTAAATACCTTTACCAACTCTCAATATGCTAGCTGCGATCCTCAACTACAAGCACCAACACTTTGATAGCATTAAATACAAAACATATCATGAAAACCTTTTTAAATAACTTAATTATATCTTATTTATTTTTTATAACACATTATCCTTGCTCAGAGCAGATAAAGACACTAGACAAGCATTATCATGTTATTTTCCTGATCTGGTTTCCCAAGGTAGTACTAGCAGCGATTGTTTGCCTAAACCAGTTGTAAAGTACATGACTGCAGGCAACTTCAGACATATTCTCATATGCCATGCTCACAAACTAAAAAATAATTGGCTTTCTCTTGACTGGTATCAGCCATAGTTTCAACAGATGGTGTCATTAAATGAGGAAGGTATGGTACTGAATACAACTAATGACTAACCATATGTCAGCAACAAAATAATGTTCTTTTCAAGGATATAACACACTGGATCTTATTTACTTGTTTATGTTTAGATAGAAGAGAACAGAATACAATGCAGTTGTTTAAACCAATACTAATGTGGAACCAGAAACAAACCTAAAAAAGAGGAAAAGATTCTACTTCATTAGATTTTTGATGTCCTAAAGTATATAAACTTTACACACATATAACACCATTTTCACTCTCACAATCAATGATAATGTTTTTGTTTTCTTTTTGCTTATATGGTGCTGAGGAATCGAACCCAGGGCCTCATGCATGCAAAGCAAGCGCTCTACCACTGAGCCACCTTCCCAGCACCAATGATAATATTTTTATTTTGTTCAAGAAATGTCTCAACTTTGGCTACAGGCTTCACACATTACTTGATACAATAATACTGCTTACCAGACAAATTTCTGCCTAAAAAATGGTATCTTAGTAACTAAGATAAGTATGTTAACTTACATTCTAGAAGAACAAAATGTATTCAGCTTTAAAGAACCCTGAGCTTTCTCTGCATCTATGGTTCTGAACAAAATGTATTCAGCTTTAAAGAACCCTGAGCTTTCTCTGCATCTATGGTTCTCATTAATGGGTATAATACACACCTGTAATCCCAGCATTGTGGAAGGTACATAGTGAGATCCTATCCAGAGCCTGCAAGTTATCTCATTGTGTAACACTCATTTAAAAAGCTAAAAAAAAAGAAAAAAATTCTGACAGACACTGAATGTGTTCAAACTTCTCTGTATTCCTACATATCTCTTGCCAAGAGAAGTAAGTGAACTATCTGTAGTCACCACTCCATGATGATCTTTCCGTTATAGGGTCAAATTGTGCTTCTTGGTTAGACAATTTTTATGTGGTGAAAAAGTTACTCAATCTTCTGTTAACACTGTGACATCTAGGGATTTAAAAAATCTTTTATAGCCTATGGGTTACTGAATTACATAGCATAAGGAACTAATAGAATATGCATTTTATATAATAATAATTCCATTTAGAAAAAATACATGACCATTGCAACAAGCATGGCCATTTCAATGGAAATTACTTTAGTCAGACTGCTAGGGAAAACACTACACCTAAATTAGATATGTTTGCAATATAAAATTCCCCTTTTTTGGGTGACACTAGAACCTGATAACTGAATAATTATTCTGATATCTTCACTTTCCCCTCTTTCACTCAATGAAAGAAATGCATCTACTACCTTCAAAAAGTACCCCATAATAAGATATAAAGAATACTGCTGCCAGATGCCAGTGACCCACCCCTGTAATCTTAGCTACTCAGGAGGCTGCGATCTTAGAAATGAGGTTCAAAGCCAGCCAGGGCAGGAAAATCTGTAATACTCTTTCTCCAGTTAACTAGCAAAAAGTTGGAAGTAGAGCTGTGGCTCTGTGGTAGAGTGGCAGCCTTCAGAATAAAGCTCAGAGACAGCACACAAGGTTGAGTTCAAGCCTCATGATCAACACAAAAAAAAGGAAAGGGAAAGGGAAAGAAAAGAAAGGAAAGAGAAGGGAAGGGAGGGAAGGAAAGAGAGCAAGAAAGAGAAGGGAAGGAAGGGAAGGAAGGAAAAAGGAAAAGAAAGAACAAATATTTTCCTTGGAGTCTAAGTCCCAGGCAAAAATCTCTCCTTACCACCAACCCTAAATCAACTACCTAAACCCTATAAACCTCAACACCTTCATCCCTGAAATAAGATTACCACCTAACTCACAGGATTTATCAAAAGGACAAGATGAAAACACATAAGTAAAGCACCTGGCATCAACTCAGGCAAAAAGCAACTAAGATTCACACAAACAGCCAGAACAGCCATCAAAACCTCATCAGGGAGCCCAGTTTTGCAATTTTCACCCTGAACTGAAATAGATTTTACGAAGCATTTTGTGAAAGTTAGTTTTCTTTCCCATTTCTTGGCCAACTTTTCTGCAGCATTTTTGAATCAACTCAGTCAGCCTGATAAATTTTCCAACATACACTAAAAAGACCTCAAATCAATAAATAACAAATATAAAAATACATCCTTAAGACAAGACCTTAGGAAGATTGTGCTTCAAAAGGGTCTATTCTGATTCTTCCCATTCTGCATTTATTTACAAACTATTCTTTGTGCTCAAATAAAATACTCTACTCCTAGATTTCTCTATGACCTTCTTGAAATTCTACTTACTCAGCTTCTTAGCTTCTCAATGTATACAGACCTACAAAGGTAAACAGGTTGATTTTATCTGCTTTTATCTGCTTTGTCTTTTCTCAGTGTTCTACTATTAATGAGAAAATCTTGAGAGACACAAATCTTCAATCAAAAAAAGAATCTTGTCATGATTAAGTAGTGATTCTAACTGACTAAACACAGGTTCCCATTATGCAAGAAGGTTTTCATTTTCTAAGTACTCTATTTTTTCTGTTTGATCTTAGCCTACTGAAGATTATATGACTTTATGGTCTCAAGCATTTTAAGTTTCCACTTAGTGAAAAATTGCTTGCCTAGCATGCACAAAACTCTGGATTCTATCTTAAGCACTACAGAAAACAAAAACAAAAAAAAAAAACTTCTTCATATGCTTTCATCTGAAACAATCAAAACACAAACCAAATCTCAAAATCAACAATGTGCAAGACACTGAACATAATACAATGATGACAATGTCCTCTGAGAAAAAGGGGGAAATGAGGTGGGCCCACCAGTGTCCCATCTAAGAGGACTTCATATTGAGAAGATTTATAATTCATTTTTGGTGGAAACCAATGCTTGTGCTACAAATTGTAAAACAGGATATTTGGAGAAAATTACTCTGAGTACTAAGCTGATCACTGATCAATGCATAAACCACTCAATGCTAGGGAAAGAAGGATCTCAATAAATGAAAGCAATAGTGCCCTGAGCTTCCTCAGGACTAAGAACAACACCTGTTCCTCCTAGCCAGGTAGAAAACATGAGGTGGGGAGAACTGAGTTCCAGGGAATAATCAGCCTTAACTGAGCTCTAGTCAGGCTCAGAAGGCCCAAACTGCTTCCAAGTACCTTAACTATAACCCACAATAATGCTCAAAAATATTTATTTACATGAACAAATACCAAGCAATCAAGAAGGAAAAGTTCATGTATAAGAATACAATTAAAAACTATCAGACATGCAGAAAAATGTGATCTCACAATGAGAAAAAAAATGTTAAGTCAAAACTAACCCAGATGTTAGAATTAACAAAAGTATTAATAAGGTACTATAATTATATGTGTATTTGTAATAAGTTAGATCTGAAATATATGTAATATATAAGAAGGTAAAAGTCCAAACTGAAGCTCTAGAAATGAAACTACCTCAGTTGCTCTAGTTCTTCACTTGGCAAAGACACAAACTTGCAATTCTTGATGGATCTGATTTATTGTCTCTTGCCTTTTGGCAGCTGATGCAGTTTCTTGCTGACCTTTATTTACTACTAGGGATGGAAGTATGAAGAGCTGTCCAGAGAGTACCCTGGTTTCCAGATTATCACCTTAACTCCAGTGTATTCCAAAAACTCAATTTCTGTTTGTTAATCATCAGGATCAATCACTCCCACAAGTAAACTGTTTTGTTTTGAACTGTTAGGTAAGTGGGATGAGGATTTCAAAATAGCCAAATAGCTTCATTCAATGGAATGTTTCAATGGAATGAACCACTGTGTTTCTCTATAGAGAAATTCTCTCTTTGAAGACCAAGTTCTCCAATCCAGCAGACATCAGTGTGACTGAGAGACACAGAAAAGCTCTTGTAAGTCAGTTACGTTAGTCAGACTTGCATCACAAAGATTTACTTTGGCACATCGTTTCCAGGTTTCAATTCATGGTTACTTGCCTCAGTTTCTGGCCCTTAGGCTGAACAACCTCACCTCATGGTAGCCAGAAAAGAGACAATGGGGTGGGGAGGAGCAGTCTAAGAAGAGATACAGCCCCCCAAGAACATGCCCTCATGCGACCTACTTCCTCCACCTAGGTCCTACTTCCCAAGGTATCCAAAGCCTCCGAAAATAGCACCACTAGCAGGTGACCAAACATTCAATACATGAGCCTTGCGGGGGGGGGGGGGGGGGGTATTTCGTATTCAAACCATAAATTATTAGGTGCAATAGTGAGCAAAGCAACTCTCACTTCTACCCCCTTAACTTCCAGAGCCATAAATTATGGCTATCAAAGAGACAGCACATGTCATGACCTCTGATTCAAAAAATGATACATTCTGTGAAACAGAATCTCATCATTCATGAGAGTGCTTCCCACTTTTTGATTAGGCTAGCCACTTACTTTCAAGTAATAAGGTACATGGCAAACCTGAGAACCAAGGGTGTGAGGTGATGGCTACAACTTCTTTGCTATAGAGTTAGTTTCTTTACCAGAAACAATACATTGCAGAATGCCATGAAAATGCCTAAAGGTTTCTGGGTTCCCAGATGGTAGTGTTGACAAAAGCATTGTAGGGAGAGAAGGGAAAAAATCCATACACAGAGTATGTGGCTATTACAGCAAAGATGTATCCTTGCTCTCTCCAGAATGGAAAAGGTCCAATATAATTATCCACCAGCAGATGGCTGGCTAGTACCCTTCAAGAACAGTGTCACATCTGAGACTCCATGTTGGGACTCTATGGTTGGCAGATTAGGCAGTTACATTAGCCAGATCAGCCTTATTACAGCACTAACAATAGTTCTTATTGTTGAACCCATGAATAGCTTTCACCACTGCCAACATGGCCATTTTTTCAATGGCCCATTGAGCAAGCCCTAAGGTAGCTAAAAAGAAAGAGGCCGATTGACACTATGGAAAACATTGTTTTGTGTGCCTCATTAAGAAGAGTCTCTTTTGTAATGGATGCCCTTTGGTGGGCATTCATATAAGAGATTCAAACTTGATAGTCTGAGGACATTCAGAGAAGTTCATCTACAAACCACTTCTTAGAATTCCTTGTCAGCAGTCTTTGAATCTTGTTGTTCCAAGTCTTTGACCATCCAGATATCATTACCAACTGCCCATTAATCAATGGAAATCTTAATTTTTCTGATTATCTCCTATGGGTAAAAGAAGTACCATATAGGCCAAGATGAATAAGAATTAAGTGCCTCACAGCTCTAAACATAACCCATGCAACTGTATACAAAAGTGGTAAGAGATAATAAGCAGGTGAGGCCACTGAAGCTATCAGTTTGTAACCTTTAAAGAACCATGAACATAACAGAAGCATTAGCCTGTTAAAAGTTCAGTCTACACACCTATGCCATTACCACAACATACCCCTTTCATATTATTCATGTTTTCTAGTTCAAATATAAAATTCTTAAAATAATCATGGAAAAGAATGAACTATGGAAAGATAAGAGATGAACAAATGTTCTAATTTCCCAAGCAAAAGTACATTGGGTAACTTGCTCATTTTCTATCACTTCCTAAGACACTACAATCATGACCTTTTTTGTTTTGTTGGAACATGGTCTTACTAGGTAGCCCAGGCTGTCCTTGAACTCATTCAATATTCTCCTGCCTCATCCTCTCAAGTGTTGCAGCCACACCATTGTAAAAATGGTTAAACCACTAACCAACAGGGAAAGACCTAACATCATGAGAACCAGATAAGAGCAGGCTAACTGCATTTCTTCCTTCATAAGGCTGACAGTACTTTCTGAATATCAATTCTACCACATGAATGAGACTATTCCTTAGAGGCTGAAGTAAGATCCAATTAGTTGACTTTTAGATTATATTGGGAAAAAAAATTTAAACATGAAAGAGGCTTAGGATTCATTCAAAGACTGACCCTTATATGTTGACTGATTCATAATGGGAGAACAGGATATGCCGGAGATCGAATCTGTGATTCCATACTCAATAGGTATGTATCGTTAGCAAATTACTTAGCCCTTTCCAAGACTCACCTTGTACCTATAAACCAGATTAATAATGCTATCTTCCTCACCAATCTCCTTTGAGGACTACATGTAAGTACACGTAATAGTCTTCCAAACAGTGTTTCTTACTAATAAGTCCTTCAGTGTTATATTAGTTACTATTATTAACTGACTGTCAGCAGTTCTAGTTTTCACCAGAATTGTGAAATCAAATTTTCCATTAAGTATTCCTACCTCCTTTCTCAATCATAGTTAACCATCTGGCAACCCAATAACAATTATGTATAACTAATAAACATGGAAGAAGAATAGTGTAGAAGAATAGTGTAGAAAAAGGCACTGGGTTAAATAAATAAGACCTGGAATCCAGACTGCCAGGAACTCATTCAATCACTTGGCACAAGTCTCTCCATTATCTGTGGGCCTCCATTTGCTTAGCTATAAAACAAGTTTGAGTTACATGCTGTCAAGATTTCTTTGTTCCTTTACAATTATACAAGGCAATCACTATCTTAGATTTTTAAGTTTCATATTATTTTTAAGTTTTATGTTATTTGTATACCTATGGTTGTTCCAGATTTTTGTCTAAATCATAACCTACTCCCAGAGATGAGAGTAGTGAATCCTCTCTTCTTCAAACTACATATAAATCAATTCTCAGATAATTATTCTTCCTTTTATTCCATAAACTCATAACTTAAAATTACTATTTGCCATTCCCCCTTCAAAAGACTTTTATTATAATTTAAGCACTATTTCATAAAGAAAAATATTATCTTCAAACATTATCCACATGAAATAGAATTATTGTGATCTTTAATAGATGAGCCTTAAATACTGCTACTCTTAAGTGATCAACAGCATTGGATTAATGCACATTATCTCAAAATTAGACAAACTGATCATTTGCATTTATTTGTTTCTGCTCTTTTTCTGAGATGCTGAGACATTTATAATCATGTAAAAGGCATTCATCAATCACACTGATTTTCTCAGTAATCTGACCTAAGTACAGTAAGACCAGGATAGGAAAAAAACTGAAGATTTACCAATGCCATCTAGGGAAACTGCCAGTCCCTGAAGGAAAAACATGACTGTTTATCATTCAGTGCACAGAAAACATGCCAGACTTAATACATGTGTGACTCACTTTCACACCCACCATAATACTGAATATAAAGTGAATTTTATTAAGTTCAATATTTTAAACTCACTGAGTGTTTGCTAGCTAGAAATAAATAGTATAAGTACAGTACAAATACTATTATAAATAGTATAACCATATACTGTTACCAAATAATCTATCATTCATACATATATATTAAATATATAGAAAGCGATACTATGTCTCTATTCAGCATTTTGGTGTTTTTTGTTTTTTTTTTACTTATCATTACATTTGCCCACAGCAACTAAAACCTTATGAATGAAAGAAAATATCCTGTCTTGGGTATTGATTATCATTTTATTTTTAAAGGTATTTCACAAGACACAGACCACTCATATAACAAAGGGAAATAAATTTTACAAACTACTTAAGAATGGAGTTTTGCCGGAAGTAGTTCTTCATGAGGTCCTGCATAATAATGACTTCAGTGAAATTGACAGAGTCAAATCACTCAAATACAGGGGCATCATCAATATATTTACAAAAAGCTTAAGCACAGACAGGAAAAGGTAAAGTACAAGGTGTGAGTTTCCTCTGCCTTTGCAAATCTGAGGCCATCATCATTCTAAGAAGTAATAACTGTTTATATCAGTGAAATCAGCGTTTGTAAGAGTGTAATCCATGTTTGTAATAATTAGAATCTACATCTGAAAAGGAGATTTTACCAGCTCTCTGCCCCCCGTATGTCATTACACACACATATACTCACAAGATATCTAATTAGTCACGTTATGTAAACCACTATCACCACCACCACTACCAGCACCACCACAAAAAGGACTGAATGCTTATGAAACTATTAATGCCAGAAACAAAGCCTTCAATAAAGTAAAAGCTAACATTAAGTACACAAAATTAATGTAATTTCTTTCAAAATTATAAAACAAATCCCAGGCCACTGTACACCTTTAAAATGATATAACTACCAAGGATGAGACATATACAGAGAATTTGACATAGCATAGCTGTTAAAACTTGAAACATGTCACACACCATTTCTAGTATGGAAAGATAAACTGTCAGACATGTTTCTGACACCTTGACAGGATGCTATAGCTAATTTCTAGAATAGATGATCAGTGAAGTAAATGTGCTTAGATTAGCCCTTCATGTGACAGTCAATCACAGTCACACATGCTACATAAGGAGTTAACATTTTGCTCACTATACCTTAAGCTATTAAGAAGACCAATTTTATGTAAATTTTCATCAACTGTAAGCGCAGTTGGGTTAATAATCACAGGTCTAGATTCCATATGCAAATTAATTTAAATACCTACCACACAGTTATCTTGAGAACATTGCCTGTCACAGCACCTTTTTATTTGATACACACTATAATCTTTCTTATCCACAGCATTTGAACTCTTAACAATATACCAAGTTAAATGAGCCACGTCATTATGCAAATTTTACCAAAACCCCTTTGAGAAACACAAATAAAAAATCCAGGTGGCAGTATTTGTATAAAGAACCAATTTTTGCATGAATGAGCAAATTTGCATAGGATGGGTCAAACAGAAACAGTTCTAGAAAAAGGTAGGCCTTCTGCAGGAACTTTCCATTCTGAACATGAGGTTATGATTAGGGTGGGGACAGTGGAAGAAAATTAACTGAAGGAATTTATTTCTGAATGTAAAACATTTTGAGATTGTTCTTTACATGTTATTATCTACCTAACACCTAACATCTCTAAATTTATAGTATTAAAAATGGAACCAAATTGGGCTGGGAATCTGACTTAGTGGTAGAGTGCTTGCTTAGCATGCATGAAGCCCTGGGTTCAAGTCCTCAATACCACATAAATAGGAAAAAAAAAAAAAAAAAGCTAGACATGGCACTATGGCTCAAGTGGTAGAGAAAAAAAAAAATAAGAACAACAACAACAAGAAGCTCAGGACAAGCTCCAGGACTAGCAAAAAATAAAAAAATGGAGCCAAAATTAAAGTACTTATGTATGCCAGAATTTGTATAAACTGTGGAAGATAGCTGGGTGCCGGTAGCTCACACCTAGAATCCTAGCTACTAAAGAGCTGAGTTCTGATGATCACAGGTCAAAGCCAGCCCCAGTAAAGAAGTCTGGCAGATTCTTATTTCTAATTAACCACCAAAAAAGTTGGAAGTGGAAATATGACTCAAGTGATAAGAGTGCCAGCCTTGAGCAGAAAAAGCTAAGCAGGCGCTCAAGGCCCTAAGATCAAACCCTGTACAGACACATATACACAAAAAAGGATTTGGACAGAAACAAATTCTTTGACCATAAAGAAACCTTTTTTATAGTGAATATTTTAAATCATGTGATGATATAACCTACTTTAAAACTTGAAAAAATAAGTCTAGCCAGGCACTGGTGGCTCACACCTGTAATCCTAGCTACTCAGGAGGCTGAGATCCGAGGATCACGGTTCAAAGCCAGCCTGGGCAGGAAAGTCCATGATACTCTTTTCTCCAATGAACCACCAGAAAACTGGAAGTAATACTGTGGCTCAAGAGGTAGAGAGCTCACCTTGAGCTGAAGAGCTGAGGGACAGCACTCAGGCCCAGATTTCAAGCCTCATGACTGAGCAAAAAATTAATTAATTAATTAATTAAAAATGTAGATAAAGTGTAAGATCATACTGCTCAATAGCAGAAAACACCCTTTTATTAACTACCAAAGTTACAACTTGAATTTTAACATTCTAACAAAGTACAATTAAATTTAGGTAAATCCACAAGCATTAAAATATTTTGTAATTATAATCTTATAATTTAAAATAAAAACTAAGTTTTTTGTTATGCATAAAATACTCCAGAGAACAAAAGTAGAAATGTCAGTGTTTAAGTATATGAAAAATAAATGTCCTTCCTGAGGCAGGAATCTTACAGCACATGGTAAATCTATTCTAATTACCTCATTCTTAGTACTAAAAACCAATTAATTATGAAGAATTGATAAAATTAGCTATTTAAAATGTTCCATTTGATTCTGCCTCATACATATATTGTAATGAGCACAATACACATTTTTCAGTTGGCCTCCTTTATGAATTTAAAATGTTTTGAAGCTCATGACAGGAGGTCATGTCAGTAATGACTGGCTTTAGTGAGATGTGTCAGACAGACAGCACATAGCACAATTAATGTAAATGTTCAAATGTATTCTCTGTTCAAAAAATGGCTGTAACATTTTTTGGACATCGCTGTACACCCCTAAAAATCAATATTAAGTTCAGTAAGCTGATGCTTAAGGTTAGAAACAACTGTGCCTTCTGGGGAAAAATAAAATCAGTTTGTGACATTAGCAAAGGTAATTTTTCTTCTTTTGCAGTGCTGGGCCTAGGGTTGGAATACTGGGCATGGCACTGTCACCCTCCCTGAGCTTTTTTGCTCAAGGCTAGTGCTCTACCACTTGAGCTACAGCTCCATTTACAGCTTTTGGTGGTTACTTGGAGATTAAAGTCTCATCTTCTTGCCCAGGCTGGCTTTGAACCACAGTCCTTGGATCTCAAACTCCTGAGTAGTTAGGAATATAGCTGTGAGCCATCAGGACCTGGCTTACAAAGGCAAAATTTTATATAAAACCAAGCCACACAACGGCTCTCCCTAGATTCCAAGTTACCTTTAAAGCTTTTTGTAACTACAACCATCACAAATATAAGAATTAAAAGAAATGCAACATCATCTAACAATGCTTCTGCATCTTTTCTAGCTCTAGAAGGCAAAAAAGGCATTAGAATGTCTCTCTAGCTTTAGAAGCTATAAAGTGGCCTTGGGCAACCACTCTAAAAATTTATGGGCTCCATATCATATGAGCCCTATACCTCCACACTGTAACTCCACCACCATAACAAGCTCACAACAGATACTAACAGACTCAGAGGCGAGAATAATAGAAAATACAGGGGAGAAAAAACATTGGCTCAGCACTCACATCAATTTTTAAAACTCAGAGGTGATACCGTAATAACAGCAGCCACCTCAGTCCTCTCTCAGAGGGCAATTAAGACACTTTTAGTTAAGTCATGTCAAAAGCCCTGATTCCCAAGAGTCCCTGCTTTTAGAAAGTCTCCAGATAATCCATTTAGCAGGATAAACCTAAACATTATAACAGATTAAGAAAAACAAAAATGGATATCAGGAAGGGCTTTCAGGAGAAAACAAAATTAAAATGGTAACGTTTTCTTCCACAATGCTGGTGATTAACGGATAGGGTATCATGTATTCTGGACAAACAGTCTACCACTGCACTACACCATCAATCTATTACAACTAATATTAATAAAATTATGCTGTTCTTGCTCTGTCCATGCACATATTTGGTCTCTAAACATCATGGTGATCATAGTAAGTACAACATAATAAAATATTCATTTTTAAGATGAAAAAAAATCATAATCAAAGTATGGTAAGCTGGGACAGTCAGACAACTATTAAATAAGAGTTGAGAATTCAACACAGGACTACCTGTTATACTAATTAGAACAACAATAACAACAAAAGTAGCTGTGGCCTTATCTATTGCTACTCATACTACCATATGGAATAGACACTATAGTCCTAATTTGATGGAGGAAAACATTAGGGATAGAGATCCTAGATAACTTGCTCAAGGTATCAGAGCAAGTGGTGAAGCGGCTCAAGAAGATATGTAGCATCACGCCATCACCTTCTTAACTCTAATCTCTAAATTAAGGCAATGAAATCCTATAGTCAGTCAGAAACTGCAGAACTTTAAATATCAACTCAGACTTCATCATGTTTCAGCCACACAGGAGAAAAGCTACCTAATGAAATAATTACAAAACTAATTTCAATCATACATTCTTCTCCTGAAAGTCAACCTCACTGAGATGAATTAGGAGACCCTCCACTTTCCTGAAGAGTTGCAATAATAATTTTCTAAGATAACAAGAAGTACTGTAAAAGAGACAGAGAGGCATCAAGTATAAAGAAAATATAAGTGAACCTACCACTGAAGTAAATAAACATTAATATACAAAATATTTGATAAGCTTATTTTAATAATTCTGATTAATACTATCTATCCTGGACAGTCTTAATATTTAAATCTAATAACAGACACTAAGAAGATTTTTTTAATGTGGCTGAAGAAATCCAGAGTCGAGACCACCCATGATGTCATACAGAACTACCTAACTAAAAAAGGAAGACTTCTTTTTGTAGTGAAATATATGTATCTCCGAGATCAAGATCTTTTGATTCATGTAAAACCTCAAAAGAAAGTCTTTCATTTATAATATTTCAAATATTTCATTTCACAAAATAAACTCAAGTACGTAAAACAAAACTGGATAATAACTAAACTAGCATGGCGACAGCTTGATTAATTAACCACAGGGGAAAAATAGCTCATTCTTAGCTCTATGATAACTACTACAGCAATTAAACATAAAATAAAAGAAAATACTTTTTAAAAAATTCTCTGTCGCATGCAACTTAGTACAGAAGCAGTTAAAAAAACAATAAGCAAAGTTCAAAGTCAAATTTCACTACTTTTCCCTCTGAACCTTTGAAAGACTGCCAAAAAACCTAAGCAAAAGGGGAAAATTCTTAGTAAAAAAAAAAAATCCACCTCATAGCTATAGAAAGTAGGAGTGCTAGAGGGAAGAACTGAAATAGAAAACTTCAAAGAGATTCTCTAATCGGAGATGCCTTCTTCTTGACTGCCTCATCTCAGAGATTAAAGAAGATTTTTAAAGCTGTTCCATGGACACAGAGATCAAACATTTATAAATGTTTACCATTTTACAAGTCCTAAATTCAAAAGGTGAGCTCAAAGAAGTAAGTACAATAAGTCAGCCAGAAGGAAAGGCGAATTCTTGGGTGAGGGAAGTAGAAGGCAGCTTTGAAGAATACATTGTATGAGTTAAATAATGAGAAGAAAGAATTTTGAAAAGCCATTCAGCACTCAGAACACCTAAATGAATCATAGTAACAACCAGGCATTAGCCTTAACTCATTTCTACTGGATTTGAACAAACATAGAATTCACCAAACATTCAAATACCCTCCATCACACAGCAGTTCAAATCTAACTAAGTCTTGTCTTTTACGATGACAATCTCAGCTGTTCAGATTTTTAATTTCCAAAATTTGTAGATAACTGACGAGTGCTATTATCTTAGTTCTACAGAATTTCTATCCATAAATACGGAGAATTCCACAGAATTTCTAACTCACAAGAGAAAGAGAGGCAAAAAATGAGGAAACACTTGATTCCTATCAAGAAAACTTTTCCTTCTGAGAAAACTAGCTGTAAGAGGGAAGATCATAGAGGTACTGGTAAGACTCAAACCAACATAGTTCCCTTACTATATTTTTGAGACATTTATCCGTTGATGCTTAAATAATTAAATATACCACCTAATGTGCTCATGAAGCTACATCTGAACTTAAGATTTTCACTACTTGGTATCTCCTCCCATCAACAAACGTATTTTCTGTGTTAATATTACTCATACTAATCTTATTCACCTTCTGGGTCGTTTTTGTTTGTTGTGATAGAGAGTGAAGCAGGGCTGCATGCATTCTAGACAACTGCTCTACCATTGAGCTACATCCAAACTACATATTCAACTTTGTATCACTATAACCCAGCATAGCTGCTCACAACATAACACATCTCCTACAGTCAACCTTAGTGCCTAACTCTCAGCATAATTTATAACAAAGAACTAAAATATAAATAAAATCAGATAACTCTAACTCAAGCGTCATTGTCTCTATAAAGACTCCTTAAATCCTAATGCACAAGTCATTACTAATCCCTCCGTAACTCCATAGGAGATTTCTGCTCATTGGGCCAACGAAAGCATATCATCTTGGTTCTAATTACTATTCACGAACTAAATATCTGTTAAGTGCATGTCTAAGGTTTTTCAAAGCAGTGCTGACCATTATGTGAAAAGCAGACTGTAGAGAGAACAGCAGGGAGATAAATCAGGTTACAACACTAGGCAAGAAGATGCTGATGGCTTAGACCAAATAGGTAGTCTCAGTGGAACTGATTAAAAAAAATAAGACGATGATTCTGGATATGTCTTCAACACAGTCACAGCAGGATTTGCTGATGGATACAAATGTGATATGAAAGTGAGGACAGAGAGGGGATGAGTGCACAATGGAAGGAGCTGGCCTTATAATGGAGCATAACAGACAACTATCAAGTAAGTGGAGGGACCTCAAGGTCTAGGTGAGCTAAACTCACCCACACATGCAGATTTGGTTCAAAGAAGTGCTTGTAGTTTTCCTGCTCTTTCTAAATAGCTAGGCACCTCACTGCATTGAGATTTTTTTCAAAGGAATGGGCTGCTTTAGTCATCTTTGTAATCCTAACACTAATGAGTTGGCATATTGGAACTATTCAAGAGTTGTTTTTGTTTGTTTTTTGGTTTTTTTTTGTCAGTTGTGGGGCCTGAACTCTGGGCCTACGTACTGTCCCTCAGGTCTTCAGCTCAATTTTGGCACTCTACCACTTGAGCCATAGCACCACTTCTGGTTTCTATGCCTATGTGGTATTAAGGAATAAAACCCAAGCCTCATGCATGCAAGGCAAGCACTTCACCACTGAGCCCACCTGTCCAGTCCCTATTCAAGAGTTTTAAACAAAAATGAACAAGAAAATTCATGGATGCTGTTAACAGTTACCAGCAGGGATGGGGAGACTAACAAAGTGGGTGAATGAGGATGAATATGGTCATATGATGTTGAAATTGTTTAAAGGGGAATAAGATAAGGGAGAGGAATAAAGGCGTGAATGTGACATTTGTGGAAATTTCACAATAAAACCCCACTTGCACAATTAATGTATACTGATAATAAAAATACTCGAATTCTAGTGAACAAATACATTCTCAGAGCTACCTAGAGCCCTCAACTTAAGCCTTATTTACTACTCATGTATAAATTATGAACACTCAGCCTTATACAGAAGAGCCCACAGCTATCACCAGCCACATCCCACCTGCTATCTTCTCCCTCACATACTGCTCATGGATGGCATTGGAAGGTAATGTTCATTTCCAGCCTGCATGTGCAGAAAATATTTCCCATTTTATTAAAAATCCCAAGATGGTTACGACCATTTTAAGATTTCTTGGGCATTACCTGCCTACTCAAAACCTGACTGTGGTGGGGCTCCCTCTAGGACCCCAGGTTTACGGATGTCACAAACCTCTACTTATAAAAAGCCTTTAGTATCTGTACAGATATGTTAAAAGACTAAATGCATAATATGTAACTGAATATCCTTTCAAAGAGTAAGGATACTGAGAACAAATCAAATATGAAATATGAGTAGAAACATTCTAAAAAGGAACAATTTTTTTGAACATTGACAATATAACTGATGTTCATATAACTACTTTATTACATTTTTGACATTCACTGAAGGGACAAATCCCAGATCCTGTATTCTAATTCTGATCTTACTTACTTACTTACTTACCTTCCTGACTAAATATTTTTAGTGAATTAGATTTAGGCTTACCGAATCTGCTAAAATTTGAGAAAGATAAAACATACTTAAACTCAAAAATTTTGCAGGAAGCAAACGCTGTAAAAAGAGTCATTCTTTAGGGGCTAGGAAGGTGGCTCAGTGGTAGAGCGCTTGCCTTGCATGCCTGAGGCCCTGGGTTCGATTCCTCAGCACCACATAAGCAAAAAGAAAAAAGCCGGAAGTGGCGCTGTGGCTCAAGTGGTAGAGCGCTATACTTGAGCTGAAGAGCTGAGGGACAGCGCCCAGGCCCAGAGTTCAGGCCCCATGACCGGACCCAAAAAAAAAGAAAGTCATTCTTTAAAACTGCATGCATAAATGAATTGAAAGGGGCTGACAAACTTGTCTGACTAAACAAGATAATGCAATACTTCTGTTACATCAATTGCAACAATACCACATAGACCACTAAAACTAAGATTCTTAGCATTTCCATTAAAAAAAATCAACAACAAACCTGTTTCAACTCTGCCATCTGCCATTAAAAAAATAAAGGTTCTCCTACAGCCTTCAAGTGTTGATCCTGGAAACATTCTACCACCACTCCCCTACATGTCTTTGTTCTGTAGATTTTAATGCAAATGTTTGAAGAGTGTATTGTGTCCTTCCACATTACAATGGTCTGATTCAAACATTAAGGTTTTAATCCACAAGCAAGGATCACAGGAACATTCATCCCGGAAATACATCAGTACATACTATAAGTCAGCTAGATATGATCTTTCAGATTCAGCAGAACATTTCTCTCATGCCAAAAACAGGACTTACAGATATTACGATACTGAAGACATCAATACTGATAAATGGTTTTCATCTAAATTAGAAGGAAAAAAAATATGAGATAAGATAGCTATATTCAGGGTATGGAAAAGGAGTGTTCAGGGGTGAAAAAAATCTGGATGAGGATACACCGACCCCCCCCCCTCTAAGAGGTGTCAGCTGCCTACTAAACACCTGCCCACGTGCAAGGCAAAGTTTGCTCTTTGCCAATAAATAAATAAATAAGCATCCCTCAGCAAGAAGGGAATTACATTCCTAATGTATTTTCCTTATGGCCAATTTTCTCCTTCAAATGCCTTATTCCAAATAAAAGCATAACTTGGAAACACTTTAAAACCTATTAAATGTAAAGCTGCTTAAATTTGGAGAAGATGTTACTCTGAGCCAGGGTCACTGGAAGCCTAGAAAAGTCCCCTGACTCAGGGATCTAACTCCCTAAAAGCTATGCTGAGACTGAACCCTTATACAAATAGTACAGATGCAGATTCATGTCGGCAAGTACTAAATTTCATTGTAAATGAGCCTAGGAAAGAAAAAACAAAACAAAAAACCCAATATGGGCTGGGAAGGTGACTTGGTGGTAGAATGCTTGCCTGGAATTCATGAGGCCCTGGGTTTCATTCCTCAGCACCACATAAACAGAAAAAGCAGGAAATGGTGCTGTGGCTCAAGTGGTAGAGCGCTAGCCTTGACTTGAAGAGCTAAGGGACAGCACCAGGCCCAGAATTCAAACTCTACAACCAACAAAAAAAAAACAAAACTCAGTAAGTACTTACACTGCCAAGATCAACATACATGCTCCTATAAAGAAAAACACAGAAACCACTGTTCCTTAACAGTGAGGATCAGCATGGGGGGAGAGGACTTCCAATAATTACATTTTAAATAGATTAAAAACTATGCTAAATTTTGAACAGTAAAATTGGCTCTGAATAAGATGATGTTGAGCAAAATAAACCCCAAGATAAGGACACAAGTGGTTTTTTTTTTTCTTTCTTGCTATTGTTTCTAACATATTTATAAGGTATCACGTGATTTGTTGTTTTGTATGTCCCACCCCCAAGTTATAACCCCTGTTTTCACCATATTTGATGTTGGTATAATTTGGGGAGCGGAAGGGATAAATAGGGATACAGGTGGACCCACTGCAACAATGAGATGTACAACACGCTATGTCAAAAAACGGACTTTACAATTTAGGCAAGGGAGGAGGAGGGAATATAGTTGTAGAGATGGGAAGGAAGGGATGGTAGGGGGAAAACAAAGGAGGAGGCAACAATGCTTGATAAGAAATGTACTCATTGTAACCCCTCCGTAAGGTATTTTCACAATAAGAAAACTTATTTTTAAAAAATCGGCTCTGAAGTCTAAAGTCATGTCAAACAACTCAAAAAGTTCTAGAGAGAGGACAAAATCCTTACATTTAAGACAGACTTCAAGAATTTCAAGAAAACTGCTTCATGAAAAGTCAAAGAAGCACAATGGCCCACATCTGTAATTCTAACTACTTTGGAGGCTGAGATTCAGAGGATCTTGGCTCCAGGCCAGCCCAGGCAGAAAAGTCTGTGGGACTCTTTCTCAATGAAGAAGCTGTGCATGGTTGCATGTGCCTGTCATCTCACCCACAGCATGAATCGAAAACAGGAGAATCAAAATCCAGGCACAAATATGGGCAAGCAGCAGAACTCTATTTCAAAATTAACAAGAGACAGAGACAGAGAGAGAGAGAGAGAGACGAGAGATCAATTGCAAATTTTCTGTATCTCTATGAAACACATTCATCTATACATCTTGCTGGCACATACTTACAAAACAGAAGGCTTTCCAAACCCAGGATTCTGGAGATACCTTGTATTTCTCCAACCAAGCTTAACCCTTAACCCTTAACAGCTAATATATGAATAACACGCAGAATAATGTCTGGCATGGAGCAAAAGCTAACTAAGTTTTAATTCCACAAATAGCTAAAACAAAAACAAAAACGAAACAACTTAAATGTTGGGGCATTATGTACTGACTTACATTTTAATAAAAATGGCAAAAAATCAAGACACTTATAAACTATACACAAGTTAACACTAAAACTGGACATTGTTCTCTAACAATTACCACCAGCAGTTGGTACTGGCTGCAAAGCCCACTGGCTCCATCCTGGAAGCTATCTTTACTACTCTGCTGCCTGTCACACTGCTGGGGTCATTTAACACTGACATGTATCGAGCAGTAACATTAACAGTGAAGGTTAGTGAAACTTACGATAAATTATGAATCCAAGTACAGATGTAGAATTTTTTTTCCAAATCCTTACCTAACAAAAGAAATTACATTTGATTCGTACAAAATACTAGCTAACCCAGCTATAAAAGGGCTCTTTCTAAGAATAAAATCAGAGCTTCATCTTGGTCCCATGGTGTCTTTCACACCGTAACTAATATAGTAAGTATATGCTGAATGGGCACAATGAAAGCAACTCTCACTAAACTCACAGAACTATAATGTTCTTTACCAAACAAATCGATATAGTATATTTTATGAGTTAGTAAACCAGAGTATTCACCAAAGAATTGGATCTTGAAAGCAATCTTCACCAGGGTGTACATATTTTTTGTTAAAATGTATTTTCATATTTCAATATTAGTTATTAAAATATAAATGTTAACCTGTTTTTAAATTGTAGAACTGAGATATGATTTTATAAAAATAAGTATGTATTAGGTGGGCCTCATTCAAGATTTTCAAACCATCCAGTGTTCTAGGTCAGTAGGAGACAAGATGGTGACCTACACTAACATCGAGTCACAAATGCCATCTGGGCTTTTCTTGCAAAAGCTGACAATGTATGTTAAGATGTGAAAGCAAGAAGGTGATAAAGCCAAACAGCACAGTGACCAAAAAGAGAAAATACTATCCAGTATGCTTTCAACTGCAGCTGAGGAAGATGGCAGTCAAAATCAGACTGTTCATAATTGTGACTGGAGAGTCAGATAATAAAAAGTACAGGAACCTCATCTATAAATGGAAGTACTAAGTGGTACCCCATGAAAGAAGGGAGGAGGGGTAAAGTAACCCTGAAGACCCTACACACCTGTGAGGACGAGAAGTGACAACCACAGTATACTCTGAACACAGCAAATGATGCCCTGGCACTTCCCAAATTCATCACTGCTACAAGTGAAGGAGACAGGGAAAACTTGTGCTCAGGGGGCCAACAGCTTCCTAACAGCTAATTCCTACATTCATGATTCTTATTTACTCATAATAAGCTCACTACTCTATGAAACTGATATTATTCTCATAGTTAAATGTCATAGACTTTGTGGGTGCTCAAAAATAACTGAAATCTTACATGTTAAATTCACAAATGTCAAGGTCCTACTGTATGTGTACTTGATCTGAGTACAAGGACCCCATGTGGAAATACAATACTTTCAACTGCCATTAACTAATTCAGGCATGCATGTATTCACGGGTCCTTTTTGCCATCTCTCAGTCCCAGGCCTACAGCTAGTTAACCAAGGTACGTAAGAGCAGGCTGGAATAAGCATAAAACTGCTTATAGGGGATGGGAAGATGGCTCAATGATAGAGTGCTTGCCTTGCATGCATGAGGCCCAGGATGCAATTCCTCAGCACCATGTAAGCAGAAAAAGCCAGAAGTGGCACTGTGGCTCAAGTGGTAGAATGCTAGCCTTGAGCTGAAGAGCTGAGTGACAGTGCCCAGGCCCAGAGTGCAGGCCCCACGACCAACAACAACAAGAAGAAAAAAAAAAACTGCTTATACATTAGCTTTGTTAAGGCATAAAGTAATTATGCTGACTACAACTATGAGAGATGTCTTATAATCAACTGCCCCCAAGAAAACAAACTATGCCACTCTAAGACCTGTTGTGTAAATTATACAAATTATAAAGATTCCAGTCACCGAATCTGTTAGATATTACCAATCTCTACTAACTCTGAAATGATCAACTAGCATCATCACCAGAATCCAGGAGTAAGTAGTAGTTAGTTAGGTATGGGAGAGACTGCCTTAGTACACAGTGATAAAAGCAAAGGCATACAAACCAGACTGTCCAGACTTGAATCATAGCTCCATCCAAAGTCACCTGCATGACTTGGATCCAGTGCTTTAATCTCTTAGTGCCCCAGGGGCCACATGTAGAAAGAATAAAAACAGAGGGGAAAAAAATCCCACTTCTTAGAGTTTTGAGAATATATGTAACCAGTTAGCACAGTGAATGATACATAGTAGGTATTAGAAAAATGCTGCCAAGTAAAAGCTACACATTCAAACTCAAAACTGAACTGCTACCATTCTGAAGAAAGGAAGAAGGGTATATATTATAACCTAACTACTCATAAAAAGGAGACTGTTTTGCAGCCAATAGAAGCAGAATCTGCATGGAGTTAAGGAAGGACACAACTCTACCTTAGGCAATGACTTTCTCATTGCCCTTTCACATGCATTGTTCCTCCTGGTTTGTGACTTCACGCTCATGAGCACTATTTAGTCCCTACAAAAAGAATCAGAATTTGATGTTTCATTTGGCAAACTGTCCACTGGCTATCAAGACGTTCATCAACCTTATCTAGCATAGAGAACTAAGTAAACCAAAATTTGCAGGGCACAAATAAGATAATATGTGTAAAGCACTTAATTTCAGGCCTGACACTATAAATGTAAACTGCCATGTCAAAAAGCTTACTCAATCTCTTAGCTTTAAGTGAAAATAAATTTACATTTGACTATTAGTATACACTTGTTTTGCTAGAAGCAACTAAATTTATACATACAATATGGATAAATCCAAAAAAATTACTTTTTTTGAGAAAAAGAAAAAAAAATGTACATGCTATGATTTCCTTTCTATTTCTCCCGAGAATAATTGAGGACAGATCAGAAAGTAGCTACTGCAGTGGAAGAGGTAAAGGAGAATTGATTGGAAAGAGAAACCTATATGACATATTTCCTATGCTGTTTGGGGTGGTAGTAACAGGAGTATATTCAGTGGAGAAATTTTTTGAACTAAACATTTAAGATCTATACATTTTCTTAGATATAACCACTTGAGCTTTGAAAATAATTTGAAAAGCAAGTGCATCAGCATGTACTATGGTAACTTAGAGTATAAATAGTATATACACATAGCAATTTAGAAGAGAGAAGATTGGAATAATGGCTTGAGAAATACGAAGTCAAAGGTTTATGAGTTATAGGGGAAGCAAGATAATATTTGTATCCATTATTAATGTCCACCTAAAAATAAAACATTCTTCCTCTTTATAATCTTAGAATCATCTCTGTTGCCTCCCTTAGTTCTGATTACTGACTCATACTTCCACCCAGCTCTAGCCTGTATTCTCTGCTTAAACCATGATACTAATAGTTAGCGAAAGGAGAAACTATGAATACCCAATCAAAACAGCAATGTTTTTATTAAATAGACCAGCAGCTGTGTGAGTAGAGACTTGCAAATGCATCTGTTCTACAAGATTTTATGTTTAATTCAATTTGTTAAAATCAAAGCAGCAAAGCCCTCTAACTATGGGCTAGACAAGGAAACAGTTTTGCTAAACAGAACCCAACATGAGAATGGTGTTTGTTTGAGAATTGCACCTTTTTCACTCACTCACTCCTTCACACAGCAAGCACTTACTGAGCACCTATTCCTTTCCAGCTATTATGTACAGTGTTGAGAACACAAAGCCCAAGCACAGCCTAGTAGAGGTGACAGACATCTAAGCAGATGGTTGTAATACATTGGCAGGTTCAATACACATAGGCCTGGGAAAGTACTATGAAATCAGAGCACAGGGAGAGATTTCCATTGAATGTTGAAGCTTTGCTGTAGTTAAAAACAAAATGTACTCCCGTCCAACCCCTTCCCATACATGGGGGCTCTGACTATATAGGGAATGTCTTATTTCTAAATGGGTAGGCAGCATACAAATGTTTCTTATCATGTTTTGTTTTTTAAATGCTTTTCTCTGTCAAATACTTCATAATAAAATTTTAATGTAGTAATGTCTGAAGACTTTAAAAGTCTTACTACCAGCAGCTCCCTCTCCCTCACAGTTAGCTTAAGAATGGTCAGGGTTTACCATACCAGAACTGAAGGAAACACAGAACAGAGATGAACTTACGAGTCCTCTTAAAATATACTATAAAATAGATGAAACAGGTAAACCTAGAACCTATCCCAACTTCATTTTATAAAAACACAGAAAAATAAGCTTACCTTTGCCAAAGGGGCGGGGGGGGGGGGGGGGGGGAAGGAATCAGCTCTTGGAAACAACTAACTCCATTCCTACTGACATTTACATTCAACAGACATTTACTAGACTCTAGTTCCAGGCCACACACAGACAGAAAACATCAAGTTCCTGCCTCCAAGAGGAAGGAGATAGTGAGGTGGTGGGTGAATTCTAAAAGGGCAGGTACGGTGCACGAGAAAACCCATAAGGGGTGAGCTGCACAGTGTGCACCAACTTCACCTACTACATCAATGAAATGCTGAAGACACTAAAGCTATGAAGTTATTATACAACAATGGAGTTGGGAATAGTAGTACAGGTTTGTAATTCCAGCACTCAAGGGACTCAGATGGAAAGCTTGAAATTTAGAAGCCAAATTGGGCTACACAAAGAATTCTAGGTCAGCTGAGTACATAATTACATAATACTCTAACCAAAAAAAAAAAAAAAACTACTATAAAATCTCATAAATTCATGAAGTATCAAGATTTTATAGGAATATAGCTTAGTGATGGAACATTTGTCTAGCATGTGCAAGGCCTTAGGATTAATCCCCAACACTGAAAAGAAAATATTTTATTGCATTTCCCAATACCTGATAGTCAACAAGAATGAGCTCTTCAATAATGATGAAATACAAGTCTGTCTCCTCTCCCATAAACAAGACACAGACCACCTCGCTAGCACCATCTAAAGAAGAAGTGTCTTACAAAACTCTGGAAGTCATTTCGAAGTTGATGGTACCCCTATCATACTGAAATTATATTATCTTAAGACAAAATGATAGGCAAGTCTGAGAGCCTTCAAGGAAAGGTAGATTTCTCATAGCCAGAGTATACCAAGTTTCCATGTGTGACAGAACACAACTATTTCTTGCTCTCTTACTGTTCTTATGTACACTAAGTGATCATCTCACAACCAATTTTTTTAATTTTCCTTTTTTCATCCTGGAAAAAAATGCTTAGTTCAATATAAAATAAACCCCTTACACATTTATGTTTATAGCTAATTGAACTCAAGGTAGTTCTAAGATGGATTTTTTTTAATGGTTTCCCCTCTTTTCTCAGATCCTACAATTCTATGCTGTAAGAATACAGCTCCTTATACCCCTCCTCTTCCCTACACTTGAGAGTTTAAAGGTAAGGGACAAGACAGATTTGTGATGTTGTGATAGTGCACGTTGCCATGGAAATGACTCTCTGGTTCCTTAAGAAGCACCATGACCTCACTGCAAAGGAAAAAGGGAAAGGATGGTTTCTCAGGATTCAACGGAGATAAAAATTAATGGCTAGAGGGGAAAAAAATCTAAAACCTAAACAGACAATCTGGAAAATACTGCAGTGTCAAGCACTGCAATGAAATATTTTCAAAGAACTTCTAAAAGCTTTGACCTCCAAAGCAGGAATCCTGTAATCAAAAAGGAAGATATAATACTAATGTAAAGATAAACCACACAGATGACTTAGACCAGTGGTTTCTGAATAAACACATTTCCACCTCAGTTCTGATAGATTATGAACAAAATCCTGACTCTTGTGGCAATGTTATAAAATTAAGCCTACATCATACTTTTCTCCCTAAAAGAAGCCTGCATTCTCCTCTTCTTTTTTTTTTCTTCCTTTTTGTGGTGCCCCTGTTTATACAGCTTATCCCTTATCACACTGACAAGACTGGGAACCACAGCAGATGGTCCCCCCCAGACATAATTCTAACAGGTTTTTTGTGCAAACAAAAGATAAAGAAGGCTACAGCAATGATTTACTGATATCTAAAGTTGAAAACTGACAAAACACAAACTGCTTTTTTAGTTACTGTTTGAACTGTTTATCCTTTAAACTACTGAATAAAATAGGTAAGGCCAAAATTAAATATCATTTCAAAACTATGAAACCAAATAACCCGTTTTAAGAGCCAGTTTTGTCTTTAAGGTATCAAAGTATCCTAAAGCACATATTCTAAAAACCATTACACTCCATTCTTTGCAAATCTCTGCCTTATAGACTCTGTTATATTGTGAAATAAACTCATCTGCATTTTTATTAAGCAAAGAAAATAAATTTGAACTAAAAATTCTAAGAAATTATCCCAAGAACTCACTGAAGAATTAAATAACTGAACCAAGTCAGGAAACTTGGTTGTAAAACTAGAGTCTATTCTATTTCAAAATAATCTACTGACTGAACATAATAAAATACCAAATGGAAAATGTCCCCCAAAATTACTCAAGATTAAAGAATGTTTACAAACCATAAAATAGAAACTCTCTTATAGCAATCTAATTGCAAATAATACTGTTGTATGATATACCTGGACATCTAGCAAGGACCCCAACTGGTAATATATAATAAAACTGACAAGCATCTGAAATAAACCACTGAGACATCAAGCAAAAACACACCAGATAGACAGACCCACAGGGCTCTCTTAATGTAGGTCATGATTGTCAGACCATGGCAAAAACATGGTGACCCTTGATAAAAATTAACCTTGATTACATGGAATCATGCACATAATTTTCTCCGAGTAACCAGAACTCTGAAAAGAGTCCATAAAGCTACAAGAATTGACTACCATAGTCAGCTATGAACTACTTTTCACATTAAAAAAAAAAAAAAAAAAAAGTCTGTCCTGTCTTATTTCTACTAATGGAGGAGGTAGTTGCCATCCAAATAGTACAATTTCTAAATCCTACCCCAGCTAGGAATACATTTTCTTACTTTCTGAGTGACAAAATTTGGCTTTTTGAAAAACAGTCTCTCTCTCCCTCCCTTCTCCTCTCCCTCCTCCCTCCCTCACTCTCCTCTCCTCTCCTCTGTCTCTCTCTTTCTCTCTCTCTCTCTCTCTCTGAGCACAAAGGAGCAATGCCTATGTGCCTCTGAGTATATAAAGTTTATTGAAATGAACTCCAGGAAATAGAAACAAGAGGGGTTTTTTTGCTGTTGTTTTTGTTTTCTTTTTTCTAATTTGTTCATTTATCTTTCTTTGGGAGGATAAGGGAGGACACAGAAATGTTTGTTTACAAAGGATAAACAAACACAGCAGTGGTACTCACTAGATACTATATTGAACATGAACTATACAACTTGTGGGTGGGGATGGGAGGGAAAAACTGGGAAAGAGCGAGGGAAGGGGTTACATTTTCAAAAAAAAAAAAATGTGCTCTTTGCCTGACTTATCAAACTATAACCCCTTTGTACATCACCTTTATAATAACAGTAAAAGGGGAAAATATATAAATAGATTAAAATCAGACTGGAAATAACAGATCTGATAATAACATACATGACTTCTTATCTATTCACTGACAGAAATTAAACACAAAATCTAGGAGAGAGGTGGTGTTAAAAAGTTCATATTCACAAATTGCTCAAGATATATATAAATATACAGATATAAAGATGTGTACATAAATGTATAGAGATATATCTAAATATATACATATATGTATATATGTATACATTTGTGTGTATACACATATAGAGGCATTTATGAACAAAAATTCTCTAGGCAACAGAATAAAAACGAGATATACATACGCATAGATATATAGATATATTTATATATGCATATGTATATATATGTATATATATGAACAAAAATTCTCCAGGCAACAGAATTAAAAATTAGCATGTCTATGTAAAACAATTTATCCCCACACAATTCATTAATTCATGTAGTAAAAGCATAATACTAACCAAGTAAGAGTTACAAAATTGAACCAGTTTGAACCAGCTAGTTAAATTACTACCAACTGCCACAAAGCAGATGTTTGATTATGCTAGCCAGCTATTACACATGAGAACTGAGAACAGAACCAAGTAGGAGACTGTGCTCAAATCAGTGCAAATCCATTACTGCTGGAAGATCAGTGGGTCAAAAAGTTCACCTCTGTAGAGTATAAATCATTCAGTGGACACAATAGGTGTTTTCTCTACAGTGTTTCCAAATCTAATCTAAAGCCACTATACCATAGGTAAAGCACATATTTTTTTCTGATATTGGGGATATCTAAGAATCAGAAAATATTATTAACAATAATCTAACAATTACTATTTTGTGTTCTGTATACTGAACCAAATATTTCTGAATACAACATAAGCTCCATCAAACAGAAGAAATCTTACCTTGATTTTTGAGCAAAACTGTGGCATTTATAAGATATAAGTTAAAATATATGCAGCATATCTTCTTTACACATATTAGGTTCATTTCTATGTTTTTGTAGCATGAAAATCCCCTAGCTAAAATACACTTGCTAATAATTTCTTTGAAATTAAACTGCAAAAGTGTTACGATAACTGTTATTTGCATGGGATGTAAATTTCATACTAGTCTCATTATGGTCAAAAATATATTCTTAATACATAAATACATTCATAATACATAAATATCAACCATAGACAAGCAAAGCAAATCAATAATGACACTGAAATCCATAATGGAAATTGCCAACCTGAAAAAGCAGATCTAACATTGCTTTAAAATGAAAAAGACAAACAGGAAATGTGTAACAATGAGTTATGCAATGTGGGCCTTAAAATCACAAAGTCAGTAAATGTCATCATGTTAGTAGGAGACTCTGGCTAGAAGCTAATTTAATACTTAAATGTTAATGTAATTTCCACATTACTGCATCTGCCATAAATGTTTTTTAATCAATAAACCCCAAAACAACATGGTATGTAAGGAAGAAAAACTCACTCAGCACCATCTTTGTTTCACAGACAATCATAAACATGAACTAATTCCAAGTTATTTAATCATCATTATATTTCCAAAAGTGTGTTATCATGTGGGTAGAAATAAAGGAACTAGCTTGATTTTTAAAAATAAAAATAGCAAATTAGGCCACTGCTTTACAAAACATACAAATATATATTTTTAAAACATGAATTGTACCTAAATTTTGCAAAGATGAAGTCCTATATAAGTTAAAAAAAAAAAAACTTCTTTATTCAGTGCAAAAAACAAAACCCACAACATTGTGAATCATGAAAACAGACCTAGATAAATCTTGTTACAAATACTGCAATGTAGAACCACACAAGTAATAAATAAAGTATAAGAAAGCACTCAGCAATCTATGTAAACTGCTTCTGAAGGGTTATTATGGAATGCACACACCAGCTGAACTTAAAGTGTTCGGGTTTTAAACATTAATTTACTTTGACTATGTGCATGTCAAAATGAAAGATTGCTGTCTGGATCCAGACATGCCATATTAATATTGAACACAGGCTTTTACTTCAGGTCAGTAGTTACTCCAAGTCAACTTCAGCAGGTGATAAAAGCAATGTACTCATTAAAATGTATGTGTTACAAGGTTATCTCCCCAAAACAGCTCTCAAATAGAGGTAGCCTTGAAACTTAAGCATTAGATATGCTAGAACCAACCTCTAATTGTCACAAGGCTGGAGAAAATTGAACTTACTGTTGCAACCTAATAACCAATAAATGTAGTTGCTTTCACCAGTACCTTGAGAGAAGTCAGAGAATTACATTGTATGCGCTAAACTGTCTGCCTCTAACAGTCAGATACTCTTGAAGTAACCTACACAAGCCGAAGCTTCCTTTTAGGTCTAGCGACCAAATACAGAATCTGTCCTCATTTTGAATGTCTTACTGTATTTCTCAAGTGAAATTTTACTTTTCCCAGTTTATTTTCTCCATTCAAATTATTTTTTTTCCTTTTGTAAGAGAATGAACTTCAATGCTTCAGAATAAGGGCATAAAGCTCAAGGTATTAGGACTTTCTCAAAAATAAAATTAAAAGTAAATCTGCTCTTCAGCATAACACCGAAGCTCAAATACTTTTTAAAAAATACCTGCTCAGCATCAAGGAAAATTTCCATTTTATACCTGCTACAATGAAACTTCAACAAGATTATTTCTCTACTCAGTCTTTCTTTATTCTCACTCTCAAGTCACCCAATAAATTCACCACTGCCTCAAAACAAAATATTTTAACAAAAAACTATGTTCTTTATAGGAATTCCTACCCCCAAAAAAATGCCAATCCACTTTGTACATAAAATCAGGCAGAAACCTCAAAGTAGTAATTAATCATTTCTACTACTTCAATTCCTCATTATCCGCAGAAATACTAGACAAGCAAACAGGGAGGAGGAGGGGTCCAGATAGGAAAGATGAATCTTCTTACAAGGGTGAGACCACATCTGTCTTATCCACTGCTGAATACATAACACAACAGATACATGATGGTTATCTAATGAATAAATGAATTTATAAGGAACAACCAGGGAACATTAGAATTCAACTTTTGCATTTCACATATGAATAAGCTAAGATTCAGGAAGATCAAATGGCCTAAGAGTATAAAGTAAGTTGATCAGATTGGTATACAGTCTAACTCAACAGATGCTCCTTGAGCGCTTGTTTAGAGGTTCTAGCAGGGGAGTGCAGCTACTCATATACCCTTGACAGATCCTCCTCTATTGGGGATGGTTGTCTTCTTTGACAAAGCATGTAGCTTAGGGATGGACACACAGGGGGCAGTGAGGGAAGAAGGGGACATCCACCTCACCAGCCAGATCAGCCAAATTGACCCTGGAGATCAATGGGGTGACATATGTCACAGCCAGATTGCCTTCACACGCTGAGCTTTTCTTATTCTTTCCTCCATCTCAAGCACTTAAGTTTCTAGAACTTTAGATAGGTTGCTCCTTTCAAATATATAGGTATGGGCTGGGAAGGTGGCTCAGTGGTAGAGTGCTTGCTTTTCATGCATGAGGCCCTGGGTTCAATTCCTCAGCACCACATAAGCAAAAAGAAAAAAAGCCAGAAGTGGCGCTGTGGCTCAAGTGGTAGAGCGCTAGCCTTGAGCTGAAGAGCTGAGGGACAGCGCCCAGGCCCAGAGTTCAGGCCCCACAACCGGAACCAAAGAAAAAAAAAAAATCAAATATATAGGTATGAATTAGTCTCTTCCCAATTAGAAGCCCAAGTTTCTGAAAATTCCCATAGCAGTAGGAACCATTTGGAGAAATTTCTAACATCTAGCAGCAAGCCAAGAAAAGCAAAGCCAAAGTTGAAAATATTGGAAGCCCCACCATTTTTTTTTTGGGGGGGGGTGGGAGGGGTTGTCATGGGGCTTGAACCTTGGGCCTGTCTGGCAGCTCTTCAGCTCCAGGCTAGAGCTCTACCACTTAAGCCACAGTGCCACTTCTGGTTTTCTGGTGGTTAATTGGAGATAAGAGTTTCCTGGCCTTTCCTGCCTGAGCTGGCTTTGAACCATGATCCTCAGATCTCAGCCTCCTAGTAGCTTGGATTATAGGCATGAGCCAGCAGCAACCGGTCCCCACCAATATTTTAAAACTTACCATATTGAAGATACCACACTAAATGAAAAGACTATCAGTTGATGTTTTTATTTTTTTAGACCTTAATCAAGGGCACTGAACTTCTTTTTAGTCAGTGCAAGGGCTTGAACTCAAGGTCTTGTACTCTCTATTAGCTTTTGCCCTCACAGCAGGCCCTCTACCATTTGAGCCACAAATCCACTCTTCCAGCTTTTTGCTGGTTATTTGATGGAGGTAAGAGTTTCTTAGATTTGTCTGCCCAGATTGGCTCTGAACCTTGATCTCAAATTCCTAAATAGTTAAAGGTGTGAGGCACCTTAGTACAGGTGGCACTAATTAAATTTTTCTAATCATCCCTTGCTTCCTACAAAATCCAGCAACTCCTGTCTAGTTGTTGCAGTGGATTAAATGTATTCTAGAAAGCCTTCAATTTACCTCAACATTTTAAGTCTAGTCAATTCCTTTTTTATGTCATGATACAGTCCTGGGATGGCACCACAACCTAAGGATCATCCAACTCAGCTTCATCCCAACTCTCAGATATAAGACCACAAGTACAAGCCGGGCGCCAGTGGCACATGTCTGTAATCCTAGCTACTCAAGAGGCTGAGATCTGAGGATCGCGGTTCAAAGCCAGCCTGGGCAGGAGAGACTGTGAGACTCCTATCTCCAATAAACCATTAGAAAACCGGAAGTGGCGCTAGAGCTCAAGTGGTAGAGCGCTTGCCTTGAGCTGAAGAGCTGAGGGACAGCGCCCAGGCCCAGAGTTCAAGCCCCACAACCGCCAAAAAAAAAAAAAAAAAAAAAGACCACAAGTACTAGAATTCAGGAGTATGATGGTCCAGGGCTGAAAAGTTAAAGCTCATATGAGACTTGGCATTTTTCTCCCTTATCATTTCTCAATCTTCAATTTCCACTATTCTAAATCTCAAAGAGAATGGTTGTAGATAACCTGGGAGAAAAAAAACCCATTGATTGTAAAAGACTCTATAAAAGTAAGTTAATACAATCCACCAAATTCTAAATTCAGAGGAAAATAGCAAAGTGGGGTTGTTGTTCCTAGGCTGGAAAATGGCACCATGGAGTATGCCCCAGTGATGTTGGGCCCCCTCAGCCTGCCCACCATCATCAGCATCATGGGTGGCCAATGGCTTCCTAGATTCAGATTCAGATACAGTACTTTTCCAAATTCAATAAATGTGGCTAGGATTAGCACAGCGTAACACAAGAATCAAATATTCTGGTGCCTGGTGGTCAATGCTAGACATGCTAAGACTTATCAGGTAGGTCCATGGCCTATGCCAATCAATGCAGTGTAACTCATTTCAAATGTTCCTGACCAAAGTAAAAGAATTTCTCTGGCAGGTAGAAGAAGGAATGATGAGTCAGGAAGAAATGCTAGACACTGGCCAGATGCCCCAAGGAATCACCAGTAAGAACAGGAAAATGAAAAGAACCAATTGAGGAAGCAAACAAAGAACAATGTACCTATTTCATGCAGTCACATTAAACATGAAATCTACACTTACAGTGTCCAGGAATCACAACAGTTGAGAAGTACCAATAAAGCCATTTACTTAGGTCAGGCTCATATTAGGTACTCAAAAACTTAAGACAGAAAGACTTGAACTAGAACAATGTGAAAGTTAATTCAAGAGGTAGAAAAATAATCCACATTTTGTATTTAACAAGAAAAAAAACCCTGAAAACAATAAAAATGAGAAATCATACCCATTTACCATCAAGTAAGTCTCTTTTACTTCCCATGAGGACATGAATATTGACATAAGTTCTTTCAAAAATCCTAATTGAGGGCTTATGATAGACAAACCCTGTTGGTAGGTACTGTGAATATAAGAAAAAACCCGTCTCTGTATCCAAGTTCAACCTAATAGAAGACAAATATACATAAATAAGCAGAACCTAAGAAGTGCTAAAAGCAGAGATACAGACAATATCTATTACAGTACTGGGCTATGGAGAGCCTGAGGTTAGGGGTAGGACAGGGTAGAAAGGAATAGTTAGAAATATTCAAGAAGCATCTCATACTTTCATAAAAAGCTTTATCTTGCTTCCTATAAAAGGCAGCAAATCCTTCGTAGTTTCATTCAACTGATAAGCATATTCCATTTCTTAATAAAGTGCTTTACATCTTTCCGAGTAAAAGTTTCTGTGCAAGAACATCACCAGACCTCTCACTTCCAGAGCAGTCAACTGGGTTATTTATAGACAAGAATGTAAAAGCTGAGGAAACTTCACCAACCATCAAAGTCATCTTTGGAGTAAGATTCCAAATCTCCAAACTCTTTATCTCACATTTCTTTTATGAAATTGGTAATTTCTGCTTCACTGGCTACCAAAAGAAGCTATATATTAGGTATCACAGCTTTATTTCCTGATTAGAAAAAAAGCTATATAAAACACACTTAAAACTAAAGGACACTTAAGACAATTTAAATACATATTTCAATCAAATTAGCCTCCTAAGTTTGATTCAGGTAGTGAAACTTAGAAAATATATATACATTGGTGAATTTTCCTCATTAATACTTTCAAATAGCCAATATTTATAATCGTGGCAGTAGCCCTTGAGTCTGTTATATACACAAGGAACCATAAACACTGAGACTTGAGTAATATTTGTGCAGGTATACTCAGTATGCCCATTTAAAATTTACCACCATTATTGTTTTGGATATTAAATTCATTGCTGTCTTTCAGAGCAAAATTAGACCCAAAAACAAAGAAGATAATAATTTTGAGACAGTTAAAGTACTATTACCATTTTCACAGCAATGGCCAAATACAGGGAGAAAATATCATCTATAAAATGATTTTAAAATTCATAAGAAGGGGTTTCTGTGGACAAAGGATATATATACTAGTTATTCATTTTAAAGTATATAAATTCCTTGTATGGCATTTTCATGTTCACAGTTTTTTAGAAAAACATTTTAGTTCTCCCCAGCTATTTGAGAGCTTAGCCTAACTCTATTCCACATAAGGTCTTCAATTCCCCAATTACACCCTGTATTGTGGGTATTTAGACACATAAGGAGTAGGAAACAGAAAACAGGGTATTCTTGAGTGGTTTCCTTCTTTAAAAACTGCCTAAGATGTCTAGTTTTCACTTTTTCATCCTTTTTCAATGACATTAACCAAACTCAAAAAAATAAAAATCAAAAGATGTTAATAAGCGCTTGCTTAATAAAGCCAATGACCCGACTCCCTTTCCTAATTAAAAGCTGACAGTACTTAGTACTTACTATTTGCGATGAATGTTCAGTCATAACAGTCTTATTAAAATTATGTCAATTTCATAATTTCCTCCATTACTAATACATACTTAAAGAAATTGGTTCGGAAATACATTTTTCTTGCTCTTTTCCAGCCTTTGACACAGACTAGCGTGTGGTACTATGGATGAACAGGCATATTCCACCAACACAGATGATTGAAATTAAAAAGCTATAACATATTAACATATCTGGGCCACACAGAAGGTCAGGAGGTAAGATCATCAGCATAAATTAGCACATTATTACAAGGCATCTAAAGGAGCCAGGCAAAAATCTGCAAGATCTTTTTTTTCCACAATGAATGCTATTTGATTAGATTTTACTCACAAGTATTAGAGAAAAAATATTGCTAGTTTAATATCACATCTTATGACAACTACTGAAATACAAATATGAACTTCCAGAGGTTGAGTGAGCATAGGGAGAAAGCACTTTGGGGACACTTGGATGTCTTTGTCCATTTATCTATAGAGCTTCTTATGAAAACCACTGAGTGCATTTTTTTTTTGCCTTTTCTAATGTCCTTATTAAATATCTGAAACAAGAAGTCATCTAGGAAAATAAACTTTATTTGCCAAACCTATCGAAATTATGTCTCCAAAAAGAAAGGCAATAGAAGATGAATTTCTTTCCTTATATTTTTCATTTTATTCATAGATAGCAGGCTCACAGGCAAATACCAGAAGAGAATCTCTAGAAAATAGTCTATCTACTGAAACTGCTGCCGAATAATCAAATCTTCCTCTAATCATGCAGTTTTAAACCATTTAGCCAAATCACAAAGGCAGCAAGAAAGGTGGACATTTAAATATAAGCACATGTACTCCCCTGAACATAAAACCTCTGACTTGCCAAAGTTGTCTTCATAAAGCACATGCTACATACATGTAATAACTGAGAGTCCCTTTGGAGTTGTGAGGATATTTAATCAAGTAAGATGCAAACTCTTTATTTCCAAGGCATAATATCCCTTAAAAGTGATTGGGCTTTTTAGGGGGGGAAAAAAAGACAAACTGAAACATACAAATCACATTAGTCTAAAACTCTCAACATTTAAATAAAGGAAATAGTGCACATACACCTAAAAAATAATCTTGGATTTCCAGCCTGACCATCAAAACAAGAGCCAAACATTTTCTAAAAATAGTGGAAGTGTAGTATGCTTTTATACTTCTGTGGAAATCATTGTGCTGTTTGTGTTGAAAAACTATAGCCATCTTTGATTAGACATAAAAAATGTCCTACTAGTATTATCTGGCTTGGGTCACAAGCTACACTAGATATGAGCTTCTCTAAGAAAGAGGAGTTGTTCAGTAACTGTGTGGGAGGTGGCTACACCATTGCTTGCTATATAAATAATCCTCATTTCAAGTCTAATTCCTATGATCTAATTTTTGCATTTCTCGTCTAATTCCTATTATCTAATTTTTGCATTTCTCACCTAGAGAAGCTATTCATAGGCCCAAGATTCTCCTTTTTATCACACTACTGCCACAGGAAATACATGCAAGTGAAAGGTTTTGCTAAATTTCTAAAGGTACTCTTAATATAAAATGACTTTTCAAAATGAATCAACCTACATGGTGTGACCTAAAAGCCACACAAATCATTTATTTATGGCTGTTATGTTTTAATCATTGGGTTGTTTTTAGAGGCTTAAAAAAATTAATGGTTTCTGCTGTACAAAAGCAACTATGTTTTCCATGAAACATTAGCTGTCACATTAAGATGGGGTTTTATCATTAATTATACTAGATTATACAGGAGTTTATGTCTACAAAATGATTGTTAAAGAATTTAATTTCTTAACCATTTTCAAAATAAAAATGAAATCCAGTCCTAAGAAAACGTACATGAATTAAAGATCCATTTACAAAACAGAAAATTAAATGTAAAAAAATATATAACCTCAATTTAAGACATTTGCAGATAAGACATCCCAACACTTTTTTTTTTCATCAAAACCAAATGAAGATACTAACCGTGAGTCAACAGTGCCATCTTTTGGTGGATTTAGGAATTGAGCTAGTTGTACAAAAGCATGGTAAGCCTACTGCCCAGAGCCAGCACTTCAAAACCCCATCAGCGTCTAATTTTGTAAAAATTAAACTTAGCTGCTTATTTTTAAGTTTAAAAATATCTACAAAAACTATTGCCTCATATTTATTTCAACTTCAATTTGATGAGGTTGATGTAGCAGCCATTTATCTTAAAGAAACTGAGATTCAGAAAATTTTAATGAGTGATGTAAAAATCCCTGAGATAAAAATGGCAGAGCCATTACAAGCTCAAAGTGCCAGTTTTCAAATTCCAATGTTAATTCATTATAATTATGTAATGAGCCAAATCATAAGTATTACGTACAAGTAATACACACATTTCCATATTTTGTAAGATTTTGCAAAATACTTTTATTACTTTTACAATGCTTCTTGTATACATTTGGCAAGGAAAGATGTTTAAACTATTACATAAATGTGAAAACATTGACTGCATCCACATAGTCCATTTCACAAATGTACATTTCACAATGTACATTTCACATGTACATTTCACAAATCAAAAACTTTCATAGAATACAGTATTAGTATCTATATAACAATACAGAAAAATACCTTAATTTAAAAATTGTAAAGCCATTACTTTGAAGAACAGGAAAGTGCTTATGGCTTGTGTATGATTTATATTTTCCCTAAGCCACAGGATATAAAAGCTACTGTAAATGAGATGTAAACGGCAACTTCAAATACTCTCCCTAAAGATTCTTTATGTTAATCTCATTCTAGATGTTGGTGCACCATTGTCAATGTATTCCACTTTTACATTTTTCACGAAAAATACTCTCATTACATTACGACATTTTTATTCTAGAATTTCTTCACAGATCATTTCTGTAAGCTAACAATTCAGCTCATATTGAAAGGAAAAAAATATATTCCAAGTGCATCCTGTGCATCACATTACTGTGATTTTTTAACTCAAGCATTCTTTATTAAGGTTTTAAATCATAATTAAAGTACAATCCCATCTTAAAATACAGTAACTGAAAATGGACAGTAGAAAGAAAACAACTAATAAGAATGTGTTACAATTGTTACTAAAAACACTGGAGCAAAGAAAGAGCAACAGGGGACAATAAGTACTATATCTTCTGTGAACTAAACTTCATGATCAAAAGCAGTAACTATAAAATAACTCACTCAAACACATTATGGTTCATTGATTAGAAGTCTCTTCTTCACAGTATTTTTTTGAAGCATAATACAAGACATGGAAACAGGGAAATTTAGCTTAGTACAAAACATGGAAACTGGAAAATTTAGCTATCTCTAAATGATTAGTGAGCAAAACCATCCTAACAATAAATTGAAGGATCTTATTTAACCCCCAAAACTTTTTTCATTTTTCAGAAGGCTGGACGCTCACCCTCAAGAGTAAACAAGAGATTTAATTTCCTTCCCTTACTCTGAATGGATGAAAAATCCATTTTGAAGGCTAGATTTATTTCTCTCTTTTATTCCCTGAGAAATAAAAAGGGAAGAAAAAAAGAATGTGAAAATGTCACTCTGTCCCACCTTATACTATGCCCTTTTACCAATCACTTCAAATAAGCTGACTTTTAGATACAACTAATACACATTGATCTTTCTTCTCTCTACAAAGAACAGAAACACAACAAAGGAAAACATATACAATCATATTTTACTAACTTTAACTGGAAGCAATGGCTGCTTCCAATTTAGTATGAATTACGTTGGGTTTCTGGTTCAAAATCATCTGTAGTGTCCATGTCAGGACATGCGAGAGCAGCAGTATCCTTTCCAGTCCCTTCAAGACTAACTACGCAGACTAAGCCTGATAACCACCTGCACAGGGGTCCACTGAGTAACGTGAGGAATTCGCTCATGCTTACACACATAGATACACACCATTTTTTAACCTTCACAGTAGACTTTTAGTTTTAAAGTTTAAAAGCAAAAACTATTCCACACATTATATTGAAAAATTGTTCACTAATGCACATAAAAACACTCCAAATCCTACTTTTAATGATACTAGTACAGCAAACATTCTTTTGAGTACTACATATACCAGACAGCTCATCCATTTTCAAAAAGGATCACTGATCCCTCGATTTAATAAGGATACTGAGGAACATTCACTGTCACTGATCACAAGTGACATGTGGAAGAGATGGCAGTAGCCAGTCTTACATCTGGTTGATGTCTTCTGTTAATCAATAAGCAACAAAGTCTTTGTAGTATTAATGGTAAGCCACATCTGTAATCCTAGCCTACTCAGAAGGCTGAGATCTGAGGATCCAAGTTCAAAGACAGCCCAGGCAGGAAAGTCTGTGAGACTCTTATCTCCAATTAACCACCAAAAAGCCAGAAACCAAGCTCTGAGTGGTAGCGTGCTGGCCTTGAGCAAAAAAGCTCAGGACAATGACCAGAATCAGCACCCCCACCCCAAAAAAAGAAATCAATGGTAAAAAGATGGAAAAAAAACTAATCATAGAAAAGACAATGTAAAATGGAGAAATTACACTAACAGAGCAGCTGAGTCTGTCTCTAAACCAGAGCATATAAGTAGAATGGCAGCAGTGCCAATAGAACCTTGGTACAGGCAGGAGTATTCTTAAGAGGAGGTACTACCCTCAGAATATGGACTGCATATGCTCGTACTGTTCAGCGTTCAGCTCAGTACTTTGGATGCTTCCTTTCTTCCTCCCAACTTCTAAGAAAGACAGGTCACTTTTCAATAAATCTCAATTTCTTACTTAAGAACATCATGTGCCCTTTTTGGCTTGAGAGGATCTACATACCTTTTACTTGCTTTGAGACCACCAATTTGTTTTATAGGAGGCAGATTTTCACAAAATTAAGGGTATGGAAACACTCAGCAAAACACAACAATTTAATAATTTAATTAGCTGAATTAGATAATGAGTGGCTTAGAACTTCACATCAACTGAGCTGTGGAATATAAGCATGAGAATTTCTTTTTTCTGTTTCTGGAATTTATTTTGATTATGTCTTAACCTTACTTAGTTAAAACTATGTGTAATAAATCTTGAGTAAAGTGAGCTTACTATATAAGGATTTAAGATATAAAATGACATTAAATGAAAAGTATGTAGTCACAATAATCACAAAAAAGTTCTTAATCACAAAATGATACATACAGAAATCTTAAATTCAAAGAAAAGAGCAAAAGGAAAAATACAGCAAAGCCTGGACATGCAAGTTATTTCTCTTATCCCTCAAACAAATTAGAAAAGTGGACTGGTAGAGAATTTCAAAGTGCAGTGTGGTCTGTTTTGTTTCACTATTAAGGCCTCTTTAACCTTAATATGTACTAATAGATTTGAGCATTAATGAGCTATGAAAATTCCCTCCTTCATGAAGGTTTGTTTTCAGTGTCAATGAGGTAGTGAAAGTAACATTCATCATCAGACACAAAAATTCCCAGCTTAATATGTTCATATGAAAATTGCAGCTGGGCAATGAAGGGGTTAACAATGACTGAATAGTTTCATATGGGTGTAACAGCCGTGAAGGAATGATTTGCAGCACATGAATTGCAACTGATAACTGCATGGAATGATGCTGCCTCTGAAAAGGTCAACTTCTCATTATATATATATATATATATATATATATATGCATACATACATACATACATGTATGTAGAGAGAGCTAAGAATTTTAGAAAAATCAAAGAAATCATAAAAAGTGTTACCTAATTTAATTATCTCTAATAGTTTTATCAGATTTGTAACATGAAATTCACTTTTCATATATAGTAGCATAAATGGACAGCTGTAGTGACTATGTAATGCAATACTGCCACCTGTTGTTCAAGAGCTAAAAATACACATCTTTAACTGTCAACATCTCAGAAGGTCCATTTCCACAAAAGAATTAGATTTTTTAATGAAGCTTTCATAGGAATCTATCATCTGCTCATTTTTCTTAGGAAAAGCAAGCAAAATTTCAAGCACACATTATTACTAAATAAATTACCTACAGAAATATTTTATAAAAGTCTGAGTAATTTGAGCTATTAAGCAATTAAGTAACAATCAAGTTTCAAAAAATCAATGGCCATGTTAATTTGCCTCATTAAAATTCTAAAGTAAGTAGAAACTATTTAAAGATGTTCAGTATCTGAAGGCCAGGAATATTTTTTAAGACTAGGTAAACATCATAACTAGTGTAATGGTCCACTGCAGCTCATTCACCAAATTTGCAATTATGTGTGAGCTGAAGTCCTCTTACTGACATGCTAGGAAAAGTGTAAACCAGGAGCTTACGGGAACAGAAAAGTTCAGGCCAGAAAGTGAGCAGGATGAAAAATAACCTTCAAGCTGACAAAGACAACAACAACAACAAAAAAAAGATGAACTGTTCACATTACTAGTGAAAAGCTGAAGTTTCCATTTTTTTTTTTTTTGGGGGGGGGGGTCCGGTCGTGGGGCCTGAACTCTGGGCCTGGGCGCTGTCCCTCAGCTCTTCAGCTCAAGGCTAGTGCTCTACCACTTGAGCCACAGCGCCACTTCCGGCTTTTTTCTTTTTGCTTATGTGGTGCTGAGGAATCAAACCCAGGGCCTCAGGCATGCAAGACAAGCGCTCTACCACTGAGCCACCTTCCCAGCCCCTGAAGTTTTAATTTTTTATCCAAGTAATTTAATTATTATGACATTATTAACTTTTACTGAGCATTCACTTTGGACAGAATACTAGGCTAAGAAAAATGAAGACTTGGAGTAAAAGTATTTGAGAAATCTAAAATGGCCTGGATTTTTCCCTTTAAAAGCTGAAGATTATACAAGTTTTATTTGTACATTAAGAAAGATATTGCTTAGAATTTAAGGGAAAAACTGATCACAATTTGCAGAGATAATGCACAATATTATACAAAATGAAAACTAGTGCCACTTAATCTATTGGTTCAAATAGAGGTAGTTTGGTGCCACATTAAAAAACAAATGATGAAATTTAAGGACTAGGAAGATAAAATATAAAACTAGTATTTCAATTCTGTATGACAAAAAAAAATATAGCCCTTGCATAAAAACACAAATACTAGAACATAAAGATTACAAAAACCATCATACATCCTATTTTACATCAGAGTAATGAAGTCTTAGACATCCTTTTTAATGTACTAAAATGTCTTTGGGGAAATACAACTTAAAACAACAAGATTCCATTTCATTCCAGTAAAAATGGCCATCAAGAATATAATCAACAACAAATGCTGGTGTGGATAAAGGAACTCTTTTACACTGTTGGTGGGAACATAAACTAGTGCAACCACTACGGAAGGCAGTTTGGAGAGTCCAAAAAAAAAAACTAAACACAGAACTACCCTATGATCCAGTGACAACCACTCTTGGGCTTTATCCAAAAGGTTAAAAACAAAACAGTAACACATCTATGTTTCTTGCTCCACTATTCACCATATCCAGGTTTTAGAAACAGGCCCGATGCCCTACAACAGTTGAGCAGATCGAAAAAAAAAGTGAAATATATACATACCTACTTAAATACAATGGAATTTTACTCATCTGTCAAGAAAACCATTAAGTTATTTACAGGGAAATGGATGGATCAGGAAAAAATCATTTTGAGTGAAGTAAGTCTAGCTCTCAAGAGACAAATGGTGAGTGGTTCTCTCGTATGTGGAAGTTAAATCCAAATTATAAACATCTGAAAACACATACAGAGTTATATACTTTATACACAAACTGACGCAAATATAGTACACTCAGGAGAGGATTCCCAATGTGTAAGTGCTCTGAACTTAACATAAAGTTCAGCAAATTGAGTAACAGGAAGTTGAAATATGTTCGTTGGAGGTAGGGAAAGGTAAAGGGAGAACAAATAAAAGGATAGGGGTAAGCAAATATGGTCATTATATTCAATGTATATACATGAATATTGAACATGGTAACTTGAAGGGACAGGTGGGGTTGGAAAAGATGGGGGAGAATGATGAACCAGGTGATACTGACCAAGATTCATGTGTATTAATAAACTGATACACTGAATTAAAAACCCCTCTGTACAACTACTTAACAATAATTTTTAAATAAGAAAATATCTTTGACATGTTACATTCCACAAATACACTACAAAATTTCAACGAAAATTTCAAAATATAAACCTTAAATTTTAAAAACTTGAATAGAGAATCCTAATCATTAATAAAGCATAACAGAATGCCTTACATTATAAAGCATCATTTCCTCTACTTTGTTGGTCCTCTTGGACTCATTTTCAAATAAAAACCTCTTTAAAAGACCTTATAATAAAGCATTAAAATCTTATGGGTAAACTATTTGAATTTTTAAGAAATAGAAAAAATATTGGTTACCATGTGCCCCTTAAGCTATACAATCTTTACATCAGTCTTTCTCTTAAAGGCATATCCACTCAGCTCCATTTTCAGTGGGCGCACAGTGTGTTGTACTTCCTCCATAAGGTATGTTCATCCATAAAGCCACAGAGGCAATGGTGACAGTTGTCTAGCCAGTGATGCTAATATAAGCAATTAATTACACGTATCAATGGCCTTCAAACTGCAGCCTTTCAAGAGTCTACTATATGAACTGCTTTTCATTTCCTTGCAATGAGGGAAACACACATGGAGGCACATACAGGCACACATACACATACATACATACACACACACACACACACCATGCTCTAATGTTCTTACAATCACTTTTACTGTAGTCTTCAGTTTTAGGAAATCAAGTCTGTTCTCTGCAATTTCCAATTTAATTCTCTTAAATTGCTGCTCATTATCCACAGCTTCCACCAACACATCTTTGACTCTGTCACCATTCCCAATCCACTTTCCTCAACCACAGGGAAATGTGCCGTGAAAAGACAATCCTCTTAACTCCATTCCTTCTTAGATCACCAAGGGCTTTTTCTGGCCCAGGCTTGCCATTCCAGAACTCCAAATATAAGACTCCCAAATTTCATTCACCTGCAAGACAAGGTCTGGTCAAGAAGTAGCTGTGTACTTCATACATTGACTGCTTCAACCCCAGCTGCTCATTACTCTCATGGCAATGCCATGTGCCAGGTCTTGGTTTATATTTAGATATCTCCAAGTACTCTCTTTTCCCAAATTCCAATACTGTTAATTGGTCTACTCTTGATGTCTAGGATGGTGAAAGGTAGGAAAGCTACCAAACATCTTTAAGACTTTTATCTTCCTCCTTGAACGTTGAGTGTTAGAGAGAATTTTTTTTAAAGCACAGCTTGGGATCTACTACTAGCCATTGTCATACCCTGGTACTTCACTCTTCTTGGGAAGCACCTTCTAGAAAATAATGCCCATTCCTATTATTCCTCGGCCGTCAGATCTTTTGTACCCACAGGCAGTTTTGAATGAAACTGTCAACTCTCCACAAGAAATAATAGTGGGAAAAATGATAAAAAGTATGAATCATTTGGAATATTCTTACTTCATACAAAAAACTTAATATAAGAACATTACCATAACAACCAAGAAGGAATGTTTGAAAGAGTAAATTACCAACAAGTTAAATGATCTTGAGATCAACAGATCTAGTTCCTGTTTTAATGTGTGAAAGGATTTGTGTCTAGATAACTCTTTCTCTTTACCTTCTGAACTTTAGAATTATGCTAAGATTCAACTCCACCTATTAGAGCATAGTCACTCCCTAGATTAATCAGTATCAAGGTAATTCCATACATATATATATATATATGTATATATATATATATATATATATTTAACAATCTTATAGGATGTCACCCTTGGCTACAGAAACAATTTCTGCAAAATAACTCTGGCAATTACTATTAAATATACTATTCAACACGTAACACCTCAATGTAAATACTCATTATTTGTACATACAATGAAATTTAAATAAAAAAGACTAAAATGTCATAATATTTTCTAATCTTTTTAGAAGCTTAGGTTAATAAAGTCCTGTATCTTCAGATACAAATATATAAAATTAGTAATAAATGCAGAAGTATTTTACAAACCACACAACACTACACAAATGTAAAGAATCATGGTACAGAACAAGAGCTTAAGAGATATATATGGAAACAAGTTACAGTCCTGTTCCAAGAACAACTTTTCACTGAATTTCTGATTCAAGAATTTAAAATTCCAGACTTTTCTACTTATTTTTCCATGGGTTATCTATGATTAAGGAGGTAGAAATAGATCAGCTGACACTGCTACTTGTTACCTAGAAATAATTTACTTCCAACTACAGACTCAGCATTAAGACTAAGCTGAACTTGTTCTTATGGTACATACTGAGGTGGTAAAAAACCTCTGTTTCTCTTCCAATAATGAAAAGCTACTACTAGTAAGTGTCAAAGATAAAGACTTTTTAAAAGGAAAAATATTTCAAAATGTAGGTTTACAAAAAATTTTCTAAGAGAACCTATTAAGATAGTAGATTCCCATACTGAGCTACATGTTTGTTGGGGATGAGGGGAGGTAAAGGGAGAACAAACAAAAGGAGAGCGGAAGGATAAGTGAATATGGTCATTATTCAACATGTTGCATACTGCGGACAACTATTCTGACAAACTCCAGTCTAAATGTCAACTCAGTATCTACATATTCGTTGAGTGCATTGGTCTGAGTCATGTGTCTATCTAATCTTCTCATAGTCAGCTAGGTCGCTAACCATTTTCACTCAATGGCTGGCTCTCTACCAGCTGAGCTATGCCTCCAACCCCCCTTCTCCTAGTCTTGATGAGAAATTCTCATACCAAGTTATTTTATTTAATCCTTGTAAAAACATACATAAAATGCCTAACACACATTAGGTTTTGTAAGCAATTTAGTTCCTCTCTCTAAAAATGTGCTCAAAAATCCAGATTTCACTTAGAATCAGCCTGTCCAATAGAAGCCTAACATTTTTCATTTAGTTCTATTTTGGAGAAACTGATCTACTCTACCCTGTTATAATTTATTATATAGGTATACTCAAGAATATCAGTGTGAAGCATCATAGTCATCAATTCTTAAAACTGAGATAAGAAAGCAGGCAAATATATCAGTTGTTGTTGTTTTTCAGAACTTTATACATACTTGTAATTTATATACAACAAACATTATTTCCCTAAGCAAAAGTCCAAAACCAAACAAGTAGCTTTAATATCCTTCAAATTCTGATTGATAGCATAGTCCTTAGAAGTATTCTTTTTTTTTTCCCCCCCTCAGTCATGGGCTTAAACTCTGGGCCTGGGCACTTTCCCTGTACTCTTCAGCTCAAGGCGAGCGCTCTACCTCGAGCCACAGCACCACTTCCAGTTTTTTTTTCTAGTGGTTTATTGGAGATCAGAGTCTCACGGACTTTTCTGCCCAGGCTGGCTTTGAACCATTATCCTCAGATCTCAGCCTCCTGAGTAGCTAGGATTATAGGCATGAGCCACGGGCACCCTGCCTTACAAGTATTCTTAACAAGCATTTCTACAAATCAATTAAATATATCCCACTGACCCAGTTGCAATAACTTAGAAGTATCAAGTTAAATGGCCAGAACCAAGAACTAGACCACACATTTTAGTCACTCAATTTGTTTCAGAGATACTAATTTGCTTAATTCAAACATAAGACACTATGTCTTAATTTAATACTATAGCAAAACATTTCTAAAATACAAATTATAAAAAAAAAATCTTAAAATATAACAAGTCCTATTTCTTCTATATTATAAAAAAAAAATGAAAAAATGCTATTGAACATTTTACTAAAACAGCTTGTAAGATTAACCAAGAATTAAGACTTTGCCTTTGCCAAAAGAATAAAATTCTTATCTTGGAATCAATGGCCAGTTCCTTTTATCTTCACACCTCCTAGCACACTACTCAGTAGTAAGTAGTATATTCAGAAGAGATTAGCTGAATGAAAAAAAATTATATACAAATATAGAAAGGAACAATCAAGAACGTTAAAAGCTCAAGAACTTTTAAATGACTTTTCTGACACTATGAGCACCAAAAAAAACCACTAAATTCTTATCCAGAAATCCTTCATATACCTGACATAAATTATTTTCATGTATTTATAAGCAGAACCTCAGTCAATGGCCTAGGGAGTGACTTTTTCCACTACCAACAATGCACATGCTATAACTCATTCACAGAAAATGTAACACAGCTGTACCTAAATTACATTGATCTCTCAAGTGATCAAATAAACAAATAACTTGGGAAATCCCACCTTTATTTCATTATTGGATTAAGAAGAGTTATGACAGTACTTTGTTATTAAAGCTTAACTTTCATTTATATATATATATATATATATGTACACACACACACACACACACATATATATATATAAAAGGCTAAACACAAACCACTAATAGACTACAATTTAAACTGAAATGTATTCACTATTATCACTAAGGAAAACTTACTACTTTGTTAAATTATACTAAAAGTACTGATGAATATGTAAGTCTAAAAGCACACTTCGTGTTTTTAACTTAACAGACAAAAGTCTTGAGACTGATTTTGTTGTCTAAAAAGTAAGTCATAAAGCTGGTGAGGTAGCTTGGTTATAGAGTGCTTACCTAACACAGAAAGGCCTGGATTTAATCCTCAGAAAAGAAAGGAAGCAAGGGGGACTGGGAAGTTGACTCAGTGGTAGAGCGCTTGCCTTGCATGCATGAGGCCCTGGGTTCAATTCCTCAGCACCACATAAGCAAAAAGAAAAAAGCCGGAAGTGGTGCTGTGGCTCAAGTGGCAGAGTGCTAGCCTTGAGCTGAAGAGCTGAGGGACAGCGCCCAGGCCCCACGACTGGACCCCCCTCCCAAAAAAAAAAAGGAAGGAAGGAAAAAGAGAGTAAAGAAAAGGATGTGGGAAAACAGAAAGGAAAGAGGATGGGGAGTGGAAGCAGCAGACACGGCAGCAATTCAACAATGCAAAATTAATCATATATGATCTTTTAGTTACTAACAGAAACAATGCAAGGGAAAGAATGCACTGTCAGTCCTTGCTAGCCCCTAGATGCTATCTTGTAGCCAGCACTTGCCACCTACACAAGAACTATGAGGCACAGAAACACCATCAGTGGTATTTGGGAGTGACATGTTATTACCTATGTGACTTAAGATGAGACATACTTTTCTTTTTTCACCTGTAAAGATGCCAGTATTTCCTCCTAGTAAAGATGCCAATATTTCCTTACAAAGCAATCAAATTACAGTCCCATTTAATGTACACACAAATTATAGAAATAAGTATTTGGGCTGGAAACGTGGTTCAAAGAGGCAGAGTAACTGCCTAGCCAGTTGGAGACCCTGAACTCCAAACTTTACTTCAACATTCAAAAGGCAGAAATACAGCCATAAAATTCAATGTAACATTCCACAAAATTAAGAAAACTGAGGGAGCGGGTGGGAGTTAGGAAGAATGGCTGAGAATGATGAAGGGGTGACACTAAGATTGATTGTATTCATATGCTACTTTGTTGTAACTAAAGATAAAAATAAAAACTATTTAAAAAAATAATAATCTAGGTTGAGCCCCATCTTAGGATCTCTAATTTATCCACATGGCAAAAATCCCTTTTGCCATATAAGGTAACTTTTTTTTTTTAAACAGATTCTGGGAATTGGAACATGGTTATTTTTAGAGCATTATTATTTTGTCTATCACAGTAGTGTTTCTGGTGTTAAATAAAATTGAGTGGAAAAATAATAAAGTTATCTAAGTAATCTTTAGGAATGATCACTGTTTTGCTTTAAAATCATTTATAATAAAACACTGTTCAACTGCTAAAGCTAGAAGGCCTATCTGTAAAATTTCACTCTGAAAAAAAATCAATAAAATACATTATAGATCTCATTACCTGTAATTTTATAGCCATAAGCAGCTAGTTGTCCAGCCATATATTCTCCATCTGAATTATTATGTGAACAACCCCATGTTCGTATCCAAATTTTCTGGATGCCTGGAATAATGCTGTTAAGTAATCAATTTAAAAAAGTAAGTTTCACTAAGTGATTTTTAAAATAAAAGCCACTAGATTATAGGGCACATTTTACACACACACACACACACACACACACACACACACACACACCTACAATCAATTCACAAGCTATTCATTAACTATACCAATTTAATTTAAAATCTGCTATTGTATCAAAATATACAAATAGCATGAGAAACAGTTAAGAATCTCTATAAAAGTATCTGTAAGGGGTGACACTGACCAACATAACTGTACTTATAACCTAACTTATGGAACTGAAACCTCTTCATTACAACTACTGAATTTTTTTTTAAAAAAAAGGTAAAAAAAGTCTTGTTCTCTTGTTCTCTGAATTGAATTTCAACTTCAACTCCTACTACCAATAATACTACCAATAATTCAACGCCTGGAAAGATGCACAAAAATAATAGGAAAGAAAATGGTTCTAGTATCTAAGAACTAAAGAAAAACTCTATGTCTGTAAACTGTATCTACTTTAAAATTCACAAATACAAAATAATCAAAATTAAAACTGTCATCCCAAGTTATTGAAGCATGTGTCTATAAACGGAGTTCTAAAAAAATGTATCTTTAGGGAAAAAAAGATGTACTCTCAACTTGAATCCCCTAACTATTTGTATGTGAATAGAAACTGCTTTGGGGGAGAATTTAACCAGGATATATTATATTCACGTATGGAAATATAGTGAAATACTCTTGTTATAACTTATATAACTAATGTATATGTTATAGCAGTTATATAATTAATAGTTGTATAACTAGTTATATAACTCATACAACTAATGTATGCTAAGAAAAAAATAAGGAAGGAAGGGAGAAAGAGAGGGAAGGGGAAAAAAAGGAAGAGAAAGAGGGAGGGAGGGAGGGAGGGAGGGAAAGAAGGAAGGGAGGGAGGGAGAGAGGGAGGGAGGGAGGGATGGAAAAGAGATGTTAAGAATATGATTGAGACAAATGTGATAAACTTCAGTCATTAATATAAGCAAGCTGGGTACTGGTGGCTCACAACTGTAATCCTAGCTACTCAGGAGGTTCAAAGTCAGCCTGGGCAGGAAGTCAGTGAAACTCTTAGCTCCAATTAACCACTAGAAAACTGGAAGTAGTGCTGTGGCCTAAAATGGTAGAATGCTAGCCATGAGCAAAAAAAGTTCAGGGATAGTACCCTGGCACTGAGTTCAAACCCCAGGACCAACCAAAACAGAAGCACTGATAAAATTTTTAAATCTGTTTATTTCCTAACAAAAGTTTGATAATTCCAAGCGACAGGATACAAATCACACAGACCAATAGTGCCAGCTTTGGAATGAAACTGAACATAATTTTGAGGAGAAAACTTACCTGTCACTTGGTGGACTGTTTTCTTCTTGTGAATACATTTGCGTATTTCGCTTTCGCACCTTGGGAACAACATGCTTTCTTGAAAAATGCCGATCTTGTGGTTTTGAGTCTTCCTGTGACACAATATCTTCAATGTCATCGAGGAGTGTATCGCAGGATGCAGAAGGCATTTTTTCTATCACATAAAAAGGTATATTAAAGCCATATTAAAAATGACTACGAGCCGGGTACCTGTAATCCTAGGTACTAAGGAGGCTGAGATCTGAGGATCACAGTTCGAAGCCAGCTGGGGCAGGAAACTCTGTTAGACTCCTATCTCTGATACACTACTCAAAAAAAAAAAAAAAACTGGAAGTAGCACTGTGGCTCAAGTGGTAGAGTGCTAGTCTTAAACACAAAGAAGCTCAGGGACAATATCCAGGCCCTGAGTTCAAGCCCCAAGACCAGGAAAAAAAAAAAAGAACTATGAAAAATTCTCACCAACTTGGATCTCAAGAAGCTTTTAAGAACTAACGTCAAGTCCTTCTGCTAGGCATCACAAGACTCAGAAATCCAAACTGTTCAGGAAATCAAAACCATGAGGAAAGAAGGTAGGATAGAACCTTTTTGAGATTAAAAGAAACTTAAAAAGTCTAACAACTCTTCATCAGTTAGGAAGGATGTTGGTGGTGAGGTGTTGAGGACAGTAATTACCACGACAGTAATTACCAGTGCTTTGACAAAGCCTTCTAACCAAGCAACTGCAATTTCATATTATTGGAGCATTTGTTGTCTCCCTGGGAATTAAGCTCTGTGTGAGTTTGCTGTTGCTGTACCAGGAAAGAAGACAAAGCAGATTTCTATACAAATTATAATTCCATGAAAGATTCTGAACAGATGAAGAAAGCTAGTATCCGTCAGAGAGCAAAGTGATTTGGGAATATAAAGAACTACTTCAGATTGATTTGCATTGAAATTGTCACAGACTGCATGGACCTCTGTTCTTGAATTCTTGATCATCTGTTTTTTAAAAGAGTCAAACAACTTGGTGATTCACATTCCTGACTGGATCTTACTCTGTCACAATAGCTGTTAACAGGTTGGGAACCAGGAAAAAGAATTAGAATATGAACTGGATTATAAAATGAATGTGAGGCTATTATAAGTAACTGAAGTATTATCCTTATGTTTGAAATTTTTATTTTTAGCAATGTACATTGAATATTTAGAGGAAATATCATTATGCAAATAATTTATTTTGAAACACCCCAGGGGAAAAAAATCTGATAAATGGAAAAACACTGACAACTCATAAAACTAGGAAATAGACACTCAGCATTCATTATCCTTTCCCCAATATTCAAAATTTTTATAATTAAAAAGAAAAATGTGAACACAGCTTCAAGGAAAAGACATACAGAGATATTCTTCCCTATTCCCACCAAGTCCAACCATGACTCCAGACATTATCTCTAAAACAACTGAAAAATGACTTTGGAAGATGAATAAAAGATAGACTGGCTATGGACTCAGAACACAAGTAGCATGATGATGGGTTTTCTTTTGCCTCCTAAACTCCAAACCTGGACTTGAAGATGCCAGAAATATAAAAATGCCAATGAATGTAGACAATAAAAGATCCTGACAAAATTCACTTTTCTTGTCAAAATAGAAAGGAAGCCTAGCAAGATAGAAAACATTTTTTTTTTTTTTGGTCTGTTGTGAGGCTTGAACTCTAGGCCTGGGCGCTTTCTATGAGCTCTTCAGCTCAAGGTTAGAGCTCTACCACTTGAGCTACAGTGCTACTTCCGGCCTTTTCTGTTTATGTGGTGCTGAGGAATTGAACCCAGGGCCTCATGTATTAGAGGCAAGCACTTTACCGCTGAGCCACCTTCCCAGCCCCGATAGAAAACTTTTTTTTGGGGGGGGAGGGGGGTCCAGTCCTGGAGCCTGAACTCTGGGCCTGGACGCTGTCCCTCAGCTCTTCAGCTCAAGGCTAGCGCTTTACCACTTGAGCCACAGCACCACTTCCGGCTTTTTTCTTTTTGCTTATGTGGTGTTGAGGAATCAAACCCAGGGCCTCATGCATGCAAGGCAAGCGCTCTACCACTGAGCCACCTTCCCAGCCCCAGTAAAAAACTTTTATGTAAACTATCCCCACCCATACACACAAACACACATTCACTGTAGTCTAACTGGCAAACCACAAGAGCTAAGAGGGGATCCATGATTCCTACTCTTTAATAAGGCAACTCAGCAAACCCCAAAGGTTAAAAATCACAAAAAGCAAATTCTATGTACTTTCAATCCAATCAATCCACCCGTAAGTTAAGTCCTACAGTGTCAGGAGAAAAAAGAAAAAAAAAACTGATACATAAACTTGGAAAAATTCCTATCAAAGTCCTAGCAAATGTTTTATAAACATATTTAAAAAAAAAAAAAAAGGTATGTGGCCAGCCGCTGGTGGCTCACCTGTAATCCTAGCTACTCAGAAGGCTGAGACCTGAGATCACAATTCAAAGCCAGCCCGGGCAGGAAAGTCTGTGAGACTCTTATAACCAATTAACCACCTGAAAACCGAAAGCAGCACTGTGGCTCAAGTGGTAGAGCATTTACCTTGAGCTGAAAAGCACAAGGACAGCACTCAGGTCCAGAGTTCAAGCCCATGACTGACAAAAAAAAAAAAGGATGTGGAAAACAATGGATATAGAGTAGGGAACTAGTATACCTAAATTAATTTTGAAAAGAAATTAAAGAGCCAAATTTTAAGACTCATCAGCGAGTTAAAATAATCAAGACTGTGGTATTAAGACAGAAACACAGTAATCAACAAAACAGAAAACCCAGAAATGGATTGACATAACCATGCCCAAACAATTTTTTTTTCCAGGCAGTACTGGGGTTTAATTAAACTTAAGGCTTTGCACTTACTAGACAATCACTCTGCCACTTGAATCTGCAAGCTTTTCGCTTTAGTCATTTTTCAAATAGGGTCTCATGTTTATCTTTGAACTATGATCCTCCTACTTACACTTCATAGTTGGGATAAAAGGCATGTGATACTGCACCCAGCTCTTATTAGTTGAGATGGGGTCTTGCTATCACTTCATTGAGTCTGGGCCTGGAATCATGGTCCTCCTGATCACCACTTTCCAAGTAGCTAGGATTGTAGGTAGAAGTCACTGACATAGTCAAACACATCCAACTGATTTTTCAGAAAAGAATAAAAACAATTCAGTGGAGAAAAGATAGCTTTTCATAGTGCTAGAGTAATAAGACAGAACTGCAAGAGACAGAACCATGACCTAGATCTCATTCTTTAGAAAATAAAAAACAAAATTAAAAAATACAATTCAAAAAAAAAGGGGGGAAAGGTGAATAACTTTGTAATATAATGAAACTATGTATGAAGACATAAAGGGTCTCAATGAATGCTGCTGATCAATTGGAGTTTGCAAAAATTAGAAAAGAAAAAGCAAACAAGAGTTATTCTGAGAAAAACACAATACATGCAATTCTGAAATTCCATAGTGAAACCCTTCAGTGCAATTTTCACACACACATTTAAAAAAAACAGGATACAATTAAGAATGATGGAGGTATCAGTGATCAGCATGCATTGCACTCATGATTTGACACTGAATTGAAACCCACTGTACAGCTACTTAAAAATAGTAATAATTTTTATTTTTTATTTTTGTGCCAATATTGGGGTTGAATTTAGGACCTGGGCACTGTCCCTGAGATTTCTTGCACAAGGATAGCACTCTACTACCTGAATAATAGCTCCATTTTGTTTTGGGGTGGGGTTTTTGTTTTTTTTAGGGGGGGAGGGGGTTTGGGGGTTTTTGTGGGTTTTTTGGGGTTTTTTTTGGTTTGTTGAAGATGAGTCTCACAGACTTTCCATCCTGGGCCAGCTTCAAACACTGATTAGATCTCAGCCCCCCTGCATAGCTAGTAATATAGTGTTACTATATAGTGCAGGCTGACTTCAAAGCTTGGCCTTAGCCTCTTAAGCACTGGGATTATATATGTGTACAACACCCAGCTAGTCCCAATTTCTAACCTGCTTAGACCAAAAATCCTTGAATCATTCCTAACTCCATTTTGTCCTTTACCCTAAATCCAATCCACCACAAAATTTTGTTGTATTGGAAAGGAAAGGTAGGGGAAAAGCAAAGGAGAAGTCAACAATGCTTGATAAGAAATGTACTCATTACCTTGCTCATGTGATTATAACCCCTCTATACAGTATTTTCACAATAAAGAAAAAAACTTACTTGAAAAAAAAATTCTGTTGTATTTTTCTTAAAAATCTATTCAGACTTTTTGTGACCATACCTGCTATAACACTGGGGTTCTTGGCGGGGAGGGAGCTTTTGGGGGTGTTTTTGTTTTGATGTCAGTCCTGGCACTTACACTCAGGTCCTAAGCTTTTTTGCTCAAGGCTAGCACTCTACAATTTGAGCAACAACTCCACTTCTGGGTTTTTTGGTGGTTAAGTGTAGATAAGGGTCTCACTGACTTTCTTGCTAGATATGGCTTCGAACCACAGTCCTTAGATTTCAGTCTGCTGGGTAGCTAGGATTATAGATGTGGACCACCCGCACCTGGCTATTACATTCATGATCCAACCCAAGATCAACTCTTGCCTGAATTATTTTAATCCCTGAGCTTCCCACCATTTTCAGAACAGAAGACAAGGATACCTCTCAGATTTCTGATGCAACTCTTCCAATGGTACTTCATCTCAAAATAAAAGCCCATGCCCAACAGACATGATCAAGGTCATATATAGTCAGCCTCCTGTTACTTCTGACCCATTTCCTACTAGTCCAACCTCTGGCCCCTTTCAGTCCCATGGCTTCCTTGCTAGTACATACCCACTAGTTATACTGCAAAAGAAGCTAAAGTAAAAAACAAATCTCTTGGGTTTCTCCTATTATTATTATTCTATGGAATAAGTGAGAAAAAGACTAAACATTCCTTAACATTTACAAAGAACTAAATGACAAGTAAAGTCATATTTTCTTCTAAAATTACATAATTATTATATTCCATACACAACTGCTCAGAGCCACTGGAGAGAAACAGGATGGGACATGAGGGATAAAAAAGTCCTGAAAGTGGCACTGTAGCTCAAGTAGTACAGCACTCACCTGGAGCTGAAGAGCTGAGGGACAGGGCTCAGGCCCAGAGTTCAAGGCCTATGACTGACAAAAAAAAAAAAGTCCTGCAGTAGATAAACACCATTACAGAGGTAGGGAGGAAAAGAATGCTGCTATGCTCCTTAACTGTAAAGAACTAAACTCCAGAGAATCTAAAGGAGTTATTCACTCACAAAGCTAGAATTAGAACTAAGGATATAAAAAAAAAAAAAAAGGTGATCCTGTACCCACCCGTAGTTCTGCCTGAGTGGCAAAATCCCAACACATAATGTAACACTTATAACCAAACAAGAAACAGAATTGAATGAATAAAGAAAAGCAAGCAATTTAATTAAGAAATACAGTATTTAAAAATGAAAGAATGCCCAAACATATCATTAGGAAGTACTGAAGTACTAAAATGATAAGATGTATTTTTCATCAAGACTGACAAAAACTCTACTATTGCCAAGCACTGATAATTATGTCATATAATCCTAGCTTTTCAGGGGGCTGAGATATAAGGATCATGGTATAAAGCCAGCCAGGGGATAAAAGTCCATGAGAGTTGTATTTCCAATTAACCACCAAATGTTGGAAGTGCATCTGTGGCTCACATGATAGCCTGAGCACTAAAACTCAAGAATAGCACCCAGGCCCTGAGTTCATACCTCAAACTGGCACCAAAAAACAAAAACAAAAACAAAAAAAACTGTTTATCTGAAATCACAGTAAGTCTGACACACCATTTCTAAAAAGCAACCTGACAAAACATTTCAAACTTCAAATCATGAAGTTTGAAGATCCAAAAATCTGAGTTCTAGAAATTCATGTAAGGAGACAAAGAAGATAAATGTAATGCAGAAGTTTTTAAACCTGACTGAATATAATAAGCACCTATAATCTCACTCAACAGTACAAATAAGTGAGTTTTTACGCCTTCAGAAATGCTCAAGTAACATGAACATGAAAGTTTAGAAATGGAAGCCAAAGTGGTAAAGAAGGCAACAGACAATGTCAAATTTTTCTCAAAGATGGCAGAACTAAAGTTTAATAAAGGGAATAAAAACAATGAAAAGAAAAATATCGAAAATGAGGGGGAAAAGGATGCTGTATATCACAGAAAAGATTACTTGGTTACTAGGAGAGCTTTCATAATACCAAATATCTAGATTCCATTCTAAATTAAAATCTCTCCAGGAGAGGAGACTACAGTTGTAGCTTAGTGGGAGGACATGTGCTTACCATCCATGGGGTCTTGAGATTAATCTTCAACACAAAGAGAATGGGAAGGAGAGAGGGAGGGATTAAGGAAGGGAGGGATGGAAAAGAGAGGGGGAGAGGTGAAAGGAAGGGAAGAGAAAGGAGAGAGGAAGCAAAGGAGAGAGAAGGGAGAGAGAAAAAGAGGGGGAGGGAGGGAGAGGGGAAGAGGAGAAGAAGAGAAGAGAAGGGGAGAGGCAGGCCAGGTGATGCTACTGAACATTCCTAATTAAAATACATTTCTTACTGGGTGCATGTCTGTGATAACTCCTAGCAGGAGAACTCCTTCTCTGCATGCTGGATCACCTGAGCTTAATGGTGTTGAATGCACATTCTGGTCACCAGAGGAGGTTTTCAAAAATTACTAACAACTAGATTAAATTTCCAACACAGAGGGAGAAAGGGAGGGAAGAAAAAAGGAAGACTCCCAGCAGCCAGTTGGTCAATCTCTGAAAATAGAACCTGGGTATCAATATCTTTTTTTAAATTTCCCAGTAATGTTTATGTGTAACCACAACTACAAACCAATGTCCTACATTAGTTTTCACAGTACAGTTCCCAAAATAACAGAATCAGCATCATGTGCAACCTGTTGGAAATAAACTCATGGGCCCCTACCAGATATAGTGAATCAGATATTCTGCAAAAAGCAGGAACTGGAGGCATGATTCAAGTGGAGAGGAACAGCTGTAAGTGAGTAAAACTGAATAAACCTGAGTGAGTGCACAAGGTTTGAGTTCAAGCCCTACTGACAAAAAACTAAGTCTGGAATGAATCAAAAACACAAACAATCCCAAAGACATTAACCAAAAACAATATACAAATGACTGATAAGCCTATTATGAAAAGGTGCCAATATAATTAGCCATGGGGGAAAGGCAAATCAAAACCACAAGGTTTTCACACTGAGATGACTAGAACCAAGAAAAAGTGTTGACAAAAAATGAATTGCAGTATTGAAAGTGAAAGAACAGAGTTAGAAGAGGTATAAAATCAACCCTTAAGGACTTGAAATGTAAGTGTCACACATAGAAATGGTCTAAAATGAAGACCAAGCAGCAGCCACCAAAGAAGAAAATACATGAATCAAGGAATAAGAAAAAAAAAGTCTGTGGAAGAAATGTACAGTGTCATTGCTGCTGCTGCATCAAGTGAAAGATTACATAAAGGATATTGATATGTCCCTTGGATTTACTAAAATGGAGATCACAGCAGTACCACGAAACGATAATAGCGAATTACTAAGAACTTAAGACTCTCTGCACATTCTGGTGTGTAACATTCTACTCAGACACAAAAGGCTTAAAATAAATCAGTACCTTGAATGATCTGCAATTGGTCTCAGGTCCTCTCCAAAGATGACTCTGGAAAACAAATACTGATTCGAATATACAAACACCCAGTGTGCACACACGTGCACGTGCCCGTGCACACACACACACACACACACACACACACACACACACACACACACACACACACACCTACCTCTGTAAGGAATCTTTAAAACTACCTAATGAGAACTCCATGAAAGATTGCTTTCACAGGGTAGGGTTATGTCCTTCTAACTTCTTGCTGATTGCTGCAGGTGTGTATGGCTATAGTTTACACACACACACACACACAGAGCACGTTATCCTACACCACACAGTAATGCAAGTGACCAAGTACAAAACAGGAACAAGGGTACCGAGTTAAGTACCAAAGCACCCTCTTACCAGGAGGAAAAACAAACTTACCGCTCCTAGACTCAGAAAGAGGATTTATGAGTAAAGGAGAAGAGGCGAGAGGACGGCACGGACGGAGCACAAGGCCTCGGCGCGCTGCAGAGTCCGTACCCAACCAAGAAAAGCTGCCTCCGGGGACGAGGGCGCCCGACGCCCAGGCCGGCCCGCGCCCCGAGGCCCACGCCGCCCGAAAGCAAGCGCTCGGGAACTGCACGGCCAAGGAGCTCCGTCCACAGTGTTGGCCCACCCTGACCCACCCGCCACTCCCACCCAGCTGTCAGGAAACAACCAACCTGGCCACAGCGAAAGAAATCCACACGTTACTGTCAGGAAAGCGCACAGACCTCAGATGGAGAGCGCCATGACACCTACGTCGCCGCGGAGTTCGTTGACGCAGGCACGCCGACGGGAGCCGGCACAGACCAGACTGCGTCATGACCGGAAACGCGAATGCGGACGGGACTTCCTTTAGGACGGATTCCAGTTCCTTTGGTTGCCAGGCTGGAGATCCATCTCGAGATCTGCACATTCTTAGACTCGCTCAATTGATAACTTCTGCTGAGCTCTTACAATGGGCCGGGGGGGAAGGGGACTGTGCTAAGCGCTTCATATAAACATTACCCACGACTTATTTATGATGACTATGCCTGCTTTGCCTAAGAGTGACTTGAAAGTTTAAATTAACTGCAGGAAGTTACTCTGACCAAAACTGATTCCTCACCGAGCTCCTTCTAATGTTCACAAAGATTGCTCTTTGCACAACATTGTACTTATTTCCAAATCCATTGGCATATTAAGTGCAATATAAATCATTTAGCACGAAGCGAATTGGGGAGATATTTGTTTTAGATTTTGTTTTATTGATGGACAGGCTACTTTTGAATGCTTAGAAAGCAGTTTAGTAGCCACGGATGAAGAGAAGAACTTCCATGTTGTATATGAATTCTGACTCGGTTGCTTTACATTTGTTATCTGCCTTTCTCGTTCTTTTCCCAAGACACTGAACTTGAATTCTGTTCATCAGAAGAACATCTCCAGCTCAAAAAGTGGGAGGCCACATGCTATGAACAGTGATCCTGAAGCATGCATTCTATGCCCTGTCTTGGGTATCACCATGGTTGAGCATAACTGCCTTATCTTGGGAAAGTATCTCCTCCTATTAGTCCTCCATTTGAATGCCACCTTTTTCTCTACTCATCCATGCCCATCAGACAATCCAGGACCCAGGATCCACTGCAGTCCTTGCTCAGCAGATCTACAGTTGTGTTTTCTCTTTGTCCCTTTTTTTTTTTCACCATATAAAAATAGATACTGCATATTATATTCTTGGTTGCAATCCCACAGCCCGGCACATAACTGTGAATGTACCCCTTCCCTAAGCATTCCTTCAATGAATGACTACTGCTTTTCTCCGGAATATAGTTAAGTTCGGTTTCTTGTTTTTGGTTTTTGGTTTGTTTGTTTTGTTTTCTGTGTCAGTCGTGGGGCTTGAACTATGGGCCTGGGCACTGTCCCTCAGCTCTTCATCTCAATGAGAGCGCTCTACTACTTGAGCCACAGTGCTACTTCCGGTTTCCTGGGGTTAATTGGAAATAAGAGTCTCAAGAACTTTCCTGCCCGGGCTGCCTTTGAACCGCAATCCTCAGATCTTAGCCTCCTGAGTAGCTATGATTACAGGCACTAGCAACCAGCACCCAGCTAAATTCAGTTTTTTAATAAAAATTACTGAGCCAGGCGTTAGTGATTGTCACCTGTAATCTGAGGGAGGCTGAGATCTGAGGACTGTGGTTTGAAGCCAGCCTAGGTAGCAAAATCCATGAAGCCAATGAAGCCAGAAGTGGAGCTGTGGCGCAAGTAGGTAGACTGCTAGCCTTGAGGACAGTTCTCAGACCCTGAGTTCAAGCCCCAGTAGTGAGGCACAGAGAAAGAAAGAAATGAATGTGCATCCTATAACACAAGCGCTGTTCTAGACACCCACCAGAACTAGAGACAAAGAAAAGGACACTGGAGACTGTGATTTCAGGCTTGAGTAGAAAATAGCAATTATTGTGGGAGATGAACATACAGGGTGAAGTAAGGAAAATGGCTGGACTGGTTCCAGGCAGAGGAAAGTGAAAGAAAATTCATGGAGGCCAGAAACTGTGAAGTATTCTATGTTATAAAATCAATACAAGTGAAATCGAATGATAGGAGAGGTCTGCTGGAGAGGGAGGTGCAAGGTAAACCCTGCATGGTAAAATATGGACATTAAGCTTGATCTTGAATACACTAGGTATAATAAAAATATCTGAGTAGATTATTCTCATGAAAGAGGCCTTTCCTGATTATCATCAGTTAGTATTCCCTTTCCCTTTTCCTTTTCTCCAAACCAGTTTCAACAAGCTTCATTGCTGTATTTTCATACATGCCTGTAAAATATTTTTACCACCATTGCTCTTTTCATTTTCCTTGTTCCCGTTAGTGCCCATTCCCAGGATGATATCTGTTCTACATATCTGTCATTCACTTTTTAAAGTGTATGCTAATTGTTCAAGGTTTCCATATATATATGTGTGTATATATATATATATATATATATATATATATATATACACACATATATATATATATGTGTAGTACTCAGATTGAACCCCTCATTTACTTTCACTTGAACCATCCTTGTTCTCTGGGGTTTTTATCTGTTTGTTTATTATGTTTTGTTTTTGCTGGTCATGGGGCCCAACTCTGAGCCTGGGTGCTATCCCTCAGCTCTTCAGCTCAAGGCTAGCACTCTACAGTGCCACTTCCAGCTTTTTCTACTTATATGGTGCTGAGGAATTGAACCCAGGGCCTCATGCGTGCAAGGCACACTCTACCATTGAGCCACCTTCCCAGCCCTCTTGTTTGCTCTTATTCAAGAGCTTTCAGTGAGTTTTAATAACCTCACTCACAGGTACACTGTATTTCAGTTGTTTACCCACTGACATGCTCTTCTCCTCTCCCCTTTCATCCCATCAGACAGTCCTACAACTACAAATATGTTATATAAATATATAGATATGATCCTCTAGAAAAATGTGGAATCAAATCTATATCGAGTGACTCACCTTTTATTAGTCTTCATTAATTAAAGAAAACTGAATAAAATGCAGACAATAATCAAGTTAGATAACTCATAATATCCTCAGTGTATAATAAAAGACACAATAAAATGTAAAACTTCAGGAGTATGTTTACACTTCACTTACAATCTGAGCAATGAACCATTGTGCTTACAAATTTATATCAATCAATATCTTTTAATGAGAAATGATTCATGAGTTTAATTCATTCCTACAAAGTGGGTAGCAAGTGTTCATCTAAGCCTTGATGTAAAATAACAGATAAATGTAATAGAACAAGATTTAAAACTGATTAATCTATTTCTCATATGAGATGAAAAAGGCAAGTAATGAATTCTCTTAATTTTTAAAGTTCAATAAGTCACCATTCATTAGGCAAATGTATTGTGATTTATATTAGCTTTGTATTGCATATGATAAAATCCAACTCTATTTCTTTTTTTTCTTTTTTTTTTTTTTTTGGGTCCGGTCGTGGGGCCTGAACTCTGGGCCTGGGTGCTGTCCCTCAGCTCTTCAGCTCAAGGCTAACGCTCTACCACTTGAGCCATAGCGCCACTTCCGGCTTTTTTTCTTTTTGCTTATGTGGTGCTGAGGAATCGAACCCAGGGCCTTAGGCATACAAGGCAAGCGCTCTACCACTGAGCCATCTTCCCAGCCCCCAACTCTATTTCTTAAGCAACATGTATCATACTATATCTAGGGATTTAGATTTAACCTAATGAAAAATTTACCCATCTGGCTTATTAGCTTATTTATTATTATTATCATTATATTTATTATATAGCAATTATGTTTATATTTTTATATTATATAATAATTTATTATACAACAATTGTTTATATTTGTTATATTTTTATTATTACTAGCTTATACTATTTGGGGGGAGGGGTACCGCTGGATTTTATTGTTATGTCTCCATACATTCTTAGGAAGATATTTAAGGTGTTGAATAAATCCAAGAAGAAAGATTATGATAATAGGGACAGAGAGAAAAAAGAAGAAATATTGTATCTATTTTTTAAAAATCTGTTAAGAGGGCTGGGAAGGTGGCTCAGTGGTAGAGCGCTTGCCTTGCATGCATGAGGCCCTGGGTTCGATTCCTCAGCACCACATAAGCAGAAATAAAAAAGCCGGAAGTGGCGCTATGGCTCAAGTGGTAGAGCACTAGACTTGAGGTGAAGAGCTGAGGGACAGCGCCCAGGCCCAAAGTTCAGGCCCCACGACCGGACCAAAACAAAATAAATAAAAATAAATAAATAAATATTTTTTAAAAATCTGTTAAGAGTGAATGAATGCTTCAATGTAGAAGATCAAAGAGAAGGATGCCAATGTTCTTAAATGAACTGAGAGAAGATAATTGGAAAATAAAATGTGAAAGTTTTGTTGGCTTTGGACTAATGCAGAATGGTCTCCTCATAATGTCACCACTAGGGGTCAGACTACTATACTACTGATACTAGCTATTCTATTAATTTACACAAACAGGTTTGGTACACTTCTATAATTAAGTTTGTCTTTTCATATCCCCATTCTCAGTACAAGTGGTTTAGAGGCTGTACAAGTGGCCTGTGGCCCGGGCCAAAGCAATGAGAACACCACATTCCCCAGCCACAGGGCATGTAACCCACACCAGGCCAGAGCAGATTCTGGGCTCTCTGTCAACTGCAAGACTCCAGGGGTTTAAGGAAGCGAATACCAGCTCAAGGCAAAATCTATTTCAGAAGAAAGCAGAGCTTAGTGATGAAGGAAGAAATCAGTAAGTTCTCAAGATAACTGGAAGACCCTTATATTCATAGAACTTTGATCAGGCTTTACTTCTGAGCTGTTTTAAGTAAATCTTCCTTTTTCTCCCTTTAAGATTTTTTGAATAGCAGGGCACCAGTGGCTCACACCTGTAATCTTAGCCACTCAAGAGGCTGAGATCTGAGGATCGTGGTTCAAAGCCAGCCCGGGCAGAAAAAACAGTGAGACACTTATCTCCAATAAAACCACTAGAAAACCAAAAGTTGTGTTGTGGCTCAAGTGGTAGAGCACTCACCTTGAGCTGAAGAGCGCAGGGACAGCGCATAGGCCCATTGTTCAAGCCCCACGACCGACAAAAAAGAAAAAAAAAGAATTTTGAAATGGATTCCTATTACTTGCAACCAAAAGAGTTCAAGATATATTTCTCACTGCTATACATGCACTTATTGAGTAGAAAATAACCTTGTAACTGTTGTCTAACTCCCTGGTTATTTATAAGCATCAATTTGCAGTTCAAGTGGAAGTTATTTTTCAGCAATACATGACTCAATAAATAATGTATTTGTTGGGATAGAAATGTAGCTCAGTAGTTTTAGAGCACTTGCCTAACATGCGTATGGCCTTGGATTCAACACTCACCACTGTAAACAATAACAATAATAAAAATGTATTGTTATATAATAACGTACTTTTGGCATATGTAGTATAACAAGGACTTTTCCAAGTGCTCGAGAAATAGAATGTATCAAAAATCTCTGTCCTCTTCAAAATTTAAACAAGCATAGAAAGATAAACAGCCCTTAAAACAAATATGATATAATATATATTATCTGTTATATTATATACTTGATAGTGATAAAGTGGCTGAAAAGTGCAGCAGACTAAGGAGAATCAAAAATCAGGACTTCCTGGGTACCAATAGCTCACACCTGTAATCCTAGGACTCAGGAAGCTGAGAGCTGAGGAGCCAGCCTCAGCAGGAAAGCCTGTGAGACTCTTATCTCCAATAAATTAATCAGAACAAGTTGAAAGTGGTGCTGTGGCTGAAGTGGTAAAGCGACAGCCTTGAGCACAAAGAAGCTCAGACACAGCATCCAGGTCCAGAGGTCAAGCCCCAGCACTGGCAAAAAATAAATAAATAAAAATAAAAACATAAAAAAATTCAAGTCCTGATTTTTTTTCCTCAGTGGGGAAAAAAAAAAGACTTTCAAGGAAAAGTCTCATAGCCAGGTGCTGATGGCTTATGTCTGTAATCCTAACTGCTCAGGAGGATGAGATCTGAGGATCACAGTTCAAAGCTAGCCTGGGCAGAAAAGTACCCGTGAGACTCTTATTTCCAATTAATCCCTTAAAAACTGGAAGTGGCTCTGTGGCTCAAGTGGTAGAGCGCTAGCCTTGAGTTGAAGAGTTCAGGGACAGTGCCTAGGCCCAGAGTTCAAGCCCCATAATCAATAAAGAAAAAAAAAGTCTCTTGAAATATAAGAGAATTTTATTTTAGCCAATGAATATGTAGGGGGAAAGGAACTAGTTGATTAAAAGGCCCAAAGAGATTAATATGACCAAAAACATTTGAAAAATAACAGGAAGATCAGAATGTTTTCAATGGAGTAAGGGTGGAGAAGTAAGTGTAGAGGTAAAATAGTGCAGAGAAAAAACCCAAACCATGTAGGATCTCTTAAGTCATAATTAGGACTTTGGCCTTTACTCTGAAAGAAATGACAGCCATTAGAGAATTATGGGAAAAAGTGTGAATGATGGAGGTCAATTCCAAGGCTGTTCTATACTCCATACAAGCACTGACAATGTCCCGTATGTACTAGGGAAGTAACAGAAGAGGTGAAAAGAAGTAGCAGAATTCAGGACAAAATAGCGGATATAACCCATCAAACACCCTGTACTTTGAATAGGACATAGTAGAAGGGGGAAAAAAAAGAAACACAGGATAGATTTAGGATTTCCAGCCTGGTTAAAAAGAATGCAATTGTTATGAACAGAAGCAAAAATAATTGCTGATGGAGGAAGTTTGGGAGGGAAAATGAGAGATCAAGAATTCAGGTTGTTTTTTTAAAATTAACTTTCCTATTTTTTAAATATTTCATCTTGAAATAATTTCATACTTGTTAAAGCTTTGCAAAAAAATGTTACAATTAACTCATCTGTAGCCTTCATTCAGCTCCCCCAGATGGTAAAATCTTATATAAACAAAGTAAAAGGATTAAAACCAGGAAATTAAAATTGACACAATACCATGAACTGTCCCAATCTTGAGGAAGATCATTTCTTTTTACTCTCGAATGCCCTTGATGCCTTTGGGGGATAATGACCAGTTGTTTTGTAAAATGTCCCTCCAATTTGAGTTGTCTGATGTCCTCACAACTAAAATTTTGGCAAGAAAATCACAGAAGCGAAGCTCGGCCTTTCTCAGCCTATTATCTAAGAGGCCCGTGCTATGTCTCATTAACAGTGGTGCACTTTGAACACTTAGGCTCTCCACTGAGAACTGCTTTTCCCTTTGTTATTAGTGTCTTGTGGGAAGATTCTTTGAGATTATAAGCGTATCTTGTTTCAAAGCATGTTTTTGCCCACTAATTGTAGCATCCCTCAGTGATACTTGAAGGCAACAATTATTACTGTAGTGTTCACCAAATAGTAATTTTCCATTTCTATCACTCCTCCTTACATGATTCAATCAGCTTTCCCTTCTCATTTATCCATTCATCTTTTTATGTTAGTATAAACTCATGCTTCTTATTTTATCCTTTAGATTATACCTATTGCTAGCATTTTTTGTGGCTCAAATGATTCCAAATTTAGCTAGGACTTTTAGATTGCATTCTGTGTTCTTTTGCCATGCATATACATACATACATACTCAGAATTATAATATAAATATAAAGATGTATATGTGTATGTTTACACATATATACAGATATATGGGTATATATGTATATACATATATGTATATACATGGATATATTACATATTTACAGAAATATAAGATATATACTAAGAAATTGATAAATATAATAACTTTATATAACCACAAAAGACCTCAGGTTCATGTTGCATTTTCTCTGCACCAACCCTGCAATCAACCAGTTCTCTAGGAAGTCATGGTTTATTTAAATGGGCACTGGTACCCATCTGGGTGTTAGTGCTTCAGGATCTCATGTTAAACATGTTCAAGTTGAGGTACTTATTAGAAATACGGACAGATAATTTATCTGGCAGTTGGATTTTTATGATGAGTCTTGAGAAGAAGTTTGGGATGAAGATATATATTTGGGAGTCACTGGCATAAGAGTGATATGTTAATCCAAGAGACTAAACGATAATACCAATGGAATGAAACAGAAGCAAAGATTCGGAACTGGAGCCACTATTAAGATGAAGGAGAAGAGGAAAATCCAGGAGATAATACTGGGAAGGAACAACAATGAGGTAGGAAATAGGAAAACAACAGAGAATGTGGCATCCCAAGAGCCAAGTGAACTCCCTCCCAGAGGAGGGAGTTGCTGCTGTGTTAAATGATGCAGAAGACTGATAAATGATCATCAGATTGAGCCATGTGGAAGGACATTGTTGGTGGAGTAATGTGAGAAAAACTTGAATGGAGTAGATTCAAGGATAAAGAAGGGAAGAGAGTAGAAACAGGAAGTATAGACAAAGATGGTTTTTTTATTTTTTTATTTTATTTTTGGTGCCAGCCATGGGGCTTGAACTCAGGACCTGCGTGCTATCACTAAGCACTTTTGTTCAAGGCTAGTGCTCTACCACTTGAGCCACAGCTTCATTTCAGCTTCTTGGTGATTAAATAATATTAGAGTCTTACGGATTTTACCCCAAGCTGTCAGCTTCTGAGATGTTAGGATTACAGGTCTCAGCTTCTGAGATGTTAGGATTACAGGCATAATCCTACAGGCATGAGCACCCAGCAAAGATGGCAATTTTGATGCGAAGAGAAGAGATGTGGGACTCTTGTAATGGAGAAAATGGGTTCAAAGGAAAGGACAATTTTTAAAATAAGAGAAACAAGAACAACCCCCCAGAAATGGAACATGATATAGTCCCCTCCCTATTGAAGTGATATTTCTGAGAAATGGATTGGCAGGTCTGTGGTGTGTGTGTGTGTGTGTGTGTGTGTGTGTGTGTGTGTGTGTGTGTGTGTGTGTGTGTGTGTGTGTGTTGGAACTTAGGACCTGGGTGTTGTCCCTGAGCTTTTGTGCTCAAAACTAGCACTCTACAATTTGAGCCACAGCTCCACTTTTAGCTTTTTGTTCTTTGGAATTTAATTGAAGAATGGAGATATGAGTCTCACAAACTTTCTTGCCCTACTGACTTAGAACCGAGATCCTCAGATCTCAGGCTCCTGAGTAACTAGGATTACAGGCAGGCACAAACTACCAGCACCTGGCACACTGATAATTTTTAATATTGTATCATAAAAGAGGTTTTTTTGGCCTAGTTAAAAAACTAAATACATTTGACTAATATTATTTTTATTTTTTAAAATATTGTGTTATTGGGTCTGGCAAATTGGCTCAGTGGTAGAGTGCTTGCCTCGCATGCATGAGGCGCTGGTTCGATTCCCCAGCCCCACATAAGCAAAAAAAGCCAGAAGTGGCACTGTGGCTCAAGTGGTAGAGCGCTAGCCTTGAGCTGAAGAGCTGAGGGACAGTGCTGAGTCCCAGAGTTCAGCCCCCACGACTGACAAAATAATTGTGCTTTTATAAAGTTGATGTTCAGAGGGATTACAGTTACAGAAGTCAGGTGATGAGTGTATTTCTTTCTGGACAATGTCACCCCTTCCTTCACTCTCTCCCAGTTTTTCCCTCCATCCTCACCCACAAATTATCTAGTTCATTTTCAACATAGTGTCTAGTGAGTACCACTGCTGCATTTATTTACCCTTTGTTTCTCCAGATAAATGAACAAGAGAACAAGAAAAGAAAATGAAAGCAGCAACAAAGAAAAACCATGTTGTTTCCATTTCCTGGAGTTCATTTGGATAAATATTATTTTGTATGATCAGGTATACATAGACATTGAGCATTTGTGTTCTATCCTAAGGGTGGTCTCACTGTGGGTGCATGCCTGGAGTCCTCTGTAATTTATCGTGTCCCAGTGTATTTTAGCTCTAGCTTCTACATATGAGAAAAAACATACACATTTGTCTCTCTGAGCTTGGCTTTCTTCATTTAACATGTTTGTTCTAGGTCCATCCATTTCCCTGCAAATGAAATAGTATTATTCTAATGACTGTAGAATTCCACTGTGTATAAGTACCACATTTTTGGGATCCATTCAGCTACTATAGGGCATTTGGGGTGTTTCCATAGCTTGGCTATTGTGAGTAGTGCATCAATGAATGTGAGTGTAAATGTCTTTTTGATATCCTGGCTTATGATATTCTAGGTAGATGCCCAGGAGTGGTATGGCTGGGTCATAGGGAAGATCTATGTTTAGTTTTGTGATGAACCTCCAGACTGTGGTTGTACTACTTTACATTCCCACCAACAGTGCAGTGAGGTTCCTTTTTGCCCACATCCCCACCAACATTTGATGCTGTTCAAATTCACAATGTTGGCCGATTTGACTGGGGTAAATTGTATCTCACAGTTGTTTTGATTTGCATTTCCTTTATGGCCAATGATGACATGAGCATCTCCTCTTGTGTTTTTTTTTGTCATTTTTACTTCTTCTGGGAAGTCTCCCCTTAGCTCCTTTGCCCATTTAGTGATTGATTTATTAGCTTTGGGAGGGGTTAATTTCTTGAACTCTTTGTGTATTTTGGATTAGGCCTTTGTTGGATATATTACTGGTAAAGATCTTCTCCCAGTCTGTTGGCTGTCTTTGTAGTTTAGTGATTATGTTCTTTGCTGTGCAAAAACTTTTATTTTCATGTAATCCCAATTGTCAAGTCTCTTCTGTCTGCTGTTCCGGGTGGTATTATTTTTAAAACCTAAAATTAAAGACATGATAATATTTTCCATACTAAAAGTTGTACTAATTCTTCAGGGTTTTGTTTTTTTTTTTTTTTTTGAGTCAACTAATGAGGAATTTGGTGTTTGGGGTTTTGGGTGTGTGTTTTTTTTTAAATACTAGAATTTCAATTCAAGGCTCCCTCTTGCTAGACAGGCATTTTACTACTTGAGCCACATCTCCAGCCTTTTTGCTTTAGGTTTGTTTGCCGGTACCATGATTTGAACTCAGAGCTTCAAGCTTGTTAGCTAAGTTGGCACACTCCATTTGAGCCACAACTCTAGTCTGACTTTTTGCTGATTATTTTGGATATGGAATTTCTTGGACTTTCTGGCCGGGTTTATACCTCAGTCCTCTGGATCTTGGCCTCCTGAATAGCTAGGGTTATAGATAAAGCCATCACATCTAGATATGATTGTCTTAAAAAAATAAAGCAACAACAACACCACCACACAGCTTTCTAGTAAAACATTAGCAGTGACTGTCAACTGACAACTATATTATTATGCCAGAACTATATTTTGCTGTCAAGTATAAGAATGTGATTACTGCTGGTAGAGAATTTTATTTTATTTTAACCTTAGGGCATTCATGGCTTTTGTTTGGGAATGGAAAAGGAGAAAACAACACATTCACCAAATGCACTCACTGGCCAATCTCTCGCTGGCTTCTTTCCAAATATTTTCTTAGAAGTGATAAATCTGCAGGAGAAATTCAGAGATTTGCAATTCCATCAAGAGCAAATCTCTTTTTAAGTGTGTGTGGTGAAAAGAACAAAGGGCAGAGAGGGTTTTACCAGTGAGAAACTCTTTGTCCAAGAACAGAACACAACCCTTGCAGCAGCTGAGTTTATGGGAATTTACTTCCTAACCTATAGAAGAAGCAGATTTAAATGGCAACAGCTGTGAGAGGAGAGAGCAGAGGAAATGTATTCCATTTCAGTTTATTTGCTTATTCTAAATTTATTGAAGTCTTTGAGGTTGTCCATTCAACAGGACAGTTAAGAGAAGAGATCAAAAGAAAAAGCAATCCAGGACAAGACAAAGGAAACAAGATGTTTGGTTTTAATTTCGTTGTATTCTTGTATTTCCCTGCTATGATTTCTCAAATGATTGGTAAGAAGTCAGGAAAAGACATATTTAGTGAAAAGCAACCAGTGAGTTATCAAGGCATTTATTTTTCAAAGCCTATATTTAATTATGCTACACATAAACATGGGTAAAATTCATATCCTAAACGAAGTTGCTCTATACCAAAATACCCACTATAGTTGAGTTTTTTATGTAATTCTGATATATCATTATAAAAATGATATCAAGGCTTATTTAATTGTTTTTATTGTCTTGGCTAATAAAGGAAAATACTAGGGTAATAATTCAAAAACTGGGTTATATATTTGGTTTTAAAAATATCTATGATAGTAATGAATTATGGGTATTTTTTAATATTCTAAAAACTTCAAATAATTAGAGCACCCTGAATAAGTGTATATTCAGCTCATAGCCTAGCTCTATGTACATTTATTGAACTTTGAACAGCTGCAAGTATCTTTGACACAGCAAGTAGAAGTGACCATCGTTGTTTCCCATTATACAGAAAGATCTCCTCTTACCTACCTGCATTTTACAGGGTTCAAGAAAAGCATGGGCAACCTCAGCCTCAATCAGTGACTACGACCTTGTCAATCAAAGCTGAGTTCCTCTGGCTCTTAGCAGACTTGACAGCTTCATTTAACCTGGTTGGAGGAATACCTGCTGAATGCCATGAGTCCCCATTGGCCATTTAAGCAAATCAGATCACTGGGCACTGGTGGCTCATGCCTGTAATCCTAGCTACTTAGGAGGCTGAGATTCGAGGATGGAGGTTCAAAGCCAGTCTGGGCAGGAAAGACCAAGAGCCTCTTATCTCCAATTAACCACCAGAAAACAGGAAGTGGCACTGTGGCTCCAAGTGGTGGAGGCTAGTTAACCGTAAGCAAAAAAGAGCTCAGGCACAGCACCCAGGCCCAGAGTTAAAGCCTCATGATTGAAAAAAAAAAAATCAGATCATGGTCTGTGATAATCTCTTCCTCCAAAGTAGGTCCCTCACCAATTTGAGCCAAGCAGAGTTCTTTCCCCATTGAGACTAGGAGATCCCAGAATCATCACATTGTATATCCCAATTCAGTATATTGTTTTAGCCAAATTATATATTAGAGATCTTCTGTGTGACTGTGGAAGGAAAGAAAGCACTTCTGGAGATAATGAAAGAAGGAAAAGGCATAGATGGAAAGCAAAGGAGAAAGTCTTAATTCTGGTTCTTTAAAGGCCACACTATATTTTTGAATCTTGGTCCTCTAAGGGTACAATTGTGAGTCTCCATATTAATTTCCTTTTTGAAACTAACTGCAGATGATCTTCTTACTAATTCTGCAGCCTGGAGGTAGCAGCAGAGAAGGTAAATGAATATACTTACCTATACTTGAGAATCTGTACAAGGGATTGTAGAAAGACAGGAGAGGAAGGAAATTGAAGATGGCAAAGAATGTAGAAGAGATGGCTTAAAATGATGAACAGGTTGGGTTGAAAATCCAAAATGGGATACATTGAACTAGAAGGGACAAGACTGAGTTGGAGGTCAGCCTACGATGGGCTTGCCACCTTGCTGGACTCAGGAAATGAGAGGTATGTTCTGAAAGTGGGACATCAAAGGTAGGAAAGTCCTAAGTTGTAACACGATCCAGGATGTGGCTGAGAGAATGAAGAGTAGAAAGGAAGTAATAGTTGTGGTTAAATTAAGGGTCTCGGACGCTGAAGAGTAGTATGTACAATTTACCTAGAAGATGGCACAAGTTAGGTAAAGAAGAATGTGAGTCAAGTGCCAGAGACTTCTTAAATAAGCATTTGTTAAAAGTATGGACAATTGACATAATGAAAATTATACTGGAGAATTTAATTCTCCAATGTCAATAATGAGAGAGTGAGTGAATGAAGTATTGTAGAAAAGGTCCTGACATCATCAAATATAGAATTAATAGATATTTGGAATAAATTAACTAAGCTAGAGAAACTATATTTATAATGAATACAAAATATTCTCTAGCTACTCAGTTGTTATAAAAAACAGAAGTTAATAGCAAAAGTATAAGGCAAAAATCAAACAAATTACATGAAAATGCTAAATTTCTCAAAAGAATAAACTTGTTTATCACGGAGAAGACTAAGAACACAATATAGTCTAAAAATAATTATGTCAGAAAATGACTTTGAGAAAGCACTTTTCAGAACCCACAAAATGCAGGTAAAATCTTTGAAGGAGAAAATATCTTCCTTTGTATTATTTTATTATTAACAGGAAGACAATTACTCAATCAGAACCTTAAAAAGGTAAAATTTAAAATCCTACATGAAATAAGACTATGTTTATTTGCAAATTAACAAAAACACACTTGAAAAAACAAAAGCAAAAGCTAATTTTAAAAAAAGATTAGTAAAATGAAGAAATAAATACATATTAAAGCAAAAGGTGTAAACAAGATGGCTGATACAGTATGCATATTGAAAGAAATATATAATGATAGAGAGCAATATTATAAAAACTTTCTCAGAAATCAGGAAATATTTATAAAACACACTTTGGAAAATACTTGAAAACAACCAATGTCCTTCAACTAGTGAACAGATAACTTTGATACATACTTAGAGTGACATAGAACTCAACAAGAGAAATGGATGAATTCCCACATACCAAGTAGGAGATGCTCAAATGCATTAGTTGGATGAAAGAAGTCAGACTCAAGCAACTATATACTGTATGACTCCATTCATATGATATCCTGAAAAAGGTAAAACTAGAAACAAAGTAGATTGATGATTAACAGAAATTTGAGGTAAGAGAAGGGCTGACTACAATATAATAGCCTTGTGATAAAATATTCTTCTATTTTCTTTGCTACTATGTCTATTCCTCGATAGTGGTGATTGTCATATGATTGTGTATGTGTTCATTAAAATCCTTAGAATTATACACTAAAATGGTGGGGTTTATTGCACACATACAACTTACATTTTAAGAAACCTAATTTGGCAAAGTTAATGGAATGCCTAAAACAGGCAGATTGCAGGCCAGGTGCCCATCTATCTCAAAAAATTACAGGCTTATATCCGTAATCCTAGCAGCTCAGGAGGCTGAGATCTGAGGATGATGGTTCAAAGCCAGCCTGGGCAAGAAAGTCCATGAGATTCTTATTTCCAATTAACCACCCAAAAGCTGGAAGTGGATCTGTGGCTCAAGTAGTAGAACACTAGCCTTAAGCACAAAACTCAGGGACATCACCCAGATCCTGAATTCAAGACCCAACACTGGCACAAAAGAAAACCATACAAAATGGCTAGACATGTGCTTTAGAGCCTCTGCTTAGAAACTGGAATACTGAGTTCAAACCCTAGTTTCACATTATCATCATCATCACCATCATCATCATCATCATCATCATCATCATCATCATCATCATCATCATCATCTGTTCAAAATCTTGTCTAAGAAACTCCATTTATTTTAGCTTCATTTCTACTTCAAAATGTCTAAATTCTGTGAATAACTCCATATCATTTAGAAAGCCTAACTCAAGTGATAAGTAACAGAAACCTTCCCTTACACACACAACATATCAAAGTATAAGGATAAAGACAGAAACAACCTGTTCAGGTAACTACAGTCAAATCATTTGAGTGCCACATGGCCCATGAGAGTACAACTCTCAGATTTGCTCTCAAGAGAACCAGCTGTTCAGCTGGGAGGCATGCTACTAGGTAGCAGCCTCCATGGCAGCACTTTTTACACCCACCCCGGCTTTCCAGCTGAGGCCAGGCTCTTCCTGTGATTCAACGTACTAATACCATTATGTTCAACCATTTATGTTCAATGGAAACTGCTCAAACTCAATTTTTGCTATGGAGCTTTCTACTACACTGACTTTGTATGACCTGTGTTGCCAAATGAAGGCTTCTCTACTCAGTTCTACTTGTTCTTCTATCTTTAACAAGCCTTCCACCTAATATGGCTCTCTCTTTTTTAAGTAGTATAACTTCAATGGACATTACACTCTATCCCCAGTATGAAAATACCTGGAAAAAGAAGTAGTAATAAAGGTGATGTACTGCCAGGCACTGGTGGCTCACACCTGTAATCCTAGCTACTCAAGAGGTTGTGATTTGAGGACTAGAGTTTGAAGATAGCCTGGGCAGGAAAGTCTGTGAAATTCTTTATCTCCAATTAACCACCAAAAAAAAAAAAAACCCCTATGTTCAATCCCTAACATCAAATAAATAATAAATGTCAGTCATTTTTACCGAGCATTTGCCAACCCTTCTTTAGGTCCCTAGTCCATACTACCTATCATATATCACTGGACAGGAATGATAAGGACCCAAGTACAGACAGAGTGAATTCTTCTATCAGCTAAATGGCCACCTTTCCTCTGATGAGCATGCTTGAGGTGAAGGTTTTACTTTCTAGTTTGTACCTATTTAGCACCAATAGTATGGTAAGAACGTTAGAAGTTGTTGTCATTGAGCTCTTCAGTATCCCCTAAATGCTTAGTCCTTTATGAGAGGAGATCTCTGGTGTCTGCAAAGTCTGCCCGGCATGCCCCTGAAGAAGATAGTGGGAACTTCAGAATGCTTGTGTGAGTGTGCTATTCCTGAGGCTTCAGCTCAGGGCCTCACAATCTTGCTTGGCATTTTTGCTCATGGCTGGCACTCTACTCCTTGAGCCATGCCTCAAGTTAATTAGAGATGTAATCTCTAAGACTTTTGGGGCTGGCTGTAATTGCGATGTTCCTGGTGTCAGACTCCTGCTAGGATTCCAGGTGTGAGCCACTGGTATCCAGCTCAGATTTTTTTTTGTTTGTTTGTTTTTAGGTCCAGGCTGACCTTGAATTGCGATTCTCCTATTTAGCCTCCCAAATGCTAAATTACAATCACACCTGGCTCTAAACCCTCAGAGTCTCTTTTTGCATTGTATCCTGCCATGATGTACCCTCTCACTATAGATCCAAAGGCAATAGAGATCATTGACTCTGGAATAAAACTTCTAAAAATGTGAGTGCAAATAACCCTTTTCTATCTCAAGTATTTATTCTAGTAATGGAAAGCTGACTAACATAGAGATAAAATGATCATCAGAGTATTTTGTTTGCTTGCTTTAAGATCTGAGCTTTAGATAGGTTTTGCTTCCATGTAATTCTCTGGGCTAATAAGCAAGGTAAGAACTAGCTGAGAATTCTAGAACTGGATCTCTTGGCCTCTGTTTCTTGGAGTAAATTCTTTTTTCTTTTTTTTTTGGTCAGTCCTGGGGCTTGAACTTAGGGCCTGGGCACTGTTCCTGAGCTTCTTTTGTTCACCTGAGCCACAGTGCCACTTCCAGGTTTTTCTGCTTGTGTGCTACTGAGGAATCGAACCCAGGGCTTCATGCATGCTAGGCAAGCACTATACCACTAAGCCACATTTCCAGCCCAGTCTTGGGGTAAATTCTAATGCTTCAGCTTTCTTTTCTAATCCATAGTTTGCAGGCCTTCATACCCACATTGGTCTTGGGACATTTCAAAATACCATTCTGGAGCAGGGAGGTGAGGTGAATCTGCATTCCAGCCACATTTTTGCAAAGGGTAATTGCCCATTCAGGCAGAAGAAGGTTACACAGTGGAGGAGATGTGTGGGATCAGAGATGTTTTAAAAATATGAATGCTGGCTCTTAGATTATAGGCCACTTGCAACCTAAGCCCTTCTTTTAGGGGACATCACAACACAGCCCACAAAAAATAGCCAACACACTCTTAAAGGTCAGACATTGGTATTCTCAGTTCTCTAACATTCCAGTCTTTTGTCAGGAAATGATCCCAGTCCCCAAGACAAAAAACCAGATAGTTGTTTGGCCAGCTCTCTGCTCCATCTGAACAATGAAGACTACCAATTTTTCAGCCCAAGTCTATACTTGAAATTATCCTGATTTAAACAAGCCTATAATTAATACCTGATTCTTGTATAAATTTCCTCATTTAGAACTTCTTTCTGTTCACAAATCATAGAAAACACAATCCAAATTGGCTTTGGTTTTTTTTAAGTATGTGATTGGCTTATGTAACTGAAAAAAAATCTCTTTCTATCTCATTTCTATCAAAGCTGGTTTGGGAGGAAGGTTAAACAAAAATGTCATCAGGAAATACCATCTCAATTCTTTGTCTTGAAAAGGTTGATGTTATTCTCCAGCAACACAGGACAAAATGATTCCTGCCTGCAATGTCAGCTTTCTAGGTTCCATTCAATATAAACCAACAAACAACCTGTAAGTGTGCCTTTCAATAATTCCAGAAAAAGTCTAATTTCCTTTTAATACTTGACTAGGTTACAGAATCATCGGTTAACAAACAAATCCATGCAGACAAGTGAGCATAATATTATAGTGAGTCTTTGGTAGCACCTTTATTGAGATATAATTTATAGTCCATATAATTTACTTATATGAATTCTTGGGAAGTAGGACATAGAATGACATGCCTTAAGGCACCTAGACTGAAAATTAGGGGACAAAGGTTGATTTGCTAGAGCAAATGACGTTTTTATAGAGGAAGAAAAAATAGGCACTTGCTACTAAAAATTAGTTTACATAGCATGATTATGGGGCCTGAACTCTGGGCCTGGATAATGTCCCTCAGTTCTTAATTTCAAGACGAGCACTCTACCACTTGAGCCACAGCACCACTTCCGGCTTTTTCTGCTTATGTGGTGCTGAGGAATTGAAACCAGGACCTCATGAATGCAAGGCAAGCACTCTACCACTGAGCCACCTTCCCAGCCCAGGATCCACAATTTTTGACTTTATAGATTTTAGCAATTACCACCAGGATGGCCCTTCTAGGAGACTCCATTTAAAACAAATTTTCTGCTACTTAAAACAATTTTTTATTGTTTTCTTCTATAAAAGTTTATATCACTTCTCTGCAGTGCCTTGTGTTTTATAAGACACACTTTCTGAATTTCCTTATTTACAACTTACCCTCTTTATTCTAGCCTGGGTAAATCCTGTCATTTTCCGGAAATGTTTTGGGAAGGCTGCACAGTTGATTGAAAAACACCTGTATCATGCTTTCCTAGCAAGTCTCAGTGCCACAACACAGGCTAATAGACTCATATCATGTAGGGTAAGGGTGGAAAGCTCATCCTTGGGATCAATTGGTCCTGGCTTCAACAATCCTCATTGTACTACTTTCTAATTCAGTGAATTTGGGCAAGTCGTTTAAACTCCCTTAAACTTCATTTTCTTAATCAGAAAATTGAAATAATACTATCTGAATGACCGTGAGAATTATGAGATGATTTCTATATATGGACATAGAAGAAACAACTCTTTCTTGAATCTCTCTCACAATCCAAAATATGAATTTGCAAGAAATACTTTGAGATACTAGGGGACAAATTCTACTGTCAAATTATCTCCTGGAGAAAGTGAATCTTGTTAACTCAAAACCCTTTATTTTATTTGTTTGTTTGTTTGTTTTGGAGAATTGAATATATTTTGGATATGAAAAGTATGATGAGTAGGAGCTATGAGGAAGAAGAAAAGAACCAATGAAATGGGTTCCCAAGGAGCCTCAAGGTATACAGAGCTGACTCCTAGAGGTTCGCTAGGACTAATTGTGGGCATCTCTTCCCAATCACATTCAGAAATCTCATGTTGGTATAAAACCATTCATAGGGGGCATGGAATATTTATACCACAAAAACTGACAACTCTACAAATCAGATTCTCTCACTCTCCCCCAAAGAACTGACTGGGAAGCATTTACCAACATAGCACTGAACAGGATATTCTCCTGTCAAAGAAAGAAAATGAGAGATTAAAGGCTTACTGTTGTCATAGACAATGCATTTTGGGATATATTATTATGCAGCAATAGATTAAATCAGATATTAGAAGAAACAACTCTAGTAAACTGATAGCATAATGACTGTGGTGTTTATTCAGCGTTGTCTGTGAGTTTGGACAAGCTATTTAATCTTGCTACGTCTCACTTCGATTGTCTGTCATTTCAGGTTTTCTTCCTATTCTTCCCTTGAACAAAAAGTCCCTTTCATTCACTATTTTTTTGCATAAGTGAATTCTTGAAGAAGTTGAAAACAAGGATACAACTGTTGTCTAAGTACTGACAAATGATAGCAATAATTGTCTATTAGTATTACTCATAAGAGAATTTACAGGTGGTTCTTCCAGGAGGGTACTGGAGGAGCTGCTTTCTTCTGGGGTTGGGGGGTGAGGGAACAGATTCCTGTTTCACAGCAAGACATAGATCGGGGCCTTTGATTATGAGGGGACATTGCTCCCATGGAGTCCCAGGAGACCAAGGAAAGTTCTCTCTGACATAGGGACATTTAAGTAGAGATTCTAGAGTAAGAAACTGGAAGCTAGGCACCAGTGGCTCATGCCTATAATCACAGCTACTCGGGAGGCTGAGATCTGAGGATCATGGTTCAAAACCAGCCCAGGCAAGAATGTCTGTGAGACTCTTATCTCCTATAAACTACTCCGAAAAAGTTGGAAGTGGCACTGTGGCTCAAGTGATAGAGTGCTAGCTTTGAGCAAAAGAAGCTCAGGGACAGAGCCCAGGTCTAGAGTTCAAGTCCCAGGACTGGAAAAAAAATTTTTTTGTTTTAAAAAGAAGCCAGATATGGGGTGTGAGGAAAGTATTCCAAGCAGAGGGAAAAGCAAATTCAAAGGCACTTAGTTGGGAAAAGGACCATTGAAACTCTAGTATATGAATAAATGAAGAGAATAGCATGACATGAAGTTTAGCAGAAGCGGTCAGAGGTCAGTAGGCTGAGCCTATGGATGCTCTTAACCAACAGGAAATATTTATTACCCTCAAGGAACTTGTCAGGGATTACAGCATCAAATTTCCTGATGCTCAACATTGACATTAGCTTGGTTGACAGATACAATATTAATAGAGTACTGCCTTAAGGGTATGGAGTGCATGGCTGTCTCCAAAAATTAAGTCATATGAGCTGAGAGCTGAATTGCATTGTTGAAAGGTTCTGTGAGTTAATTCCACATGACCTGATTAGGGGGCACGTGACAGCTAGCATCCAAGGTAATGCAGATATCCTTTGTATAAAATATTCCCCCTTCCACACTGACTATGGCTGACCTGCATCCTCCATAGGATTTTGATGGAAACAATGACATTGTGAGTTCTGAGGGAAGAGCGTAAGGTCCATAACAGCATTTGCCTCTTTCTCTCTTGCTTCATTTGCTCTGGAGAAGTCACAGGCCATGTGACAAAGACACCTAAGTAGTGTAATAAAGAACTTCACTCGGGGAGGTTCTGAGGCCTCCTGCCAACAGCACCAACTGGCCAACTATGAGAATGTTCATTTTAATGAGTTCTCCAGCCCCAAACAAGCCTTCAGATAATTGCTACCCCAGCGGCTACCTTGATGGCCAACTTCATGGAGCATTCAAGTCAGAATTACCCAAGAAAGTTGTTTCTGAAATTTTGACCCACAGCAATTGTGTAAGAGAATGAAGGTTCCCTGTTGTAATAAGACAATACATTTTAGGGAATATTTTTATTCAGTCATAGAGTATATCAGACATTATAAGAAACATTCATACTAAAAGGCTATAAGAATAGTACTACCATTTATTCGGCAGGCTTCTTATTCTTTTTTCTTTTTCTTTTTTTGGTAGGCTGTGAGGCTTGAGATCTGGGCAAATGCTCTACCACTTGAGCCACAGTGCCACTTCTGGTTTTCTGGTGGTTCAATGGAGACAAGTGTCTCATGGACTTTCCTGTGCAGGCTGGTTTTGAATTGCAATCCTCAGATCTCAGCCTCCTGAGTCATTAGGATTATAGGCGTGAGTCACCAGAACCCGGCCATAAGTTTCTTATTTTTAGTACATCTCACTTTTCTCGTCTTTCAAAAGGAACAAATTATAGTATCCATTTCTCAGTATGTTCATAACATTAAAGAAAATAATAAGTGTCAATATTATAAAGCATAAAATGGAATTTGGCACATAGTGGAAACTCAATATGTTTTCACCATTGTTTGTTGTTACTGTAATTGCTATTTCTTGTTTCTGTGTTTTAATTTTAGCCAAATTGATTTCTTTTCCTGTTTTTTTTACTTCTCAAAATTCCATTAGCAACACAATCCAGATAATCAAAACACCAGAAACCTGGACCTTATTCTAGACTGACTGAATTATCCACTCTTCAGGTCTAATCAATCATTATTCTTATGTTGTAGTGACTATATCTACTAATTTCAGATTGTTCACTTTATTTCTACTCTCACTCCCTTAGTACACATCATCAACTACCATTCAGACTCTGTGTGTGTGTGTGTGTGTGTGTGTGTGTGTGTGTGTGTGCGTGTGCGTGCACCAGTATTGGGGTCTGGGATCTGTCCTTTAGCTTTTTTTTTCAAGGCTGCCACTCTACCACTTGAGCCAATAGTTTAACTTTCAGCTTTTTGGTTGTTAACTGGAAATGAGTCTCATGGACTTTCCTGCGTGGGCAGGCTTCAACCATAATCCTTAGATCTCAGTGTCCTGAGTAGCTAGGATTACAGATATGAGCCACCAGCACTCAACACTATCTGGACTATTAAGTAATTGACTTGGAAATCATGTTCCCCTCAAAACAGTTTTTCACACTGCACCCAGTGACCTCAACACAGATAGGACTTTTTAAAATTCCCTGGTGAAAATTTTACTGACATTCTGACAGCTAAAGAAAGTCTAGTCTTAGAATGAACAATAATCCAATTGTCTAAAATATCCATGTTTGTTCTGTGACTTGTTGCCTCTCATTTGTAGGAGTGGTCCTTCTTGGGTGTATGCTGCTATTTGCTTTCTTTCATTGTTTCTTTTCTTGTTCATATCTGCTAGGTGGGTCTAGATAACACAGTACATATCTCTTCCAAAATGAAACCAAAAAATAATCTGTCATTGGGTTTGAGTTTCCATGATGGTTGATCCAGGTAGTAAGGCTAGAGCTGGTTCAGATATTAAATGTTCTGTGAGGGTATTCACACATTTTTAAATTTGGCTGTATAGGATGCTGCATAAAAATAAGTTTTGGAAGAATATCTAGGGTGCCTTTTACAATCAGGGTGTGGCCCGTATTTATAGTAGAGCAGAATCTACATCCCTTAATATCTGCTCTCAAGCTAGCAAGCTCTAGTGCCCACAGCAACATTCTAAAACTTTTCCTTACCCCCTGAAACCAAAGAAGATATTTCTGCCCAAATGCCATGAAAGTTTATGACTCTAATGTCTCCCAGGTTCAGAAATAGATATTGTTTTAGCAGAGAGGATTGGAGAAGCAGAAACACTGGGAAAAGAAAAAATTTAAGTTAATTATTTTAGCAAACTCTTTTTCTCAAGATGAATGCAATAAGCTGGGGCTTGAACTCAGGGTTGGGACACTGTCCCTGAGCTTCTTTTGCTCAAGGCTAGCACTCTACCACTTGAGCCACAGCACCCCTTCCGGCTTTTTCTGTTTATGTGGTACTAAGAAATCGAATCATGTATGCTAGGCAAGCACTCTACCCCTAAGCCACATTCCCAGCCCTTCTTCTTGCTTTTTTTTTATTTTTAAATCTGGAAGCTTCTCTTGAATTAGTTTAAAGATTGAAACAATTATGTTAAGTGCACAAAAATTTGTAATATCAAATAACTCATTTTACTCATATATATGTATATATATATGTGTATATATATATAAAGGTCTTAATACAATAGACACATATGACATAGAGTAGATTCCTTTAATGGCTATTTATAACTAAATTTGTGAGCAGCTTTTAATGTTATTTTATTTCAAAGTATTAACATTTAATTAAAATTTCCAAAAATTCAATTTAAATTT